>NW_012114522.1:1404319-1411403 GCF_000951035.1 Colobus angolensis palliatus | reverse complement strand
GATGGTCTCGATCTCCTGACCTCGTGATCCGCCTGCCTCGGCCTCCCAAAGTGCTGGGTTTACAGGCGTGAGCCACCGCGCCCAACCAAACCAATGTATTTCTTAAATGTATTTGATTGATGTCTCATGCCTCTCTAAAATGTATAAAACCAAGCTGTACCCCAACCACCTTGGTCATATGTTCCCAGGACCTTCTGAGGACTGTGTCACAGGCCATGGTCACTCATATTTGGCTCAGAATAAATCTCTTCAAATATTTTACAGAAAACAAATACTTTACAGAGTTTTACTCTCTTCATTGTCAACCTGATACTCACTCACCTGACATTCCTGGTGGGTTGGGGTAGCCCTTTCCTGTCCCGCTGCTGCCCGCCTACCAACCTACTGTGTCACTCCCACCTCGGCCTCCCAAAACGCTGGGGTTACAGGCCAATATTCTTTATATTATATCAGCTTTTCTCTTTATTTGTTTTTACTTTTAAACTTTTTTGTTAAAAATGAAAACAGAAACACATTAGCCTAGGCTAGGCCTACACAGGGTCAGGATCATCAGTATCACTGTCTCCCGCCTCGTCATCTTGTCCCATCAGAAGGTCTTTAGGGGACTAGCGCACCTAGGGCTGTCACCGCCTATGATAACGGCTGCCCTCTGAATCCGTCCTGAAAGGCCTGCCAGAGGTTCTTCTTGAGCAAGCATCACTCTTTAAAGAAACGATCATGGTGATGTGCTTGGTTTCCTTTTTTCATCATAGATTTGCTTGGAAGCAGATAAGGCACTATGAACATTCCTCTCTACGAAAGAAAGCCTTCCGTGTTGAGGTCTATGCTTCAGACTTGTTAAGGTGCCTGTTGAGGTCTGCAAAGCTTTTGCTAAACCCTTCACTGTAAATTTTCTTGGGGCTCATCTTGTTTTTTTTGCCAGTTGCCTTTTCTCTTGCCCCTTCTTTGGCTCTGCCTCCGTCTTCCAGTTCCAACAGCTCCTCTTTGGTCAGTTCCTCAGGAACCACCTGGAGGCGCCCTCACCGCCATCCTCCTCCAATCCAGGCTGGAGTAGTTTGCCATCCTAGCCACAGCCGTCTTGAGTTTTGCAGCCTCCTCATCCTGGGCAAAACCTTTGAAGTCCTGGGTGAACTCTTGCATGTCCTCCTCTGGATGCCACTCACGCACACCTTGGCAAGCGCGCCTGGGTCATCACCCCAAGCTCAAACAAGGTTTCTGGCGCAGCCCTAGTTGCCATCCTTCCAGAGTTGCATCAGTGCCTTCTCGGCAGACTCTTCAGCTGAAGCTATAGCCCGGGCAAAGGACCTCCTCAGCCAGGCGGCCTTAAAAGCTGCTGTGAGTGCTGGGTCCATTGGATCAAAAGAGTGGTGTTTGGAGGGGGAACCACTGTGACATAGGGGTGAAAATCACCAGTAAAAGGAGGATGTGTGGGTGCAGCACCACCAACAAGCAAGACCTTGAAAGGAACTGTGCTATCTGGCAACACAGGAGGGATGAAAATCACCAGTAAGAGCAGGATATGCAGGAGCAGCACCACCCACAAGCAAGACCTTGAAAGGAACTGTCAGCCGGCAACTCAGGAGGGCCTCTTGGAAGAGGAGTGAGCCATTCCTAACTCCCTTGTTCCCGCACTGCCCTGGTCCTGTGTGCTCACTGTTTCTCTTGAAGGGCCTGGGGCTCTCATTGTGCAGGATCATATTCATAGCCTGCAACATGGCCACGAGGCAAGGCTGGTATCCTGTCCTTAAAAACCTGGAAGCCTGGCATTGACTTGGCCTCCTTATGGATGAAAGTAAAACACCTATGCAAAAGTTCTATCAGTGAGAAAATAATGACGGTGAAAGATGTGAGCTAACCCACCCCACATCTTACCTTTCCCTGAATTAATAGTGCTGGGCTAACTTTGGAAGACAGGCTGTAGTTTTGTTGTTGTTGTTTTGAGACGGAGTCTCCCTCTGTCACCCAGGCTGGAGTTCAGTGGTGCAATCTTGGCTCACAGCAACTCTGCTCACTCTGCCTCCTGGGTTCAAGCGGTTCTCCTGCCTCAGCCTCCCGAGTAGCTGGGATTACAGGTGCCCGCCACCAAGCCCGACTAACTTTTGTGTTTTTAGTAGAGATGGGATTTCACCATGTTGGCCAGGCTAGTCTCAAACTCCTGACCTCAGGTGATCAGCCTGCCTCGGCCCTCCAAAGTGCTGGAATTACAGGCGTGAGCCACTGCACCCAGCCTAGGCTGTAGTTTAAATTACAGTAGGCCTTGCCCCAAACTCAACTGCTTTTGTAAAGCTAATGGAAGGCATCAGACTGGGGGAGGAGAGGAGTCCTGCTGAGGCACAGACATTAATGATTGCCAGCCATTGTATCGGAGGGTATAAGACATGCACCTTCCCCAATTACTCCTGCAAATAGCCTCACTATTGTAGAACCCAAGATTGGCTCCACTTGGACCTGTCAACCTCTGCTCCTGTGGCCCCCACAGAGGCAATTCAGCCCACAGGAGAACAGCGTCGATCCTCTGATGTCATCTCTGCCCCAACCAATCAGCAGCAGGAACTTTTTACTTGGCCACCCCCATGCCTTCCCCAAAACTGCCTTTGAAAAACCCCTAACCTACAAGCTTTGGATGAGAATGATTTGAGTAGTGACTCAGTCTCCCACATGGCGTGACCAGCCTCGTGTCTGTTAAACTCTTTCTCTACAAAAATGCCATGGTCTTTCTTCGTGCAGTGGACAGGAAAAATCCCTTGGGCGGATACAAAAGTCCTTTCAGGCATCTGTTTCCAGAATAGGGAGGTTTCCTCCGTATTGAAGATTTGCTGTAGCAAGTAAATTTCCTCCACAATCAAACTTCCAAAACTTCAGCTGCCTTCACATCAGCACCCACAGCACCAACATCACATTAACGTTATGTAATGCATAGTGATCCTCGAATCACGTAAACCACCCAGAACTAGCAGAAAATCCGACACCAAAGTTGGGTCCAGCCTTTCCTTTCAACATTGCAAACTTATTTTTGCTCTGGCCATGATTGCCATGGTGCTGAAACCGCCTCTGCAAAAATTATAACAGAAAATTATGACAGTGAAAGAGACAACTAACCTAACCGACTCCATCTTGCTTCTAACCTCCAAGCTGTCCTTGTTCATTCCCAGGTGTAGGCTCAACCAACTTTGGGAGGAACTTAGTTTATGGTGTGAAAGGAAAATAAATCTTGAGGCCCCAAAATCACTAAGCCAAAGGAGAAAGTCAAGCTGGGAACTGCTTAGGGCAAACCTGCCTCCCATTCTATTCCTAAAAAAGATAGCTACTAAGATTAAAAAGCTACATACCTCCCTCACAAGGAAATTCCTTGTGGACAAATGACAGAACCCAAAGCCACCCCTCTGGTCACTGAGATAGATGCATCTCTGACTGCCTCCTTTGGAAAGGCCAATCAGAAACTCAAAAGAATGCAACCGTTTGTCTCTTATCGACCTACGACCCGGAAGTCCCCTCCCTGCTTCGAGTTGTCCCACCTTTCTGGATGGAACCAATGTATACCTTACATATATTGATTGATGTCTCATATCTCCCTAAAATGTATAAAACCAAGCTGTTCCCGACCACCTTGGGCACACCTTCAGGACCTCCTGAGGCTGTGTCACGGGCACACATCCTTAACTTTGGCAAAATAAACTTCCTAAAATTGACTGAGACCTGTCTCAGATATTTGGGGTTCACAATGGTTTAACTTTGAAACAAAGACAATAACAACTCTTTTCCCAAACAAAGTCCCTTCCTGCCTGAGGATCAGACTGCCTTTATAGGACTAACAAATTTGCCATGATATTAGAAATTATGGTTTAGGAGTCATGCAGCTGCAGGTGGTGGGATTCTGCACCTCCTTAAATTGCTCCTGTGATAACCTAGGATCAGTGCTTAACATATTTTGCAGACCCTGTATGCAGTGGATCCGCTGGCACCACCCAAATAGATAAATTGGCCCATCTGGTCTTGTGGTCCCCCACCCAGCAACGGACTCGGCTCATGAGGACAACTTCAGCTCCCTAAGATTTTATCTTGGACCCGACCAATCAGCACTCCAAGCCACTGGCCCTCTACTCACCAGGTTATCCTTAAAAACCTCAATCCGTGAGTTTTCAGAGAGACTGATTTGAATAATAATAAAACTTCCATCTCCCACACAGCCAACTCTGCGTGAATGAAGCTCTTGATTGCAATTTCCCTGTCTTGATACATCGGCTCTGTCTAGGCAGTGGGCAAGGAGAACCCACTGGGCAGTTACAGTGTGGAGAGGGATTGGCTGCTCTGTCTCGTCTTCAGTCCCTGTCGCATCCAGGCACCTCTCAACTTTCTGTTAGTCGCCTTGCTTTCAGCGAAGTGGATCCTTTCGGCATCCGCTTTACAATGGTCGCCTTGCTTTCATGGAGGTGGGCTCTTCGAGCAGCCGTCACTTTGTCCTTGCTCATCAGGGCCGTAGCTCTGGTGGAACGGGACCTGCCTGCCTGGCGAGCATAACCGCCTCTGATTTTCCACCTTCGTGGTCCTTAGTCGCTTGTCATTCCATTTTCAGGTCAGTCACTGGCAATAATGACTCTTACTGGTCTGTCACCAGCAACAGTAGCTGTGGATCTCGTATGCTTAGGGACCATGATGAACAAACCACACGAGATCAGGCACAAGAGAAAAGTGTGCAATTGAGAGATGCAGAAAACACCAGGTGTGTGAGGCAGCTGTGGGGTGACTGAACGCACAAAGTGTGAAAGGAAAATCAATCTCGGGACTCCCAAATCGCTCAGCCGAAGCGAAGAGTCAAGCCGGGAACTACGCTAGGCAAACCTCCCATTCTATTCCTAAATAAGATGGCTACATAGATTTTAAAAAGCTACACACCTCCCTCACAGTTTGTCTCCTGGGAAATTCCTTGTGGGCCCCAAGATCTTTACCCTAAAACAGTTGTGTTAAATTTCACCCTCACAATGTAAATGGATAGCTCATCTTCACAGGTACAGCTCAAAGTCAGCCTCTGCTCACCTGAGACAAATCCATACCTGATGGCTTCCTGTGTCCTACGTTTGTTCTATCCTAGTAGAAATGCAGGTTCACCGAGCCAGACTAAATTGTGTGTTCAGTGAAAGACTGATCAAAGACTCAAAAGGACACAACTGTTTGTCTCTTGTCTACCTGTGACCTAGAAGCCCCTGCTTCCAGTGGTCCCATCTTTCCGGACCAAATCCTTGTTCATCTTACATGTGTTGAGTGATGTCTCATTGTGTCCCTAAAATGTATAAAACCAAACTCTGCGCTGGCTACCTTGGGCGCATGTCGTCAGGACCTTCTGAGGCCGCGTTATGGGCGCCTCCTTAACCTTGGCAACGTAAACTTTCTAAATTGGTTGAAACCTGTCTCAGATATTTCGGGTTCAAATACCTAAGGGAGGTATGAGGCTTTTTTTTTTTTTTTTCAGTCTTTGCAGCTGTCTTATTTAGGGACAAAATGGGAGGCAGGTTGCCTGATGCAGTTCCCAGCTTGACTCTTCCCCGTGGCTTGGTGACTGTCTTCCGGGAGCACCGTCGTAGGTGTGTTCTGTGGTGGACTGAAACATCGCGATGCGACACATGCGTAAGCGTTAAACACGGGTGAACAGTGGCCTTTCATCAGCTCCCAGCTGCTCTTTCCCAACACGGGCTTTCATCCAGGAAATGGCTGCCATGGCTGTTTGAAACAACCTGACTTGTCCACCATGAGAGTCCTCATTCAGGAGAAGACAACATTTGGAGACCCCAGGTTAGGGTAGGGAGACTGTTCACACCTGGAACAGGAGGCGGCTGTGCCTCTGTCTGTTCCTCACAGCCCTGCTGCACTTGGCAGTCTGCATCCATTGTCATAGGTAAACCCCCATGGGGTGTCAGTGACCTGGTGCTACAGAGGAGAAAACTGAGGCTCAGAGAGGTTAAGTGACTTGCCCAGAGTCACACAGCAACTGCCAGAGTCAGGATTTCCGTGCTGGGCTGCAGCCTCCTGGCAGGGCTCTTCCGTGTGAGGCCCTTCACCAGAGGGACACTCGGGGTTTAGTGTGTGCGGGGGGGGCATGCATTTGTTTTTCACCCTCCAGTCATGGTGGATGGTGGTTTCTCATTGGTGGTGAAGTGGAGCTTTCAAAATGAATCCATTTCCGTAAAAAAAGTGGGTCAACTAAATAAAAAATATTAACTAGGTGACAGTTTTTTTTGGTGCATGGACAGGGACGATACCACAAAGGCAACCCTCAAATTATGCAAGCTTGGAAACCACTGCCTCATATCTCCTTCCAGAATCAGGAGCAGGCAGCACCCGCATCTCAGCGCACACCCTGTCACTGTCTTGCGCCTGACAGTGAGGCAGGAGAATCAGGTCTCGAGGCAGGGAACCTAAGGCCAATTCGTGCTGACTGGATACTGGAGGCAACTTCCTTTTCGACCCCTCCTTTTTTTGCTGGCAGTTGAAACATGAAAGTACCTCTGATTGGTTCCCTCCCACAAACAATCAGACTGGTTGTGGGCCAGGCCTATTCTTCATTCTGATTGATCCCCCCCCTGCAGCCAATCAGACCAGTCACAAGCTGCTACTTCATTTGCATAGAGTGAACCAATGAGAAACCTTCATTTTTATAGAGTGAAGCAATGGAAGCCCTTCATTTGCATATAGTGAACCAATGGGAAACCTTCATTTGCATAGAGTGAACCAATGAGAAGCCTTCATTTGCATAGAGTGAAGCAGTGGGAAACTTCTAGAGGGTATTTATACCCCAGAAAATTCTGTGACAGATGCTCTTGAACCACTTGCTCAACTCCACTCCCTCTGTGGAGTGTACTTTTGTTTAAAGTAAATCTCTGCTTTTACTTCCTTCCTTTGTGCATTGTGTCCAATTCTTTGTTCAAAACACCAAGAACCGGCCGGGCGCGGTGGCTCAAGCCTGTAATCTCAGCACTTTGGGAGGCCGAGACGGGCGGATCACGAGGTGAGGAGATCGAGACCATCCTGGCTAACAGGGTGAAACCCCGTCTCTACTAAAAATACAAAAACTAGCCAGGCGAGGTGGCGG
>NW_012114522.1:1401851-1404059 GCF_000951035.1 Colobus angolensis palliatus | reverse complement strand
AGCCCACCCCACGCAGGAGCTCAGCCATGTAGTTGGGACTGTCGGTTGCTACAGGGCACTCGACAGTAGAAAGACCTCTGGGCAGTGAACCAGAGGCAGCTCCTGTAAATGAGATGCAGAGGTCCCCAAGAAGGAAAGTGAATTGCTCAGGGTCACAGAGCTGTGTTATTAATTAGAAACACAAATTAATCTCTCCTGCAGATGCAGGCGGTCACTGTGGCTCCCTCAGGGAGAGAGGACTGAGTCTCAGGGGTGGCCAGTAAATTTTCACCTCTACGGTAATTAGGAGTTCAGTGATTTTTTTTTTTCTTTTTCGTTTTTTTTTTTTTTTTTAGCACCAAATGGGGTTAAAATTTGTTTAAAATAATTTCTAAAAATTAATTTGTAAAAGGAGTTTAGTGATTTTTAATGAAAAGAACCCATAAGAGGTCTTTATGATGGTGCCCTGGGCTTCCCTCTCACTTATTCTGAGGCAGAAATTAAAGAAAAATAAATACCGTGTTTATTCAGTCTAAGAAAAGTAAAAGCTAAGGCCTAGAATGTGGCAAAGCAAGGGCTAAAAAGAAAAGAACACGTTGTTTTCTATTTAGCAGCTCACTTCAAGGAGTCATAAGATAATGCTGTCTGAAAAGGCAAGACTGAAGGAATGGGCTTCAGACACTTTTTCCTTCTCCACAGCAAGGTTGACGGAAAAGAAAAAAAAAAGAGACAAATTCCTTTACTGTTATTCCTTTCCTTAGTCTCTTAAGCATGATTATGTTTTACAAATGTCTGTATTTAGCCAGTTCTTGTTTTTCTTTCGGTGCAGCTACAAGGCCACTGGCTATGCAGAGCCACAGGCTACGCACTATGTGATTAACCACTTTTGTTCTGCTTTCGTAAGCCAGCTTATAAAATCCTGGCTCTGTCTTTGTTCAAGGCTCAGCTTTTTAGCTGTGAGTCCACTGAGCCGGTGTGTACCTTAAAATCAACAATCCTCCTGTTCTCCATATCAGTCATCTCTCTAGTCCTCTATTTCCCACAACATTTTAGATGCCACTCAGGTAAGAGGCAGTGAGGATTTTCCCCTCGGGGTTCTCCCCTTTGCCCACCTGAGCTACCTTCATAGCATGGTGGATGGGAGCTGTGCCACTGGGGCTGTCATGGCAGGGCTGGGAAAATCCCAGGGGCAGGGAGCAGGAGCTGTGCCCTCTGCTGGGCTGAGAGCATGGCGTTGCTCAGCTGTGCTTCTCACAGTCCCTCCCCAGGCTCTATGGACTCCCAACCACTCCAGTGCAAATCAGAATTCAGTGGAAGACATCAGGAGAGTGGACCTGCAGGTTTTGGAGATCCTCCCTTTGTGGGTCCCCCTTCTCTGGGGTTTTCTCCTCAATTTGCAGTAGTTTGGGCAGCTGTGAACTCCATCTCCTGATTCCTCAGGGAGTGAAGATGATGACACTTTTCTTGATTTGCACCCTGTGCACTGCGTGGTCTGGCAGTTTCTTCCAGAAAGCTGGGTAAGTGTAGATTCTACCTCGTGCACCTCCCTTCTTGTAGGGGTGGACTCCTGTATTCATCTGTTCTCAAATTGCTATAAAAAATACCTAAGACTGTGCTATTTACAAAGAAAAGGTTTAATTGGCTCATGGTTCTGCAGGCTGTCTAGGGAGCATGACGCTGGCATCTGCTCAGCTTCTGGGGAGGCCTCAGGAGACTTACAGTCATGGCAGAAGGCAAAGGGGAAGCAGGTATATTTCCATATGGCCAGTGCAGGAGGAAGACAGAAGAGGCAGTGATTTTCTTTCTCAATGTTATGGAAAGGATGATGCCTCCTGCTGTTTACTTAGGTTTGATAAAATGCAGTGTCTACCCCTGCCAGGGTGCTGAAGGAGGATCCCATGTTGAGACAGCCGCACCCGCCCAACATCCACGCCTCCCCTCATTCCCAGCTGCCTGCGTTAGCCTGGGCCACGGGTCTGGCTGATGGTCTGTGAGTAGAAGTGATGCCCCATGCCCTGTGCGGAGATGCCAGGGGCCACGTGTTCTGGGTGGGAGTCAGCAGATGCAGGGGCAGGGGGCATGGGAGTGAACCCCCACCTTTACAGTGAGAGCCATGAGGCCCTCTATATCTGTCGGGGGATGGTGGGCCCTGTGTGGTCCAGTTGTCCAGAGGAGGTACCCTTGAGCTGGAGCTTGAGAGGTAAGGGGGTCCCTCGTGGGAGGTGACTT
>NW_012114522.1:1388640-1401801 GCF_000951035.1 Colobus angolensis palliatus | reverse complement strand
CAGGGGCCACGTGTTCTGGGTGGGAGTCAGCAGATGCAGGGGCAGGGGGCATGGGAGTGAAGCCCCACCTTTACAATGAGAGCCATGAGGCCCTCTATATCTGTTGGGGGATGGTGGGCCCTGTGTGGTCCAGTTGTCCAGAGGAGGTACCCTTGAGCTGGAGCTTGAGAGGTAAGGGGGTCCCTCGTGGGAGGTGACTTTGTCTTTTCCCCTCTCTGTGGTTCTGTGGCTCCAGGTGCAGCAGGGGCAGCTGCAGCAGTGGCCTTCAGCCCAGGAGGAGGGGCTGGAGATTCAGTTCCCCAGAAGCTTCAGAGTGTGGCCATCGAGGAGGCCTGGGTTAGAGGTGGCCTCCTGAGACGTGGCTCCGGGTTCCAGGGACCTGGGGCTCTGGGGTGAGCTGTGAACTCCCATCCGGCACAGGGGACTTGCCCCAACACTGTGCTGAGAGACTTGCCTCATCTTCTGCCTGGGCCCCCTGCCCTGGGCCGTGTCTCTCAAGGTGACCCCAGCCCCTGAGCTGAGGTGTTGCACAAGAAAATGCAATGCTGCCAAACAGCAGCCTGCCTGGCCAAACCCTTTCCAGGAATTCTCCTCCTGCACCTTCCATACATTTCTCCATCCACGGAGCCCCAGGGCTTTGCCTTCCCTCTTCTTCAACCCTCCAATTTTGGTTTCCTCTCTATTCTCCCTTTAGAATTGAGTAGACTGGGGCAGGGGTGAGGGTGTGTGTGTGGGAGATTGTGGGGTGGGGAGGGAGGGGAGTGTCCTGAGTGTCAGTTGAGGGTGATGCCTCTTTCACCAGCATCACCAAAGATGAAACCAACAATAAAGTAAATACCGCGTGTTCTCATCTGTAAGTGGGAACTAAATAATGAGAACACGTGGGCAGAAAGAGGAGGACCATAGACATGGCGACCTACTTGAGGGAGGAGGTTGGGAGGAGGGACGGGTTCAGAAAAAAACACAAAGCTGTTGGGTACTAGGCTGAGTACCCAGGTGATGAAACAATCTGCAGCCTGAATCCCTGAGTCAGGAGTTTGCTATATAACAAACCTGCATATGTACACTTGAGCAAGAAATAAGAGCTAAAATAGAGAGAGCTCTCAGCCGATGGGCACAGTGGCTCATGCCTGTAATCCCATCACTTCAGGAGGCCAAGGCAGGAGGATTGCTTGAGTCCAGAAGTTCAAATCCAGCCTGGGCAACATAGCAAGACCCTGTTTATATGAAAAAATTAAAAATTAGCTGGGAGTGGTGGCATGTGCCTGTAGTCCTAGCTACTCCGGAGGCTGAGGCAGGGAGGATTGCTTGAGCCCAGGAGTTTCAGCCTGGGCAACTGAGTGAGATTCTGTGTCTAAAAAATTAAAAACGGCCAGGTGCAGTGGCTCATGCCTGTAATCCCAGCAGTTTAGGAGGCCGAGGCAGGTGGATCACCTGAGGTCAGGAGTTCAAAACCAGCCTGGTCAACATCGTGAAACCCTGTCTCTACTAAAAATGCAAAAATTAGCTGGGCTTAGTGGCATACCCCTGTAATCCCAGCTACTCGGGAGGCTGGGGCACAAGAGAGAATCGGTTGAACCCGGGAGGCAGAGGTTGCAGTGAGCCAATATAATGCCACTGCACTCCAGCCTGGGCAACAGAGCGAGACTCCCTCTCGAAAAAAATAAAATAAAAATAAAATACAATAAAAGCCCTAGTCCCCTTAGTCTTAGTTGGGGCTGAGCTCAGTCTGTCCTGGAATCTCTTCCCCACTCCAGGGGTCTGAATGAGGCCAGTCTTGCCACTTTTCACAAGTGTCTGGCGGGCACTGTTTTACTTTTTTCTTTTTCTTTTTTTATTTGAGGCAGAGTCTCACTCTGTTGCCCAGCCTGGAGTGCAGTGGCGTTGACCTCGACTCACTGCAACCTCCGCCTCCTGGGTTCAAGCAATTCTTGTGCCTCAGCCTCCTGAGTAGCTGGGATTACAGGCATGCCCCAACAATCCCAGCTAAATTATTCTGTATTTTTAGTAGAGATGGAGGTTTCACCATGTTGACCAAGCTGTTTTTGAACTCCTGGACTCAAGGGGTCTGCCCACCACAGCCTCCCAAAGTGCTGGGAAGACAGGTGTATTTCCTGTGATGCTGGGACCCCCTCCCTGTGCTGTAGCACCCATAGATTGAACGACTTCTCTGGTGTGGGTGTGAGAATGCCTGGGAAGTGCTGTATGAGGAAGTGCTGCCCTGGGCCAGAAACCTGGATGCAGCCCTGCCAGGCCCCCAGCTGAGGGGCAGGCGGCCGTGCCACCACTCAGTGGATCCGATTGAGTGCCTACTGCGTGGCCATCAATTCCATGTGTTGGGGATAGAGTGACAGCAGAGGTGATGGCTTGTGCTGGGGATAGAGTGACAGCAGAGGTGATGGCTTGTGCATGCACAGGGCGGGAGGTGGCCTGTAGTGGGGCTGACAGGGGGCCTGGGGGGACACCTGGTCCACCCAGGGGTGTGGGGCAGGAGAGACCCCGCCACCCCCCAACTGGTCCCTGCAGTTAGAAGTCTGAGAGATGGTGTGTAGGGTGCTGCTATTAATAGCAGCGTGAGCTCTGGGACCGGATGTCCTGGGTTCAAATTCCAGCTCTGTTTCTTAAGAGCTTGCAACCTTGGGGAAGTCACTCAACTTCCTGTGCCTCAGTTTCCTCCTGGGAAAAGCAGGGAGAGGATAATCTTGGTAGAGGATTGTTGAGAAGGTTGAGTACATTTGGAGTCCAACAGCTTTAGCGGGCGCTTGGCCACTGTGAGAACTCTGTGAGGGTTAGCGATTTCACACAAGGGCCTTCTCACCAGGCTCCGGAAGATGGGACATTCCTTTGCTATCTGAGATGTTTTTGGACTCTTCCTCTCCCTCTTTGCCCCTTTCCCTTTTCCTTTCCTCTTCTTCCCTTTTTCCTTCTTATAGAAAGCTAGCTGGGAGGTGCTCAGTTGGGGCCCTCAGCGCCTGGAGTCTCAGGCTCTGCTGCCATCAGCTGTGAGCTCAGCAGTCCCTGCTCTTTCTGGGCCCCAGCCTCTCCATCCAAAAACCAGAAGGCTGCCTGGAAGGTTCCAGAAGTTGCTCTTGGCCAGGACCCCTGCCCATGTCTATCTGTTGAGGAGACTGGTTCCACTCTGGGGACAGCTGGCTTCCCGCCTCTTCCTGGGTCCCTGGGGAAGTCACCCGTCTCCCAGGAGGAAACACATGACTGGTCCTCTGAGCAGCAGCTGAATTTTACAGAAGGGCTATTGATTGTTTTGTTCAAAGAGGGAGAAAAATTTGGTTTTGTGACATAACATGACATTATCCAAAATGGTTCTGACCCATAAAACGAGGGCTCCTGTTGATATCAGCCGTGAAGGTTAATGGGTATGGTTTCAGAACACTTTTCTGGGAATGGCTCCAGAAACTGCCCTGAATGCATCCATGGGGATGGTCCTCGGGACAGGCAGCTGCCGTGAAATAGACATCCTGCCTGCCTGCTTCCTGTTGGTGTTTGTTGACCACATCTGCAAGCCTCTGATGGAGCAGGGGGTGAGGTGGAGGGAGAGGAAGCTTCTGAATATTTCTAATCTTCAGCTGCTTAAAAAACTACAATGAACTTAGTGGTTTCAAGGACACATATTTATCTCACAGTGTGGTGGGTCTGAAGTATGAGGGCAGTTTAGCAGGGTTTGCCGCTCAGGGTTACATGAGGCTGCAGTCACGGTGCCAGCCAGGGCAGTGGTCTCAGCCAAGGCTCAGCCAGGGCAGGCTCTGCATCCACACTCACCAGGATGTTTGTAGTATTTGGTTCCTTGCTGGCTATTGGCCAGAGAATTCTTGTGCCTCAGTTTCCTCCTTAGCAAAATGGGGTTGATTTTTCCTGGCCACAGTGCCCGCTCCCAGGGTCAGCTCACACATGGCAGCACAACCGGTTACCATCTTATGCAAGGTTGTCAAGGAAGCAGTGCCATTGCCTTGGTGGATGCTGTTGGTGAGACACAGGTCCCAGGTCCCACTTGCACTCAGCAGAGATTAATCAAAGGTGTCAGCACCAGGAGGCGGGGAACATGGGCCACCACAGGGTCTGTCTGCCACTCTCTGCATTGGCCCAAGACCACTTCTTTTTCACCCTTGAACACACAACACACACAGGCACACACAGACTCAGCACGGGCTTGAATACCATCAGGATGAGGTAATGTCGTGGAATGAGGGGGCATTCTTCACCCCTCACCTTCCACATGAGAGGCAGAGGCCAAGGTTTGTTTTCTGGCTGTGACCCTGGGCTGCCCTGTCACTGGGTCTCTGCTTCCTTATCTGTAGAGGGAGTACTCGGACTTGGCAGGGGTTCCTGGACAATTCTCAGCCAAAGAAACCAGTCCCCTTCCCCAGGCTGCAGGCACTGCATTTAGGGGTGTTCTCCCACACGATCCCTCGGCACACACACACTTGAGGGTCCACTCCATTCACCTTGCAAGGCAACCTGCCCCCCTACAGCCCCAGGAAGGGCGCTGCTCTATCCCAGCAGACCCCTCTGCACACACACCCTTGAGGGT
This sequence comes from Colobus angolensis palliatus, assembly GCF_000951035.1. Lineage (NCBI taxonomy): Eukaryota > Metazoa > Chordata > Mammalia > Primates > Cercopithecidae > Colobus > Colobus angolensis. The sequence goes on along the minus strand of NW_012114522.1, from coordinate 1,397,255 downwards.
CCGCCCCATTCACCTTATAAGGCAACCTGCCCCCCCTACAGCCCCAGGAAGGGTGGCGCTCTATCCCAGCAGACCCTAAGCTGTGGTTGCAGCAGTCAGACCGGCTTGAGCATCTGCCCCTGGGAAGCAGCCTAAAGCAAGAGAATCACCCACGTGGGAATCCTGACCCAGGTGTGGAGGACACTGGGCTGACAGTGTGCACAGGACCATGCACCCACCAGCAAGGGACACAGTACTCGGTCCCAGAGGTGGCCTCTGGCACGGCCCCAGCCTGCAGAATGATCTCAGGTGGCCTCCCAGATGGAGGGTTGGGTGGAGCTCCTGGGCCACACACCTCAGAGAACACAGCACAGAGCCAGCGCCCAGTAAGGCGCAGGGAACTTTCCACCCCGATGCCCACACAGGGGTCCTGCCACCAACAGGGGTCAGGTGGACACAGGGTTCTCTTGGGAACAGAATTTCCCCCCAGGAAGAATCTGCTTCACGCCTGTCATGGGCTGAACTTTGTCCCCTCAAATCTGTGTTCACCAGAACTTCAAAATGTGACCAGATTTGGAACGGGGTCTTTGTAGACACAATCAAGGTAAGATAATGTTATATTGGGTTAGGGTGACCCTAAATCAAATGACAGTGGCATTATGAGGAGTGGACACACCCACACACAGGAAGAGGCTGCGAAGATGGAGACAGAGATTGGGCTGTGGTCACAAGCTGAGAAACACCAAGGCTGGCCAGCAGTTCCTGGGCGCTGGAAGAGCCAGGAGGACACTCCCCAGGACCTTCCTCATGAGTGGGACCCACTGGCACCTGGGCTTTGGAATTCTGGCCTCCAGGACTGGGACACAGTACATTTCTGTGGCTTGAGCCTCTTTCATTTGTGGTACTTTGTAACAGCAAACTTGTTTCATGATTAGGAGCTGAATACGTCCCCAATTAGAGGTGGATTTCTGTGTTTGCATCCCTACGACAGGAGAGATGATGGTGAGGATGGTTGTTCATAAGAGGCAGAACCCATTACTGCTGTCTGTGGCGCTGGTGTGGCAGAAGGGGAACCGTCAAAGCGGCGGCCTCTTATGAAGACGGTTGTTATAGCCTGGGCTGCTTTGCCCCGCTGGGGTCCCAGTTGCTCCAGCACTGCTAGATGATGGCTAGACCCGGCACAGAGGCTCTGGCGATCGATCAAGTTGGACATGGGGCCAGGCCCCTGTCTTCCCTCTGGCCGTATCACTATGGGGTTGAGCAATGTGCAGGCTGGGAGCGCCCAGTTCTGTGGGGCCCGCCAACCCAGCTGCCCCTGGTTCCCGGGAGTTCTCTGCCCATGTAATTCCCAAGCCCAAGACCCAAACCCAGGGGCCTCCTCCCTGTTTTAAATTCAAGGGCCGCTTCCCAGGCCTCACCTTTGTCGACTTCCGCAGTGCTTGCTAGGGGCCCCTCGGGTCTCCCGAGGCTTCCAGAAACTTCCTCTCCTCTCTCTTTGGCCTGGGCCCCGGCTCCCAGTTCCCTCCTGTGTCCCTGCATTTCTGGCTGTTCTTCGGTGCCCTGGTTGCTTCTCCTACACCCTCTTAAATGTTGGAGTTCTGGGAGGCTCTGAGCCCCTCTTTTTCTTATCCTCCTGACTAGCTTCCTCTCCAGCAAGCCCTCACACGCACCTCTGTGCCAAGGCTTGCAAACCTCAGCCTGTCCTGGCTTCGCTCCCAAGCTACGGGACAGGGCATCTCCCCAGAGGCTCCCAAGCCCGTGGGGCCCTCTGCAGTCCCTGCACCTGTCCACACCTGCTCTCTCTTGCTCCCCCTCCAGCCTCTGAGCCACTGAGCCTCTGAGGTTGGTGGGCATCTTGGTGGTGGCTGCTGGGCGGGTCTCAGGGTGGGGCAGGGGCTGCATCGTGGGTCTGCACTGCATGGAATGGACATGGCGTGGTGTAAGCCCCTCAGCCTGACATTCAGCGCCCTTTCCCTGCTGCTCATCCCCCACCTCCTAGGCTTTCCCCATGGCCCACCTGAGTCTCCTGCAGCTCCCGCAGGACTGAGCAATGGCCCCCTTCACTGAGGCAGGGAGTCCCTTCTGCCTGTGCCTGCTCCCTTTCCCACCAGGTCCCTGTGCCAGCTTTACTGCCTCCCCTCTGCCTCCTGGGCTGGGCTGCTGCCCTCCTTCCCTGGAGCTGTGCCAGCTCCAGCCTTTCAGCCAGCAGCTCCTGCCCCGCCCCGCTCGTTGTGTCCAGACCCGGGCTCCATGCTGCCCCGCAGTGTGTACGGAGCTCCTGCCAGTCCTTGGGTGTGGACCTGTGCCGGGTCTGTATCCACCTGCAATAGCTCATCTCTTCCACCCAGGAGGAAGGTCCCATCGTCCTCCCTGTGGGGAAGAGGGCACTGATGCTTGGCAGAGCTCTTCCTGGGGTCTCAAGGGTCTGCTCCAAACCCTTGCTCTCACCCCTGTCACACTCCAGGCACCCTGGCCGCACCTGCAAACTGCACTCTGAGGTGGCAGCCCTGCCCTGCTGGTGCCAGCCCCCTCTGTCTCACCACCCCAGTCCTCGAGCTCCCTGGGGCTGGACGCCACTTCTCTGGGTTCTAAATAGGCCCCTGCAGGGTACCTGTTCCTGTATCCACCGCTTCCCCCAGCCTTCTGGTCTGGGTCCTGCTGATTCTGGTCATTACTCACCTTCTGCTCAACCCGTCCTCCCCTGCAAGCTGCCCCCAGCTGCAGAGGAACGCCCCCTCCATGACCCACTCTCTCCACCAACAACAACTGATCTGTCCTTTCTCCTGGCTGCGTGACCTCTCAGGCAGAGGCAGCGCTACACTGAGGGCCCTGGCAACCTCTCTAGGTCCCTGTCCCCCACCTTTCAAAGGAGAGATAGGACAGAGATGGCAGAAATGGTGGCTGGAGCAGGCTTCTGACCAGGTGCTGCTCTGGCTGTGACTCCTCACCCCTCAGAGCCGCATCTTCCATCTGTGAACAGGAGCCTGTGGCCCTTGAGGAGGTGGTATCTCTGCCCATGGGAAGTCAGATGCACTGAGGCCAGATGCAGGGAGGGTGCTTCAGGCTCAAGGGTGTAGGAGGAGCCTCCTGCCCTGGGAGGCCAGCACTCAGCACCGCTCTGCCACCTTGACCTCCCAGCACTTCTGCAGCCTGGGCATCCTCGTCTGCAAGACGTGGTGGGGTGGATGGAGATCCCCAAGGTTCCTCTGTGGTGTGGGGACATGATTCACACCCTGTGGAGGAAGGGGAGCAGCAAATGTGCCTGCCCTCAGCGGCACTAGCTGTACTGTTTCGTGCCCACACACTGCTAGGAGACGGGAGTCCTCACTGCCACCCCCTCATTCAGATGAGGAAGCAGAGACAGAGAGGCTGAGACACCTGCCCAAGGCCACTGCTATGGTTGGGCTGTGTGTCCCCACCCAAATCTCATCGTGAATTGTAATCTGCAGGTGTTGAGGGAAGGACCTGGTGGGAGGTGACTGGATCACAGGGGCAGTTTCCCCCATGCTGTTCTGGTGAGAGTGAGGGAGTTCTCATGAGCTTTGATGGTTTCGGAAGGTGCTCTTCCTCCTTCTCGCACTTCTCTCTCCTGCCGTCATGTGAGACGTACCTGCTTCCCCTTTCACCTTGACTGTAAGTTTCTGGAGGCCTCCCCACCCACGCAGAACTGGGAGTCAGTTAAACCTCTTTCCTTTATAAATTATCCAGCCTTGGGCATTTCTTTATAGCAGTGTGAAAATGGACAAATACACACAGCAAATCGCAGCACCATAGTTGGGGACGAGGGCTGTGTGGCCCCGAGTATGTGCTCCCGATGAGGACACGGGACACCAGCTAGAGAAGGGGCTCTCCCTGCTCTCACGGGGACGTTCACAAGGAGACCTGGTGCTCAGTGCAATGTCTGGGGACCTCCTTAAGACCAGGGCACATGGGCGTCACAAGCTCCTGAGAGGCTGTGCCCTGCTGACACTGCTGAGGGTGCTTGGAGTGCAGAAATATTTTCAACAGAAGTGGAGCAGAAGGGATTTCTCCTAAACCCTCCAATGCCGAGAAAACGGCACGGACTGAAATTCCGCATTTCTTTAACAGTCTGTTTAGCCAGATCCTGACTCCACCAAAAACAAAGAAGCCCTTAGCCAACTGCTGGGGTGGGAGGTAGTGACTGCCCTTCCAGCCCGGGCACCACTCCACGCTCAGTGCTGATTTGGCCTGACTTAACCTTTGGTGCTGGGCTTTGCTGCATCCCAGGGTCTGTGTGTGACCTGGGCAGACCCTTTCCCCGTCAGCCTGGGGTCCTCTTGGGCCAGGAGGCATGGCTCTGCCCCAGGGGAAGCGGGCCAAGTGCTACGTGTGCACTTCCTCTGTGGAATTCTCACCTCCTGGGCCAGCCCCTGGGCGGAAGGAGGCTGCTGGCCCCACGTGGCCTGCCCTGTTGGAGCCTCCGCCAGAGCCCACGTCTGCAGTGCTTGGAGCCATTTCTTGGCACAAATATAAAACACAACTCCAGCTCTCCCGTGCTCCAAGTAAGAAATGCTGCTTGGTGAGCTGGACTGGCCAGGCCGCCGGCCCTCAGTCAGCTGCCTGCAACAGGCAGGGCCACGGGAACCTCATCAGCAGAGCTTCCTGGAGGCGGCGCGGGTGGAATTGTCATCAGAACCGCCTGGGATGGAGCTTCCCCACTGGAATGAAGCTGGCTGCGCACAGGGAGTCACCTGCCACCTGGTGGGACGAGGAGGCCTGTGACCACAGCAGGTTCGCACCTGGCGTGGACCTGGAGGCCAGCAAGCGCCTCTCAGGGCTTCCCAGCTCTGAGGCCCCACAGCTGGATGGAGCTCTGTTCCCTGCAGAAGCGTGGCCAGCACTGAGCAGGCACTGGAGGCTCTTTCCCTCCCTCAGCCCTGGCCTGCGTAGGCCCAGCAGAGGACGTGCTCACACCATGGGGGACCCCTACCAGGTGGGGCCAGTCCATGTCCCTACTGGCGAAGTGAATGAAGAAGGATAGGTTTGTTTGAAGGGCTGGCTGATAGTTTAGAAGCCCCAAATCGCTTGGCAGTGAATTATTCTGCAGAGTAACACTGTACCCAGTGGGACGTGGCTAAAAACCCCAGGAGGGGAGGCTGCGTGCCGGAAGCACTCCCGTCCTCCCCCAGCGCCTGCTCTGGGCGTTCCCGAGCTCAGCGTGCATCCTTGTCTGTGGGTTCTGGGAACATCCTGCCATCTCCCTCCTTTCTTTCCCCTTTCCCCTCCTTTCCTTTCTCCTCTTTCTCCTTCTTTCTGTTTTCTTCTTTCCTGGCTGAAGTCAGAATTCATTTCTGTTACTTGCATCCAAAAAGGGTTCAAACAAGCAAGCTTGCTGGGATCCTGGGTCCTGCCCCTCGTCACCTGGAGGCAGGGCTGTTGCTCCATGTACAGACAGGAGTCCAAGAAAAGCCTGAGGAGCCACAGAGTATTCTGGCCCCAGCTCCTTCACCCTTGCCCTGTCCCCCAGTGACGGATCCGGCAGCAGGCAGAGCCTTGAGCCCAGAAAGTCCAGGCCCCCTGGGAAGCTTAGGTGTGGCCTCATATCTGGCAGGTTTTTTTTTTTTTTTTTTGAGATAGAGTTTTGCTCTTGTTGCCCAGGCTGGAGTGCGATGGTGCAATCTCGGCTCACTGCAACCTCCGGCTCCTGGGTTCAAGTGATTCTCCTGCCTCAGCTTCCCGAGTAGCTGGGATTACAGGTGCCCACCACCATGCCCAGCTAATTTGTGTATTTGTAGTAGAGATGGGGTTTTACCACGTTGCCCATACTGGTCTCGAACTCCTGACCTCAGAGTGCTGGGATTACAGGCATGAGACACCATACCCGGCCTCACATCTGGCAGGTTTTGCAGCTCAGGTGTCTGTGTGGGGTCCCGAGGCAGCCCCTGGGCAATTTCTTGTGGCTTTAGGAGGGTGAGGAGGGACTTTAAGGACTAACATCTGATTGGATCCCTAAACCATAATGACAGATTTGAAATTAGGTTCAATCAAGGCTTCTAAAAGCGCATTTCAAGGTGTTAGCAATAAAGTTTGTTTTTTTCCATTCAGCTCAATGCATTTGGCAAAAAAAATCCAGATGAGTGGATTGGCCAGGCATACGGTAGTGACAAAAACTTTGGTTTAAAACTGCATCATTTGCCTGCACTAGCATTTCTTCCAACTGATGAAATTCTAGCGGAGTCCTGTCCTAAAGGATGAGAAGCAACTATTCATTGAGATGAGAGACTTCAAAAATAATCAATGATCATGAAAGTGTGCCAGCTCTTCTGGACCATCTCTGTGCAGTTGCCCTAATCTATCCCTGCAATGGATCCCTTTAATACACTTGGTCATGTGTTGAATTCTCTTTTTAGTTTTTAGTTTTCGTTTTGTTGTTGTTGTTTTCCTGTTATTATTATTATTATTATTATTAGTATTAGTATTATTTTGGAGACAGAGTCTCACTCTGTTACCCAGGATGGAGTGCAGATCTCGGTTCACTGCACCCTCTGCTTCCCAGGTTCAAGCAATTCTCCTGCCTCAGCCTCCTGAGTAGCTGGGGCTACAGGCACCCGCTATTATGCCTAGCTAATTTTTGTATTTTTAGTAGATACAGGATTTCACCATATTGACCAGGCTGGTCTTGAACTCCTGACCTCAAGTGATCCACCCTCCTCGGCCTCCCAAACTGTTGGGATTACAGGCGTGAGCCACCGCACCTGGCCCCATTGTTTTTAATTGTCAACATTATGTTTTACAATTTGCTATGCTATGTATTTCATCTTTGCATAATTTCCAGTATGGGAGGCATAAATTGTGTAAAGACTTTGAGAGTTCTAGTTTGTTGTATGCATCTTTTACAAATTGGACTCCATGAAAATGCATTATCACAACATTAGCTTTATGTGTAAGCATTGTCTGTGTACATAAAATCGTTGAAACTTCCTCAATAAATGAAGAGATGTCCTTTTTGTATGCCTGCATTTATGAAAGGTAAGTTTCTCGAGATCTTGGCCCTTTGGGCAGCTGTGTGTGCAGTGCTGACCCATCAGTTTCTGATCAATCTCATCACAAGATGTGGGGTGTCCATCATGGGTTTTCAAATGACTGCTGTTGTCTCAGGAATTTCTTCATGAATATGGTTTGCTGCTCATCACCGAGTATCTATGCTTGCAAAAATATGTCTGTTAGTACTGCCTATTTTATTGTGTAAAGTAGCCAGTAAGGTGTTCCATTTCATTTTTATGTTTCTCGAATAAATCTCCTCTAAAAATGTAAATAAATGTATTTTATTTGAGACAGAGTGTGACTCTCTCACCCAGGCTGGAGTGCAGTGCCACAATCTCGGCTCACTGCAACCTCCGTCTCCTGGGTTCAACCAATTCTTCTGTCTCAGACTGTAATCTCAGTAGCTGGGATTACAGGCGCCCGCCACCATGCCTAGCTAATTTTTGCATTTTACAGACAGGATTTTAGCATGTTGGTCAGGCTGGTCTCGAACTCCTGACCTCAGGATAAAGAAATACCTGAGACTGGGCAATTTACAAAAGAAAGAGGTTTATTGGACTTACAGTTCCACATAGCTATGGAGACCTCACAATCATGGCAGAAGGCAAGGAGGAGCAAGTCACATCTTATATGGATGGCAGCAGGCAAAAAGAGAGCTTGTGCGGGGAAACTCCCATTTTTTAGAACCATCAGATCTCGTGAACTCCTTCACTATCACAAGAACAGCACAGGAAAGACTGGCCCCCATAATTCAATCGCCTCCCACTGGACTCCTCCCACAACACATGGGAAATGTGGGAGTTACAAATCCAGAGGAGATTTGGGTGGGGACACAGCCAAGCCATATCAACCAGGAAACAGAAAGTCTAATCATAAAGGTGAAAATGGATAAGTCAGACCATAATAGAATGAAAAATGTCAAGCTCATCAAAAGCCACCATGGAGAAGGAACAGATGTCAAAGAGCAGGAGAGGATCTTAACAGTAAGTACATAGACCTGACAAATAATTGGAACCTAGAATATATCAAGAATCACTACAAATCAATAAGAAAACGGCAAATCAAACATAAACATGGATAAAGGACTTTTAAAAAGACACATCACAAAAGAGCATATTCAGATCATTTATGAACATGGAAAAGTGTCTCATCTTGATCAGCCATCAGGGAAATGAGGATTGACACAACTATGCCAGGTCACTACACACCCACCAGGGTGCCTGAAACCCTCCAGGCAGATGCCTGCAAGTGCTGTGTGGAGCAGTCAGAACTCTTGGGTAGGGCTGGTGGGAAAGGATTGGTTCAATGCTTTGAACCACTTGGTTTGAACCCAAACCACCTAGCAGCATCAGCCATGCTGCGCCCAGGCGTTCCCACTCCTGGTGAAACCCCCAACTGAAACACGCACATATGGGCACTGAAGCACAGGTCCAGCCCACTGGAAGCCACCACACACCCATCCACATGGAGTGGAGGCACTACATGTGGTCCACACATGCAACAGAGGCTTAGGTGAGCAGGGATGAGCCAGCTCCACACAGGGCACCTGGCACATATCACTGCCAAGAAGCCAAGTAGATGCTGCACCCATGGGACCAGGCCTGGGCTCCAATTTTTTTTTTTTTTTTTTT
>NW_012114522.1:1378918-1387940 GCF_000951035.1 Colobus angolensis palliatus | reverse complement strand
TCTCGGCCTCCCAAAGTGCTGGGATTACAGGCTTGAGCCACCGCGCCCGGCCTGACACCTGTACTTCTTCATGTCTGTTATAGCCCAGTAAGAAGTGGGAAGTGCCTGAAAATATTGGACGAGCTCGCCAGGCTCTCCGTGCCTCTCTGTGACACCCTCCTTTGAGTGCCTGCATTCCTGGGAGAGAGACGGTTGTCCGTGGTGGCTCCCCCATGACAAGATGGAAGTTCTGCCCAGCTGTATGCTGGGGGTCTGAAACCATCCCTATAAACTTCATAAAATTAACCAGGGAAGAATGCGGGGGGAAACAGAAATGAACCCAGCGCGGCGCCCTCTGAGCTCGTCCCTGGGCGGCCACGCTCCAACCCACCACCTCGTGCCCATCTGCTGCTATGGCCCCAGAGTCACGCAGGCCTGGCCACAAGACCATCGTCCCCTCGACTGCTCTGCAGACGACAACCTGAGCACTGGGAATGTGTTTTCCCCTGAGCTACCCTTCAGACCCTGTGTGCCAAGGACACTCCTGACGCCAGCTGGCCTGAGGACCCCGGAGAAGCTGACTCACCCAAGAACGCAGTCTCAGATACTGATGACGTCATCTCCCTTCCCTGACCTGACCAATCAACAAGCCCAATTCTCCAGCCCCTCACACTTCAATCCCTTAGAAACCTCACCCCAGCCCAGGGCAGGTGCAGTAGCTCATGCCTGTCATCTCAGCAGTTTGGGAGGTCAAGGTGGGAGGATGGCTTGAGGCTAGGAGGTCAAGACCAGCCTGGGCAACATAGTGAGAACCCATTTCTACCAAGAGTAAAGAAAATTATCTGGGCATGCTGGTGGGTGTTTGTGGTCCCAGCTATTCAGGAGGCTGAGGCAGAGGAGCCTGAGTCCAAGAGATTGAGGCTGCAGTGAGCCAGAATCACACCACTGCACTCCAGCCTGGGCTGTTAACAGAGCAAGACCCTGTCTCAAAAAACAAAAAACAAAACAACAAAAACAACACCACCAGCAGCCCAGAACTCATCAGAGAGGGTTGTTAGAGTCCCTCCCATCTTCTCATGAGCAATGTAGCCTTGGCAATGATGTACGGTTGTAACAGTGTAACCTTGTAACAGCATAACCTGAACAAGCTTCTTGCATCTCTTCTGGCTGATTTGAAACCCCAAATGAACGATTGTTGTGCAGATGGGGCCTCATGAGGGCCATGCTCTATTGCCCAGTTCATGAGTGTCTGGGGAGAGAATGGACTTGAAGGAGGAGCTAAGGACTCAGTGCTGATTTTAACAGCCAGAGGCCTTCGCTGGGCTTGGGGTTCCAGCTGCTGGGGCTGCAGCAGGCACTGGCATAGTCGTCGACAGCCCTGTCAGCCAAATGAATCATTTACAAGTTTTTAAGAAAGAAGACTGCAGGCAGCTGTTGGACCAGACAGAGGACAGAAGCCTCCAGGAGACACAGGCAGTTTTCGAGGTTTCCTGGTACAGTGATTCACCCAGAAATTTATTTGAAAAATTCATTTGTATCTAGTGGTGATCATGGCATGTCAAGACAGGGCCCACCTGAGGTTCCTGTCCTGCCTTCAGGCCAGGGAGCCAAAGAGGGAGGCGGGGCAGAGGAAACAGCAGCCATCTGATAGGGAGCTCGAGGTCTCCAGGGTTCAGAAGCGGGCAGCAGGCATGTCCAGACTCTGTTCCTCAACTTGCCATGTGAGGCTGAGGGAGTCCTGTCCTCTCTGGGCTTCTGGGTCCTCATCTGAGACCTGCACACAGGCCATGTGGCTCTAGGGTCCTTCCAGCTTAGTTGTCCTGAGTCCTCTGACCTTGATAACTGGCTGGGTGTTATGCCCTTTCAAGGAGTCTGTCTTTGGCCCCACGAGGCTGTGATTGGGGGAGGGTAGGGCATGCAGGAGGGAAGGCAGCAGCTCTGGGGTCAGACACACCTGGCTTGGTACCCGGCCTTGCCCGTGCACCGGAGTACCCTGTGCTAGGCCCTTCCTATCCTTGCCTGCACAGCATGGGTGCTCGGATGGCACCTCCTGGCTTTCAGGGAGGGAGGGTGGGGTGGGGCCGGTGAGGTAGCTTTGGGTGTGGCCCTGTGGGGTCTGCGTACCCCTGGAGCTGAGTGACAGCATGAGAGGACTAGCCCCAGTCAAGGGCCTCTCCTGCTCCACCTCCAGCCCCTCACTCAGAGGGCCCCCAAAAGCATGCCTGCCTGAGCCCAGTCCCTCTGCAAAGGCACGCCTGCTGGAGCCCAGTCCTTCTGGCCAGGGCAGGGCCTGACACTTTGGCATGACCAGCTGCTTCTTGCACAAGCTCTGGAAGGTCCCAGTTCTCCCTGTGGTGGCTCAGACTTGAGGCCACGTCAGCAGTGGGCCATGGCTGGGAGGCGCCCATTTCTCTCGAGTTTGCACGAGGCACAAACTTCTGGCACGGACAAGAGAGGGCGGGTGCCTGGGGAACTGCTTTTGCTCTTTTGGCTGAGAAGGAAACTGTGACTCCCAAGAACCGAGGCTCATTCTAGAATCTCTCTATTTTGAAAGTGACCTTTCTCTGCGCCGGCACTCCTAGAAGGAAGCGATTCTGTCCATCCAGGCTGCAGTTGGCATTAGGGCAGAAGGGAGGGTGGAAAGCTGCTGGGCTTCTTGCCGCAGAGAGAAGCCCAGTGAAGGTGCTGCGATTTGGGGAGTGTGGGCTCTGGCCTGGACAGTTGGGTACCAGGTCTCATGTGCCCCCAGCTAATTTCAGGCAATTTAACTTAAGCCACCCTCTGCAAAATGAGAAAGGAGCCCTCACCATGCAGGGTGGCTGGGAAATGTCAGAGGGTGTCCCCACATCCGGGTAAAGAATGGCCTTCGGGCCGGGCGTGGTGGCTCACACCTGTAATCCCAGCACTTTGGAAGGCTGAGGTGTGTGGATCACGAGGTCAGGAGATCAAGACCATCCTGGCTGACAAGGTGAAATTCCATCTCTACTAAAAATACAAAAAATTAGCTGAGCATGGTGGCAGGTGCCTGGAGTCCCAGCTGCTCGGGAGGCTGAGGCAGGAGAATGGCGTGAACCCAGGAGATGGAGCTTGCAGTGAGCCGAGATCGAGCCAATGTACTCCAGCCTGGGCGACAGAGTGAGACTGCATCTTAAAAAAAAGAAAAAGGAAAGAAAAAGAAAGAATGGCCTTCAGTGCAGGCCCTTGTCTGCTCGCAGTCCCTCTGGGAGCTGCCTCTCCTCTTCCAGCTGCACCAGCCTAGCAAAGGTGTGACTGGGACTCCTGGGCTGCCCCTGTCAAATGGGCAGGGGTGCAGGGAGACAGGGAGACAGCTGCAGCTTCATCTAATATTTTCTCCCATTCTCTCTGACTCTGATCATCTGAAGGTGGGGTGGGGTGTGCCATGCATGGGGTGTCATTTGCCTCGAAATTTTCTTTTCTGTCCCAGCATTATCTCAGTTGAGGAGAAGGGCAAGTTGGCTGCCATCCCAGGGGCTGTCAACCCCCTCCTGGTCAGCGGTGCCATTGGGCCAGCCCTGTGCCCAACACTCATGCTCCCAAGGGCCCAGGGGTCTGAGCCCAGGAGGAACTCAGTGAGCACCTGTGGAATTAGCGTCGTTCGTTCCCAGGTGCAAGATGCTTCCTTGCAAAATCCCACAGCCCTGCTTCTTCCAGCGTGTGCACGCGTGTCTGTGTTTGTGCGTGCACGTGCGTGTGTGTGTGAGATCCCTCACTCTGGGAGATGGGAACGTGAGTCGGCAGTGTCAGGTATTGAAGCCCTGCTCTGGGAAGACGAAAGGAACCTTCTCGGGGTGCCCCACCTGCAACTCTGCTCTGTTCTGGGTCAGGGTGGAGCAAACCTGTGGGGTGAATGAGAGATCACTCATGATAAGTAAGACCACATCCAGTCATGTTCTGGGGGTTCAGTGGCACCTGGCACACATACCCTGAGATGACCCATTCAGCCGCTTACTGGGTGGTCTTGGGTCCACCTGGTCAATCTCCCTGAACATCATCTTCAAAGAACCAAAAATGATGCAATGGCAGGACTTCTGGTTGGGAAGAGTGGCTGGCATGGTTGCCCTGCTTGACCACCAAATTTGTGAGTGACCTTGGGCCAAACACCATTTCTCAGGGCCTCAGTTTCCCCATCTATAGAACAGAGGAATGAAAACCGTCCTCTGGGGCTTAGTTAGGGAAGGTGCCCGGGCTTCTTTGGGTGTGGGGTTGAACAAGGGGCAAAGGGAGGTATTAGGGATGGTGTTGGAGCTCCGGCAGCCAGACTGTCACTTTGAAAATGGGCACCACATACCAAATATGTTGAAGGAGAAAGAGAGGAGGAACCAGGACTTGGGTCGCTGGCCCCGAGGAGAGGGCAGGGTGGGATCTCCATCTTCTCTCACCTCCTGCTTTTATCACAGGGCTGGACACTGAGATGGCCTGGGGAGGCCTTGTTGAAAAAACTGATGGGTTTTAAACACTTCAAGCTTCCTGTTTTGACTTTTAGTTGGAGAGAGGACATCGAAGGCTGAGATGTCAGTGCTGAGCCTGCTCGGCTGTGTCCCTGGTGGGGCAACAGGGAGGTGGGGATTAGAGGGAGGTCAGGGTGGTGCCAAGGGGAGGACTCCTGTTCCCAGCAACTGCGCTGAGCCGCTCCCCACTCTGTGCCTGGTTCAGGGCTGCCGAGGGTGGCCGGAGAGTGTTTAGCCAGAATGCGACCAAGGCCTTCCCGGGCCATCTGGAGAAGTCCTCACAGAACTTGCCAGGGCTTTGTGCCTCCAGTCAGGAGGGTGCCAGGGCTGATTTTCCACTGTGAAAGGAATGCCTGGAAGGGACGAGGTGGCCACGTGGACTGGAACTCCCTTTTCCTGCCAAGCCCGAGGCTGCTCTGTCTTCTCGATGTTCCTCTCCCCATTGATGGCCGTAATGGCACCCTCCCTTCTTCCCGCCTTTGTCCAGGGCTGTGTACACCCAGTTCAGCAAACCAAAGTCCCCATGGGCAGGCCTGGGGGCAGCCCCAGCTCCTATGCCCAGGTAGTGCTTGGTCTTGTGGGGAACCAGCCAAGGAAAGAGGTGGCGCTCACGTCTGCAAGTGGCACTGGAGCCACAATAGCAATAATTTCTAAAGACCTCCTGATAGGCCAGAAAGCTTATAAAGATGATTTTACTTAATATTTGCCACAAACTTTGTGACACATATTAAAATCTTTGTTTTGTCTTTGTAGACAAGGAAACTGAGCTTGGAGGAGCCAAGGAATGTGTCCAAAGTCACACAGCTATAAGAGAAGCAGCTCCAGCCTCTGACGGCTGATCCCAGGGGGTTGGACTGCTTGTCCAGTTATTTTCTGCTGTTGACAGATGGGAACAGAGAGCTAGTGGCAGCCCAGAAGAGGCACCAAACTCGGGCATTCCTGGAGGCCTGAGCACACCACTGGGTACTGAGGAATGAACAGGAGTTGGCCAGTGGAGGAGGTGTGGGAGAGCATGCCAGGTTCCTCGCCAGACAGTGGCTGTGGCATTTCCACATCATTTGGTGTGGAAAGGGCAGATACTTCCACAAATGGGGCTGGAGTCACTGCCTATCTGTATGGACAATGAACACATTTCAGCTCTATTTTACGCCATGCACAAAAACAAACTTGAGGGGGATGAGGGATCTAAATGTGAAAAGCAAAACTAAAAAATGTTAAGAAGGGTTGGGTGCGGTGGCTCACGCCTGTAATCCTAACACTTTGGGAGGTCAAGACAGGTCACTTGAGCCCAGGAGTTCGAGACCAGCCTGGCCAACATGGTGAAACCCTGTCTCTACTAAAAATACAAAGTTAGCCAGGTGTGGTGGCACGCACCTGTAGTCCCAGCTACTCAGGAGGCTGAGATAGGAGAATCGCTTGAACCCGGCAGGTGGAGGCTGCAGTGAGCCGAGACTGTGCCACTGCACTCCAGCCTGTGCTGTGGGTGGTGACAGAGCACAGAGCGAGACTCCATCTCCACAAAAAAGGAAGAGAAGAGAATGATTTCTCAATTGGGACATGAAGACTTCAAGCCATAAAGGATTTTATATGCTCTGCATGCAGAATTGTGCCACGAGGAAGGTGCAAAGACAAAGCACAGAGGGGAGAACGCTTCCCACACAGGAACCGGAGGGCTGGCATCCAAACCCACACCACACTTCCCAAGATCGGCGAGGAAAAGACGGCTCCATCCCACCATTCGCCCCTCCATGTACTTATTCCTGGCTCACGCTCTCAGGCATTGATTCCTCCTGCCGTTTCCTTACCAGCACACCCTGTCCTGGGGTGCCGGGCATGTGGGGTTGAATGGGATGTGGTGACCTTGCTGGAGTGGGCCCTTTGACCACAGAGCTAAGGTGCCCCTACAGGGTGACACAGCACAGCTGACAGATGGGGATCTGTCTGCAAAATGTGTGTTCCAGGCCCACAACAAGTACAAAAATTGGAGTGTTTGGAGACTTTCTTGTGGCCTGTATCACCCAGGCGCATCCCTGGGAGATGGCTCACCTGGCTGGAGCATGTGCACACACCTGTTCACACGCTGAGTCTCATGTGCTTAGAGCCACACGCTAGTCACACTCAGAAGGACTGCAGGTGGCCTAGGGTAGGTTAGTTCTTCCCACAGACGGCTGGACATGTGCTGGCCCCAGTAACCCTGCTGGGAAAAGGGGTGGTGGTCAGGAGGCCTTCCTGGAGGAGGTGTTCCCAGGGTGACATGAGCTTCAGATTCCACCTCCATGGGGCCCCATCCCCCTGGTCTCCCTGGCATGGGGGTTGAAAGCTCACAGCTTCTCATGGAGACCCCTCAGGGAGACCCACTCAAAAGACCTCCCAGTGAACCTCAGGAGTTTCTGGGCCTCAGGGGAGGTCAAGGGCATAGAGAAGCAGGATTGAAGGAAGATGCATTTCAAAGGAGGCCCAAGAATTTGCTGCTTGGGAAATATTTCTGGAAAAGTTCAATGGGGCAACTTGTGGAATTCCAAATATTCCAAGTTTACAAGAAATGAAAATTGATGTTTCTGGGCCACGAGGACCCCGGAGGCCTGTGGAGATCAACTTGCCCAGGCTCTTGTTTTAAGGGCGAAACTGCCCCTAAAGGTGGCGAGCCTGGGTGCTGTGGGGAGCACGTGGGCCGGTGTCGGGGGATGAAGGGGGCTGCGGCAGAACCAGGCCCCCAGTGGTGTGGAAGCTGGAGCCCAGCCTCAAGATGGGAAGCATTTGGGACAGGCTCCATGGGCCTCGCTCCCCCTCCCTGCTGCTTGGGCAAATTGCATCACCCGTGTGTGGCCACCCTGCTGGGCTGCAATCTCCTGGCTGGCTGGGGGTGGCCTTTCTTCTTCACACCCCAGGCTGGCACAGTGGGTGGCTCGTAGGAGGCTGCAAGAATAAATAAATACCACATGTCCTCCACTCCTGGACACTACCCATTGCAAGACGTGGCGGCACCATCTCCACGTCACTAAGAGGAAAAACTGCTGCCAGGTAAAGCACGTGTGGCACTTTTCCTTCTGGCACCAGCTCACAATCTGAGGACATTGTAAATGGCAATGAACCATTCCTCATGTGTTGCCAACAGTGCATGGGACCTGCCGGCCGACGACAGGCTCAAGTGTGAGCGTGCGGGGTGCAGCCCATCTCAGAGACGGGAAGTGGGAGAGTCAGTCGATGAGCTGGGATCTTTACGTCTCCTTATTTCTGTATCTTCATGTCTTGTTTCTACTTTTATAGCTAAGGAAACCGAGGCACGGAGAGAGCCTATGGCTGCTGTAGGTCACCCAGCTTGAGGGGGAAATGCTGGAGTTTGAGCTCCTTCCTGGGCCCCAGTGTGGTGCCCACACATCATGGATCCAGGGTGGTGCTTGGAGAAACTGGGTCTCCATTGGGAACCCAGCTCCCTGGTGGTGCCCTCGGGAAAGGGACCCGTGCTCCCTCCGAACTCCTTATTTAGCTCAGGCAAGGCCCTCCTGCAGCCCAGGCCTCATGGGTAAAGTGAGATTGTCCAGGCAGATGAGGTGTGTGCAGGAAAAGCCAAGTGTGGGAGGCAGAGAACCTGCCCTGCACGGACGGCCACACGTGGTTGCATGTTGGGCACTCTCCTCTTCGCGCCTCCAGGGGCCTCTCTGCCCTCACCAGGGAGCAGAGTTCTGCCCACCTATTCACCCGGCGGGTGTGAAGGACGCGCTGGGAAAGGGTGGAACTGGACTTTGTGAGAGGCAAAGTCCTCCGCGTGTGGAGTGTGTGAAAACAGAATCCCAACTGATGATCTGCCACCTTCTCTCAACCCGGGGTCCCCAAGATGTCTTTTCCTGAGCCTAGGTTGAAAAAAAATATTTTTAAAATTTGTGTATTTTACTTTTTAGATTATCATGCCGTCAATGTATCTTTTTCGGTGCACAGTGTTAAGAATTTTAACAGGTATATGGATTTGTGTGACCCCCCACCGCAGTGAGGGCACACAACCACTGAGTCACCCCAGAGAAACTCCCCATGCCACCCCTCATCATCCAGCAACCGATGACCTGCTGCTCTCTGTCACTTCAGCTTTGCCTTGTTGAGAATGCCATGTGGCCGGGCGGGGAGGCTCACACCTGTAGTCCCAGCACCTTGGGAGGCCGAAGCAGGTGGATCCCTTAAGCCCAGGAGTTTGAGATCAGCCTGGGCAACATAGTGAGACCCTGTCTCAGTGAAAACAAAAAAGAACAAGAGAAGGCCGCATACATGGAAATCATCTGACGGAGACTTTAGAGCAGCTGTTACAGGAGTGCTCCAGGTAGCCGGGCTGTGCCCTTGGCATTGCTGCCCATGCCAAGGGCCCTTCCTTTTCGGAGCTGAGCAGTGTCTCTGTGGGCTGTAGGTGTTGCCTACTTTGTTTACCCACCTGTTTGGTTTGTTTCCAGTTTCTGTCTTTTGCCACATATGGGACATTTTCAGCCATTATTTCTTTCAATATCTTTTTTTCTGCACCACCCACTTCCTCTTCAGCTTCTGAGAATCCGATGAGCACAAACTTTAGATGTTTTATTGTGACCCCGTAG
>NW_012114522.1:1371602-1378283 GCF_000951035.1 Colobus angolensis palliatus | reverse complement strand
CCTCTCGAGTAGCTGGGACTACAGGCGCATACCACCACACCCAGCTAATTTTTGTATTTTTAGTAGAGATGAAGTTTGCCATGTTGGCCAGGCTGGTGTTGAACACCTGGACTCAAGTGATCTGCCCACCTCAGCCTCCCAAAGCGCTGGGACTGTAGGCATGCACCACCACGCCTGGCTAATTTTTGTATTTTTGTGGAGACGGGTTCTTACTTTGTTGCCCAGGCTGGTCTCGAGCTCCTGACCTCAAGCAATGTGCTCACCCCAGCCTCCCAAAGTGCTGGGATTACAGGCATGGGCCACCGCGCCCAGCCACATACAACACTTCTTTATCTGTCCATTAGTTGGTGGATGTTTGTTTCTGTTTGTTTGGCTATTTTGACTATGAACATTTGTACACAAGTTTTTATGTAAACATGTTTTTGATTCTCTTGAACTGAGTCATATACCTAGGAGTAGAATTGTTAGGACATCACATGACTGTATGTTTAAGTTTTTGAGGAACTACCAGTCTGTTTTCCACGCTAGGTGCGGTATTTTAAATTCCCACCAGCAGTGTATGAGAGTTCCGACCTCTCCATATCCTTGACAACACTCGTTTTTCTGGTTTTGGTTATAGCTGTCCTAATAGATGTGAAGTGGTATCTTACTGTGCTCTTGATTTGTGTTTCCCTAATGACTCATGATCACGAGCATCTTTCATGTGCTGTTTTATTCTGTTCCTATGGCTACAACAGAATACCTAAGACTGGGGAATTTACAGAAAATAGAAATGTATTTCTCACAGTTCTGGAAAATGAAGAATATAAGATCAGGGCACCGGGAGAGTTGGTGTCTGGTGAGGGCCCACTGTCTGCATCCAAGATGGTAACTTCTTGCTGTGTCCTCACATGGCAGAAGAGGTGGATGGAACAAACCTACCACTCAAACCCTTTTTATGCGGAAATTAATCCCATCCATGAGAACAGAGGGCCTCCAAAGAGCCCATCTCTTAAGACCACCATCTTGGAGGTTAAGTTCCCACATATGAATTTGGCAGGGACCTCAACATTCAGGCTGTAGTGTGTGCTGACTGGCCATTTGCAGATCTTCTTTAGGGAAATATCTACTCAGATCCTTTCCTTATGTTTTAATTGGATTATTTGTCCTTTTTTGTTTACTTGTGAAAGCTCTTCATATATTCTGGACACTGGACCCTTATAAGATATATGATTTGTAAACATTTTGTCCCATTCTGTGTGTTCTTGTTTCACTTACTTGAGAATATCTTTTGCAGCAAAAGTTTTACATTTTGATAAAGTTCAATTTAAATTTTTCTTTTGTTGCTTTTGGTTTAATATCCGAGAAACTTGCCTGATCTAAGGTCGCAAATATTTACTCCTATATTTCTTTCTAAGAGTTTTATAGTTTTAGCTGTTACATTTAGGACTTGAAAGTTTTGAGTTCATCTTTGTATGTGATGTGAGGTAGGGGTCCCCATTCATTCTTCTGTGCATGTGAATGTTCTCTCGTTCCATCACCATTTGTTAAAAATTTTTTTTTTCTTGTGAAATGATTGTGTTACCCTTGTCAAAATTACTTGGCCATAGCTGTATGGGTTTCTTTCTGGACTGTCAATTTTGTTGCCCAGTCTGGAGTGCAGTGGCTCAACCTCCCAGGCACAAGCAGTCTCACCTCAGCCTCCTGAGGAGCTGGAACTACAGGTGTGCACCACCATACCCAGTAATTTTTCTCTTTTTTTTGGAGACAGTCTTGCTCTGTTGCCCAGGCTAGAGTGAAGTGGCATGATCTCAGCTCACAACCTCTACCTCCCGTGTTCAAGTGATTCTCCTGCCTCAGCCCCCGAGTAGCTGGAATTACAGTGGTGCATCACCATGTTGGCTAATTTTTATATTTTTTGTAGAGACAGGGTTTCACCATGTTGCCCAGGCTGGTCTCAAACTCCTGAGCTCAAGCAATCCACCTGCCTTGGCCTCCCAAAGTGCTGGGATTAGAGGCGTGAGCCACTACATGTGGCCCTAGTGTTGCTCTTTTATAAGACTGTTTGGCTGTTGGGCTTTGTTGCACATTGGTTTGGTTCTTTCTGGACCAAAAGGCGGGCCAACTCGAAGGAAGTAGGAGGGGCTTCTGGGTTGTAGTTGGATTCAAAGACTTTTTTTTTTTTTGAGACAGTGTCTTGATCTGTTGCCCAGGCTGGAGTGCAGTGGCACACTCTTGGCTCACTGCAACCTCCCCCTCCCAGGATCGAGAAATTCTTCTGCCTCAGTCTCCCAAGCAGCTGGGATTACAGGCACCCGCCACCACACCTGGCTAATTTTTGTATTTTTAGTAGAGATGGGGTTTCGTCATGTTGGTTAGGCTGGTCTCGAACTCCTGACCTCAAGAGAGCCACCGGCCTTGACCTCCCAAAGTACTGGGATTACAGGCATGAGCCACCGCACCCAGAAGATTCAAAGATTTTCTGATTGGCAATTGGGTGAAGGAGGTTATCTAAAAACCTGGAACCCATAGAAAGGAGCATCTGGGTTAAGGTAGGAGGTTGTGGAGACCAAGGTTCTTATTATGCAGATGAAGCTTCCACGTACGTGACTTCAGAGAGAAGAGATTGTAAATGTTTCTTATCAGACTTTAAAATGTGCCAGACTCTTGGCTGGGCATGGTGGCTTACGTCTGTAATCCCAGCACTTTGGGAGGCCGTGGTGGGCAGATTGCTTGAGCTCATGAGTTGGAGACCAGTCTGGACAACATGGTGAAACACCATCTCTAAACAACAACAACAACAACAACAACAAAAAGAACAAAAATTAACCAGGTGTGTTGGCGCATGCCTGTAGTCTCAGCTGCTCAGGAGGCCAAGGTGGTAGGGTGACTTGAGCCCAGAAGGCGGAGGTTGCAATGAGCCGAGATGGCACCACTGCGCTCCATCCTGGGTGATAGAGCCAGACTTTGTCTCAAAAACAAAACAAAACAAATTAAAAAAACAAAAAAAAAAACAAAGGTGCCAGACTCGTCGTTAATTCTCTCCTGGATCAGGAAGAAGATTACCCACAGAAGAATCCCACGGGGGCGGAGTTTAATCCAATTTTCCTCGACTGAAGTTATTATTTTAATTTCCTCAGCTGAGGAGGAGGAGAGGGGTTAGTAATTGTTCTGCCTTCCAAGAATGCACATTAATTCCTCCCTCAGGGAAAAGTGAGACAGGAAAATGAAAGCTTACTGCTAGCAGAGGCGCCTCGTCAAGGTAATTAGGCCTTATCTGTCGTGGTGGTTCCTGCTCTCAGTCACCGCATAGCCCTACCCCAGCCCCCTTCCTGCACGGCCTTCTGTCTCTGTGGGGTTATGAGGTCCGGGCTCACAGAATCTTGAGGGTGTGCTCTGCTCTGGGCCCTGAGCGTCTCTGATAAATAAACAGCAGCAACACCCACACTAACTAGACCCCTGAACCACTCAGCTTGCCACATGGGTAGGGCCACGTGATGAGTTCTCCCCCTTGGGAGCCGGAACGATGGTTCACTTCGGGGCCTGGGCAGGTGGGAAGGGCTGTGTTTTAGCCCTTCCCTCCCATTCCACCACCTGAATGCTGACATTATAAACCAAAAAGTATCTGAGACAGGTCTCAGTCAGTTTAGAGGTTTATTTTGCCAGGGTTAAGGACATGGCATGACACAGCTCCACAAGGTTCTGAGAACATGCGCCCAAGGTGGCCGGGCTACAGCTCGGTTTCATATGTTTTAGGAAGACGTAAGACATCAATCAATACCTGTGAGATATACATTGGTTTGGTCTAGAAAGTCAGCCAATTAGAAGCAAATGGGGGGTTGGGGTTCCAGGTGGTGGGTGGATTCAAAGATTTTCTGATAGGTTAAAAGAGTTTATCTAAAAACTGGAAATCCATAGAAGGAAGTGTTTGGCTTAAGATAAGGGGTTGGGGAGACCAAGGTTCTTGTTAAGCAGATGAAACCTCCAGGTAGCTGGCTTCAGAGAGAATAGATGGTAAATGTTTCTTATCAAACTTAAAAGGGTAGCTGGACATGGTGGTTCACAGCTGTAATCCCAGCACTTTGGGAGGCCAAGGCCAGTGGATCATTTGAGGTCAGGCGTTCGAGATTAGCCCAGCCGACATGGTGAAAACTCATTTCTACTAAAAAAAAAAAAAAAAAAAAATTAGCTGAGAGTTGTGGTGGGCACCTGTAGTCCCAGCTACTTGGGAGGCTGAGGCAGGAGAATTGCTTGAACCCAGAAGGCAGAGGTTGCAGTGAGCCGAGATTGCACCGCTGCACTCCAGCCTGGGCGACAGAGTGAGATGCCATCTCAAAAAAAAAAAAAAAGGTGCCCGACTTAATTAAACCTCTCCTGGGTCAGGAAAAGACCTGGAAAGGGAAGGGATTCTCTACAGAATGTAGGTTTTTCCCCACAAGAGACAGCTTTGCAGGCCTATTTACAAATACGTCAAATAAATATATTTTGGGGTAAAACGCTTCACTTTCTTTCAGGGCCTGCTATCTGTCATGTGATGCCGTACTAGAGTCAGGCTGGAATTTGATGCCTTGTTGCTACAAAAAGTCTAAAGGTTTCCTCTGTTTTAATGTTAATGCTGGTCAGCTGAGCCTGAATTCCAAAGGGGGGAGGGTAAAATGAGGCATGTCTGACCCCCCCCTTCCCATCATGGCCTGAACTGGTTTTTCAGGTTAATTTGGAATGCCCTGTCCTCTCTTGGCTGAGAGGAGAGGCCCATTCAGTTAGTTGAGGGGCTTAAAATTTAATTTTTAGTTTATATATCCAGTGTGACTTAGGGCCGCACAACAAGACGGCAGAGTCCCCACATCCTGAATCCCTAAATGACTGAGTGGAGCAGAGTACCCTGCCACCACCACCAGGAACATCAGTATTGGGTTGGGGGCAAGGGGAGGTGAGAGATCATCACATGAAGCCGCTGAAGTTCAGGGCTTTTTTTGTTGTTGTTATATCTGCTAGGAATAGACATTGAAACAAAGATTTTAGTGGCCGGGCGCAGGGGCGCACATCTGAAATCCCAGCACTTTGGGGGCTGAGGAGGGTGGATCATCTGAGGTCAGGAGTTCGAGACCAGCCTGGGGAACATGGCAAAACCCTGTCTCTACTAAAAATACAAAAATTAGCTGGGCGTGGTGGCACATGCCTGTCATCCCAGCTATTTAGGAGGCTGAGGCAGGAGAATTGCTTGAACTTGGGATGTGGAGGTAGCAGTGAGCCAAGGTCACGCCACTGACCTCCAGTCTAGGCAATGTAGCAAGATCTTGTCTCAAAAAAAAAAAAAGCTGTTAGGATAAAATAAGGGAAATGTTGTGTTAATGTTAAATCAGCTCAATGTGCTGAAATAAATTTGAAATTCACATATCAAAGTGAGAAACTGAAAAAAGGAGATAACCACACAAAATTTTGGGTAAAAATCAATGATTCCATGATTGTAAAAAGCATGAGAGAGCAAGAACAAGAATAAAAAGTGAAAATCCAGAGGCAGAACCTTAAATAAGTGGAGGGCAGGTGCAGACATGAAGGCGAGATGGGCAGGCGGGTCATTCCTGGAAGCACTGAGCATAAACCAGTGTCCGAACAACAGAAAAACCACCAATAACAGATTTTCTTCTCTTCTCTTTTTTTTCTTTTTTCTTTTTTCTTTTTCTGAGACAGGATTTTGCTCTGTCACCCAGGCTGGAGTGCAGTGGTGCAATCTTGGCTCACTGCAGCCTTGACATCCTGAGCTCAAGCGATCCTCCTGCATTGGCCTCCTGAGTAGCTGGGGCTACAGGTGCGCACCACTACGCTTGGCTAATTTTTGTATGTTTTGTAGGGACAGGATTTCACTATGTTTCCCAGGCTGGTCTCAAACTCTTGGGTTCAAGTGATTCACTTGCCTCAGCCTCCCAAAGTGCTGGAATTACAGATGTGCACCACCATGCCCCGCCAGTAACATATTTTCAAAGAATTAAATGAAAGATCCAGGGTAAAGGGAAATAAGAAAGGAACACCAACAGCAGCAGGGGTGGAAGACCTGAACTAAAGGTGAAATAGACAGATTGCTTCTACGCCAAAAAAAGAAAAAGCTCGCACCCTCTTCATGAAGGCAACAGCTCCTTTTATATACAGTCACTGGAGCCACACCGGGACCCAGGGCCATGGAGTCCAAGTGTCCTCTGGGAGGCCAAAGCCCGTGACCACAGCAGGATGGGTTTGCGTGGCCCCCAGGGGTGGAAGGGGGCAGGGCTGGCTCGGCCATAGACGAACAGGCCCCTAGGCTTGGGGTTTAGTGTCCTGGAGTTGGTACTTTATCTTTGAATCAGTGTCTTGTGTGTAAAGTCTAAGGGAGAGTGGAGCATGTGCTGGGGGCTTGGAGCCTGTAAACCAAAATTAAAATTCTAAGCCCCCAGACTGACTGAATGGACCCTCCTCTTGGCCAGGGGAATTCCAGTGTAAACCTGAAAAACTAGTTCAGGCTAAGATAGAAATGGGTCGGACACGCTTCATTATACCCCCTCCCTTCAGAGTTTAGACACAACTGACCAGCATGAACATGGAAACAGAGATCCCGAGGCTGACAAAACAGACTCCTTGCAGCAATAAGATGCCAAATTCCAACCTGACTCTAGTGTAGCATCACGTGACAGAGAGCAGGTCCTGAAAGAGATCGAAGCATGTTACCCC
>NW_012114522.1:1360280-1370607 GCF_000951035.1 Colobus angolensis palliatus | reverse complement strand
GAGATTAATTATGAGGATTACAATTCAAGAGGAGATTTGAGTGGGACACATTAAGCTGGAAGCCCCTACTTCAAGATGTCCCGCCTTTCTAGGCTGAACCAACGTACACCTTACATATATTGACTTTTGTCTCCGCCTGTGATTTCTCTCCCTCTAAAATAGGTAAAATCAAGCTGTAACCCAACCGTCGTGGGCACCTGTTCTCAGGACCTCCTGCGACTGTGCCTTTGGCCATGGTCACTCACAGTTGGCTCAGAATAAATCCCTTCACGTAGTTTACAGAGTTTGACTCTTTTTTATTGCCAAGCCTCTGATATAGGTTGATACTTGTCCCATGCCTCCTGCCCTCACCTGACAATCACTGCTACCCTCTGCCCTAGGGCCTGGGTTCAGGGGCAGGGAAGAAGTCAGAGTTGGGATCAGGCGCCTGGCGTGTTGAATTGCACAGCAGGGTCCTGAGTTCCTGCCTGTGTCTGCCCTCACCCTGTAAGCATCCACGTCCAAGGGAGAGTGATATCAAATAGCAAATTAAAACACCATGACGACTTTAGAGAGAGAGAGAGAGAGCTCTGAAGGGAGGATAAAGGTTTCCTCCTGCTTGTTGAACAGCTGTGCGTTTTCATTTTGCCTACAGGGAGGCCCCCAGAAGAGCTGCTTACAGGAAGCCCCATGGGTTTTCTCTCCCCCCTTGACTGAGCTCCCCACTGCAGACCCCAGTCAGAGGGACATGCCTGGCCAGAACCAAGGTCCCAGCAATTCAGCAGCAGCCCTGGCAGGCCCTGGCAGGTGATGCCAGCCAGCTCGGCTGCCTCTCCTGGTGACGTGTCTGTATTTTGTCATCCCTCTAGACTGCGCACT
Source organism: Colobus angolensis palliatus (assembly GCF_000951035.1). Classification (NCBI taxonomy): domain Eukaryota; kingdom Metazoa; phylum Chordata; class Mammalia; order Primates; family Cercopithecidae; genus Colobus; species Colobus angolensis. The sequence goes on along the minus strand of NW_012114522.1, from coordinate 1,369,749 downwards.
CTTGGAGACCAAAGACCACAACTCTCAGTCATTTATTCTGCAAGTGTGTGTTAAGCAGCTTCTTTGGGGGAAGCCCTGTGCTTGGCTTATTGAGGGTAGAGCTGTAAACCAGGGAAATAGGCCCTGTGTTTATGGGGATGGTAGGCATCAAACTGAAAGTAGCCCCCCAAATCCTCTAGTTGCCTGTGAGGGAGTAAAGTCTACAGAGGAAAGGAGCCATTTCTGTGTCCTCTGCAAACCCAGCACATGTGGTAGTTGTGCCTGGAATGGCTGCATGGAGACATGGAAAGAGTGGCTAATCAGAGCCAAGAGAAATGGCACCAGGGCCAAGGACAAGGTCCCCATCGCCACCGTGGGAGAAGGGGGTGATTTTAGAAACTAACAAAACTGTCCACTGTGGCTGGGGCTTGTCCTTGGGTTGGCAGAGCACCTGTGCCTGTTCACAAGTGGGCCTCTCCACCTCTAACACCATCCCACAGGAGGCACAGGAGCAAGGCCAGCCTCATCTCACCTTGGGTGCCCTACGTCCAGCATGGTCCCTGGGAACCAGCTCCCACTGAACACGTGTGGGATAAAGAAGTAGCAGGAGCTAAACCAAGGGCTGGTACTGACTGGGGGAAAGCAGACGGGGCGGGGGCCAAACAGGCTCAGCAACCATCCTTTGCTGCCTCAGCCAGGCACCTGCTGAGCCACAGGGGGCAAATGCTCTGAGCCTCACTTTTCTCATTAATGAGGGTAATAGAATTTTTGTCCCAGATTTGCTGTCGGATCAAGGAAAGGATATCAGTTGTCTGGCCCCATGTTATAAGATCAAGTCCCCTCCTCCATCCAGGTCTTTCTGGCACACACGAGTACTGGGGGACAGAGGGGAGGAGGGGCTGTCACCTCTGGCCAGGACCCCTTTCATAGCTAGGAAAGGTCCAGTGATGGAGACGGGAAGGGCAGTGTGGCGGAACGCCCAGCCTGAGCAAAGGCAGAGAGGCAGGAAAGCATGGGTATTCCTGGGACACAGAGGCAGCGCAGCTTCTTGGGAGATCTGCTTGTGCTGGTGGAGCTGGGGCCTTAGCTCAGCTCTGCTGACTCTCGGGAGATCCTTCCAGAACACTGACCATCCACCCACCCTTCCCAAGCTTGCTCAGTCGGTTTAGCCGAGCCAGGTGCAATGTAATTGGTTGCAGAGGACAAAGGGAGATCTGGGGCCAAGAAGAGCTGTCATCCTTCCCGTGACTGCTGAAGTCTGGTGCACGTTCAAACTACGGAATGACTCAATCGAAAAGTGAAAGTGGCAGAGCGGGGAGATCCTTGGCAAAGATACCATGGAGACTCCTGGACCAGGAACCAGGCTGCCTGCTTCCAGAGCCTCCATTCATTCTGTCTGTCCATCCGCAGGCCTTCGGTCACTCTGCATGATCCAGCGCTACTGCTCTCAGTCTGGCATGGGATCTGGGAGCTGAGACCCTCCTAGCGCCTGAAGACGTGTTCTTTCCTGATAGGAGAAGGCGGCCAGGGGGGCTGGGAGCTGAGACTCTGCTAGGGGCTAAAGACCTGTCTTTTCCTGATAGGAGAAGGCGGCCGGGGGGCTGGGAGCTGAGACCCTCCTAGGGCCTGAAGACCTGTCCTTTCCTGATAGAAGGAGGCTGTCAGGGGAACGTAGAGCTGAGACTCTCCTAGGGCTTGAAGACCTGTCTTTTCCTGATAGAAGGAGGCTGTCAGGGGAGCTGGGAGGAACCTGGGCAGGTGGGGTGAGGTGGGGTCTTGGCTTGTAGGAAGGGCAAATTCTCAGGTGACATGTGCCCTGAGCTGGAGGTCATCGAGGAGCAGACCCCGGCCCAATTGCCCAGGGCCACGCCCTGCCTGGTTGTCTGCACCATTAGCCACGTGTTTCTGGATACCAGGAGGAACGTTCCAGAGACCCCAGAAAAGGCCTCTTCTTGCTGAGACTGGCTCTTTATTGCCTTTAATCTGGCAAACCTCAGGACAAACCTTTCCCCGAGGCCTTGTGGGATGGAAACGGGGAAGACAAAACCCTAGGTTTACAGCCCTGGCCTCCTGGGATGGACTAGATTTGGGAGGTCTAGGGAGAGAAGACATGGTGGTGAGAGCAGAGGGTGGCATCCGGGGAGCACGCAGGGCAGGTCTGCAGTCAGGCGTGGGGTGACGATGCAGCTTGAGCAGCAGTGGGGACAGAGGTGGGGAATCTGAGGACAGGTTGGGTCTGATCCGAGGGCAGTGGGAAGCCACCTGAAGTTCTTGAGAGAGGAAGTTCCCTGGAACTTGAGATCCAGAAACGACCTTAGTCCCCTTGGGCCCATCAGAGTTCTTCACTTACAAGTAACAGAAGTTGACCCTGGCCAACACGAGCCAACAAAGAAGGTACTGAGAGCACTTGGAGCCCTTGCAGGGGTGAGGGAGATGCTGCAGGACCAGGGTCTGAAGAGAGCAGAGCGAGAGCAGGGCCCCAGGGAGGCATGAGGGCTGGAGTGTGACTTCTGCATTCTGTGTTCTCTACCTCCAGATTGTGCTCCAGGGAGGGAGCACCGAGGGACCAAGGGGAGTTTTGTGTGCCCCTCCCAGCCAGGCCAGGGAAGGCTCACTGATATTTCATCAAGACGGTGGGTGATTATAAGGGATGAGTCCCCAAGGAGATGTCTGTGGTCCCAGCAAATGTGGTTAGGACGTGGGGCAGCAGAATGGGGAGTGCTCACTCCAGTCCTCATCCTCACCCCAGAGAGGGAAGTGGTTTGCTCAAGGACACAGGTGAGTCAGTGGCCAAATGGTGCCAAGGGGCCAGCTCACCGGTGACTCAGGCCTCTGTCTTCCTCTGCCAGTGGGTTGTGGGATGAGTTGAGGACAGTTTGATGAAAAAACTTTTGGGGATGTATAAGATAGGTACTGAGAGCAGGTAGGACTGGTCAGAAGGAAGAATGGCTCCGGGGCGTGACCATGGGCTCTGCAGTGGTGTAGACGGGTTCCAACCCCAGCATGGCCACTTGCTGGTGGTGTGGGACTTCACACAGGTTGCAGAACCTCTTTGATCCTCTCTCTAACAACCCTGAGCGGCATGGTAACTGTAAACGGCCATCGTGAGCATCAGAAAGGATGACGTGTGTCGTGCCTGGCACGCAGTCAGGCCCGATAGGTGTGAGTTCCTTTTGGGTCCCTGCCACAGGAAGCCAGAGGAGCTGGAAGTAGCTCCAGAGTGAAGTCATGAGCACCGAATTCAATTTCTGGCAGCTTCGCTGAAATTCGGCTCCAACCTGTCCTGGCTCCCAGACCACCAGCAGCTGTGCCACACAGTGTCTATGGCCTGACACACACTCATCTGCCATCCCCAGCATCACGTCGGCACCACGGTGTCCTTGCTATCTTGAGGGGCCTCCCATCTGTCCCTCCTACTCAATGGGAGCCCCTCAAGCTCAGAGATCACCTGTGGTCACTTTGTGCCACCAGCACCCAACAAGGGACCCAGCATCACCAATGCCGGTGGATGACGGATGAAGACGATGCAGTGAATGTTCCGCTGCAGAAGAGCCCTGGCAAGCTCCGGTGCTAACCTCCGCTGTGCACACAGAGGAGTGACTGAGCTGCCTTAAGCCTGATGTGGGATTCCCTAGTGCCTGGGGTTTCCAGCTGTCCCCAGTCCTGTTTGCACCAAAGGAGTGGGCGTAGGATTGCACAGGAGCCGACATCTGCTCGGCACCTCGGTCTTTCTTTCACAAGAGGAAAAGGGAGGAAGGAGAAGGCTTTGGGGTCCCATGAGTCTGGGTTCTTGGGGCACCACCTGCCCTCGAGGGTTCTGCAGAGCAGACTCACTAGCCCAGCGCACATCACTCTGCCACTCTCAAGAGTGTCCAGGGCTTACCACATCCGCCTTGAGATGCTGGGGATTTCCCAGTGAGATTTGCTGCCACACGGAAAATTCCCTCTGCTCTTACAAGAACAGCCTCATTGATAATGTTTGATTGAGGGGGCTTTTCCTATTTTCAAAAAAATGCCCGTTTACTGTCAGATATTTGGAAACTACAGAGAAACACCATGAGGAGAGTACGAATTGCCTTTCAAAGAGAAAGAAATTTCCTGCCCTGTCTCTGGGTGTGCAGACGCATACAGACACCCATGCTCCCATGAGCTCAGTGCACACACAGGCCCAGGAAGCCGGGGTGGCCTGGGTGGCTGTCTCGCTTCTTGCTTCCCTTTAACTCAACGTTGGATCCTGAACACGCCCTCACACTCCTCGCCTGCGGTGAAGGCCTCTGCCTCTGTGTTTTTATTTGGTTTCAGAGTCAGCCCATCCATCTCTCTGCCCCCAGACAAGAAAAACAACACAGTAATGGCCGGTTACAGAGTGCTGGAAGTTCTCAGAGTCCTGCGCCTTCTGGCGCAATCCCCTCCGCAGCCCTGGGAGAGATGGTGGCTATTATCCCCGCCTTACAGGGGAGGAAACTGAGGCACAGAGAGGTTCCGGTGGCGCAGGGGCGGGGCCTGGGCCTGTGGGCACCATGTGTGTCACCTCCCCGTGTGACCCATCTATCCCTTTCTAAGGTACAGAAGCCCAGAAGTTCAGACTTGATAGCATCTGCGCCATGCTTCTAGGCTGCCAAACAAAACACCACCAGAGTGGCTTCAAACAGCAGACATGTGTTCTGGGGGCCAGAAGTCTGGGATCCAGCCGCCCAGCTGGGTTGGTTCATTTCCGAGGCCTTTGAGAAAATCCATTTCATGCCTCTCCCAGCCTCTGGCGGCCCCAGGCGTTCCCCGGCTTGTGGCTGCATCCCTGCACTCCACCTGTGGGTTCCCTGGGCCTCCCCAGTGCGGGTCTGCTCCTCTTCTCTGGGCCTCCCCAGTGCGGGTCTGCTCCTCTTCTCTGGGCCTCCCCAGTGCGGGCCTGCTCCTCTTCTCTGAGCATCTTCCCCAGGTGGGCCCTGGACTCGGGGACACTGGCCTCTGGATTTACGGCTCACTTGGACAATTCAGCACGATCTCATCTCAAGATCCTTAAATTAATCGTGCTAAGAGCTTTTTCCAAAGATGGTGACATTTGGGCCCCCATTCATTCAAAGTCCCCTGGCGTTTAAAGTGGTGTCTAACCCAGGCTCTTCCTTGGGCTCTGAGGTCATGAGCCTTCATGCATTTAGCACTGAGTCAAGTTGATGTGCAAGGCTGTGGGGACAAAGGGACAAAACATGGACCCTGCCTGCATGGGTTGACAGCCCTGGACATGGAGTGGCCAGTGTGGTGAGTCCCAGCCCAGAAGAGTGAGTCTGTGATGGACACTACACTGGGGTTCACCCCCAGGCCCCTAGAGCTGGTACGGGCAGGGCACATAGGCCATGAACCACAGGAGGCGTGGGGAAGTGCCTCCACATCCAAACCACTCACTTCCCTGCCCCTGCCCTGCCGAGGCACCAGGAGAGCCACTTTCCTCCCCTCCTGGGCTGTGGGTCCCTTGGGGAAGTGTCACTGATTAAAGCACAAGGCAACGGGCTTCTGCGACCTCATGGCTGTCCCCACTGCCCTGACCCCAGCCTGTGGAGAAGCCCAGGGCAGAAGCACCAGCATTGCTGTCCAGCACCCCCGGCTCCTGTTAACCTAGATGTCCACCTGTCCTTCCGGCTCTTCCCCTCGATGACCCTGTTTGCACCCTAGGGTGCAGCCCCTTTCTCTGGAAGGCCTTGGGTTTCTTATGCACATTGCTCCTCTTTCGAAAGTCCCTAGCCTGGCACGGGACAGTATCGGGGTCTACCTTGGGGGACTGATAGGGCCAGGCTTTGTGTTCCCACCCAGATCTCATCTTGAATTGTAATCCCCATAATTCGTAGAATCCCCACATGTCACGGGAGAGACCAGGTGGAGGTGGTTGGATCATGGGGGTTGGACCCAGGCTGTTCTCGTGATATTGAGTGAGTTCTCGTGAGATCTGATGGTTTTATAAGGGGCTCTTCCCCCTTTGCTCAGCACCTCCTCCTCCTGCCTTATGAAGAAGTTGCCTTTATTCTCCTTCACCTTCCGCCATTACTGTAAGTTTCCTGAGGCCTCCCGACCCATGCTGAACTGTGAGTCAGTTAAACCTCTTTCTTTATAAATTAGCAGTCTCGGACAGTTCTTTATAGCAGCGTGAAAACGGACTAATACGGGGACCTAAAATGTTCTGTTGTACCCTTCCCACAGGGCAGGAGGTAAATGCCACCCACCTCTGCATGACCCAGGAAGCTTGCTCAGGTGACTTGAGAGGGCAAAGCTTCAAGGTGACTTTCTGTCCCTTTCTGCACAGAAGCAGCTGCTGCTTCCACAGTTTAAAATAGACAGTCTCAGCCTTAATATATCTCAGGCTCCATTCCTGACCTGGGAAAGCAGGTGTGGTCCCTGCTCTCCTGGAGTCTGGCAGTGAAGAGGCGAGTTAACCCGCCATTGTGAATTGTCCTGCTGACAGCCCACACCACACAGGCCATGTGCTGGAGTGGGGGAAAGAGAATGTCTCTGGAGAGCCTGTGCTGGGGCTCCAACAGACCTGGAGGGTCAGGAAGTGAGGTGTCACCTGAGGCCTGGAAGGAGACCCAGCATAGCTAGGCAGGGAGCAGTTAGTAGGCTCATGATGGGGACAGCAAGTGCAAAGGTCCTGTGGTTGGGGGGCTGTGGCAGATTCTAGGAATGGGGGTCGGGGCAGAGAGGAGAATAGGGCCTGGTCAGATGGAGCCTCATAAGCCCTGTGGTGGGGTTTCGATCTTATAGAAGTCACAGAGAATCCTTGATGGGATTTAAGAGTAGAAGGAGTGGGGCCAGGTGCATATCCAAAGAAATTCCTGGGAGGCATGGGGTGGATGGGACCTGAGGCATTTAACAAAGGAAAGGCCTGGTGCTGCTTGGAGGCACTGGGGAGGGAGCGTTCAGGGCTATTCTCCAGGCTGGACTCTGGGTGCCTAGGTGGGTGGAGGTGTGGTGCGCAGTCATGGTGGGGGCCGGGGGCTCCTCACTCCCAGATCCTGGCCAGCACCACCTTGGCCTGGCTGCCTGGCGATGATGCTGCTCTGCATGACTGTCCCCGACGTTATTTTCCCCAGGGCAGTTGGCTTGCACTTCCTGTCCTGCTTACTTGGGGGTGGAGCTGAGCGTGTCCCCGGCAGTGGGGGCACCAGGGTCTGCAGGACGCGGGGCTGGAATTGGTCCTCGCGACCCCAGGTCGGCAGCAAAGAGCCACAACGGCTTCCCAGCGGGCTGCTGGAGATTCCTCGACCGTCTAGAGAGCAAACCGTGGCCCAGCGGTTTCCTGTGCTCGCTGCTCCCTTAGGACTTTTCCCAGCTGCTTGCAGGATTGGCCACATCCGGACTCCACCAGGGCCTTGACCGCACCCACGTCTCCTGCGTCTCCCAGGACTAAGGCAACAGCCTCACTGAGGTCCTCTGAGTCTCCCCTGCTCTGTTAAAGCCCCTCGAGGCTTCGCATCTCTGGAGGAAGAACTTAAACTCCATGACCTCGCTTCCTGGGGCACCCCCTCCCTGGCCTGCCCGCCATGGCCACTTGCTGTTCCTCGCCCTAGCCGGGCACACGACCACCCCAGGGTGTCCCCATCGAGGGTCCTTCTTCTCCTCGGACAGCCCCGTGCTGTCTCTCAATTCCTCTGTTCTCTGTTCAACGTCACCTTCTCAGCAAAGCCGTCCCAGACCTCCCTTTTAGAACACCCCCCTACTCACCCTACCTGCTTCCTTGAGGACAGCAGCTGCCCCACCCTCCCCACGGGAACTCCACCTTGTCCCCAGGCTGCCAGGACTTGCTGGGCATTCCTGACACAGACACAGCCACCCCTTCTGGAATGTATTCCGTCCTCCCTTTGTGTTCCCCACCTTCCTTTTGGCCTGCCCCTCATGCCTTTCCTTCCAGGAATATTTATTTTTCCAGCCTAATCTTCCCTTCCAGGGGTGGGGTAAGAGCAAGACTCTGTGGCTAATGGGATAATACACCTGTGTGGACTCCTCCTACCCCCTCCACATCCAGACCACCCACTCCTCTGCCCCTGCCCTGCCAAGGCACCAGGAGAGCCACTTTCCTCCCCTCCCCATGTGTTGAAGCTGAGTCCTCTTTAGCCAAAAAGTGATGGGGGCAGGTGTCTCAATCAGCGGAGGCTCACAAGTCAAAGTGTGAGGACATGCCCAGGGAAAACACAAACACATGTCCCAGGAGCATCTGTGACCTGCACTTTCCAAAGAAGGTTTTGGGAACTCAGTATTTAAGGGGAAGGGAGCACTTAAAGCGAGGGAAGACGGGAGGGGTAGACAGTGAGGCAGATGCTGACATTCTTGTGAGACTTTGAGTAAATGTACATTTTATGTAAGATAAGGTGAACGAGTAAAGAGAAGGGGGAGAGGGGACAGTCAGCCATGCATCTGGCTGGGGACAGCCGAAGAGGTGACTTCCGATCTTGTTCTTCTTCTGTACCTGGGAAGATATGCTTGCAATCCATAGGCTGAACGGTGGCCTCCTCCAGATGCGTCCACATCCCAGGACCTGTGGCCCTGACCTCATTTGGAAAAGGATCTTTGCAGATGTGATTGTGTATCTTGAGATGAGACTCTGATTTCGGGCCCCAACATTACTAAGTTAAAGAGAGAAAAGTCCAGCTGGGAACTGCTTGGGGCCAACCTGCCTCCCATTCTGTTCAAAGTCACCTCTCTGCTGACTGAGATAAATGCAGATCTGATTCCTCCTTTGGAGAGGCTGATCAGAAACTCACAAGAATGCAGCCATTTGTCTCCTAGCCACTTACAACCTGGAAGCCTCCTCCCCATTTGGAGTCTTCCCGCCTTTCCAGACTGGACCAATATTCATCTTGCAGATGTTGATCGATGTCTTGTGTCTCCCTAAAATGTATAAAACCAAACTGTGCTCTGACCACCTTGGGGACATGTCGTCAGGACCTCCTGAAGCTGTGTCATGGGTGTGCATCCTTAACCTTGGCAAAATAAACTTTCTAAAGTAACTGAGACCTGCCTCAGATTTTCGGGGTGATCTGGTGAACCCTAAATCCTACGGCAAGTCTTCTCATGGGAGACAGAAGAGAAGGCACCAACACAGGGGGAGGAGGAGAGGAGGAGGCCACACACGGAGACGGATGCAGGGAGTGGAGCTGCGTGGCCACAGCCAAGAGACATCTGGGAATACCAGGAGCCGGGAGAGGCGGGAAGGAGCCTGCCCGCAGAGGCTTCGGGGGAGCCAGCCCTGCCATACCTTGATTTCTGACTCCTGGCTTCCCGAGCTGTGAGAGGATGGTGGTTGTAACCATCTCTCACACCCGCTCTTGGGGTGAGTTGCTTAGGAACCCAGGGTGTGGAAGAGGAGGCCAGGCGAAGGCCCCAGAAAGGGCCCAGAGAGGGGTCCTCAGAGCTTCCACGACGACATGGAGGCTGGGACTCCATAGACCGGTCCTGCGACCTCAGGTTCACCGCGTCGCACTTTCCCTACCTGTAAAATGGGTGA
>NW_012114522.1:1342661-1359205 GCF_000951035.1 Colobus angolensis palliatus | reverse complement strand
AGCTTTTTTTTCATTTGTTTGTTTGTTTGTTTGTTTGTTTTGTATTTTTAGTAGAGACGGGCTTGCACCGTGTTAGCCAGGATGGTTTCGATCTCCTGACCTCGTGATCCACCCGCCTTGGCCTCCCAAAGTGCTGGGATTACAGGCATGAGCCACCGCGCCCGGTCGAAATAACGCTTTCTCTTGTAATTCCCCTGTCTTGATGAATCAGCTCTGTCTAGGCAGCAGGCAAGGTGAACCCCTTGGGCGGTTACACTGAAAGCCTCTACCTTCCTCACCTGTGAAATGGGCTTGTGCCTTTTCTTGGGCTGAGACGGCCAATGAGGTGGCGTTGGGGCTGGTGTCTGGCTCAGGGCCTAGCAGAGCCTGCAGGCTCTCAGAGCAGGGGACTCTCATCCCCACGAGATCAGGAGGAGGACAAAGAAGAGCAGGGACTGCCTCTGGGGGCAGCGGGACCTGCCCTGTGAGCTTCCTTGTCCTCTGGCTGCATGGCCCCTGGAGGTGTCTGGGACATGCCATGGTTTAGACAGGCTCCCTGGAGGCAGCTGCATGCCTGGTGCTGCAGATAGGTTAAGCCCCACACATGGAAATGAGGGCGGAGGGCCCATCTGGACATATACCCTGGGGCTGTCTGGGGTGAGCCCAACAGGGCTTGGTGTTTATCTTCTGTCTCCCACAGGCAGTGGTTGCTGGGGTCGGCGGCGGCCTCCTCCAGAGCAGATTGTTCCACACTCGGGGAACGTCTTGTGCAGGCCGATGCTATGCGGCAACTCACCGGGGCTCGGGGGGTCCAGGTAGCTGCTGGTGCGACATTATTTCTGGGTGCCTGAGAGGTGTTTCTGGAAGGGATTAGCCTTAGAATGAGGAAACTGAGGACAGAAGATGGCCCTCCCCAGTGTGGGCGGCATCATCCCACCTACTCTGGGTCCAGATGGAACAAGGCAGCGGAGGAGGGAGGCACTGGTTCTCTGCCTCCCGGAGCTGACACGTGCACACCTCCTGCCCGTGGTCCTTGGCACCTGGTGCTCCCAGTTCTCAGGTTGCGGGACTTGATTGAGTCATACAACCCGCTTTCCTGGGTCTCTGGGGTGCAGACGGCAGATTGTGGGGCTTCTTGGCCTCTGTAACTGCAGGAACCAATTCCTGTAAAAATCTCTCTCCAGCCTCTCTCCCCTCTCCCCTCTCTCTCTGTCGTATTGGTTCCGTTTCTCTGGAGAACCCTGACTCAGACCTCTGGGGAGGCAGCTGTGTCATGGTTGGAAGCTTGGGGTCGACCAAGATGAGAGTGTTTACACCATGAAAATTGGCAGGAGTTATAACAGGGCCTTTCACAGTTGCTTTCCTTACCAGCCCCCTGCACAGGGAGGAGATGCAGGTGACTCACCTGTGCCCAGCACCTTCTTTTCCTCCCAAGAGAAACTGCTCTTTTCACATGGGGCCCCAGGCTTCCCCTCTCAGAATCCCGCATTACACCTGCTCTTTTCTGATGTGTGCCATCCAGCGGACGCATCTTGCGCACTGTGACTGGCGGGCCCGGGGAGTGGTTGCATCTCCCGAGTCTCCGGTGTGTTGGGGGGCTTGGCAGCTTCTGCTAATACATGAGCAGCTTGTACCTCCTTTTTCCCATGACCGTGCCAAAGGGTGGCTGCCTGAACCCCACAGCTGGCAGGCATTAGGGCTGGACAGAGAAGGCAGAACCCATGGCCTACTGGCTCTCTGTCCTGCCCCCAGAGCCCAAACACAGTGTTTATTGAGTGGGAAAACACGCAGGGCTGAATGAAAGCATGTTGCAGGCCCTTCCTGCCTAAGCTGCTTCGCTTCTGGGCCTGCTGCCTTCCAGGAAGTGTCCCCAGACACTGTTTCCTGGAACCTGGAGGACACGGCCTCTCACTGAAGAGCTCCTGGTTCTGGAATCAGTACCACCCAGAAGGTGGCAGGATTCTGGGCCCATCAGCGGCAGCAGTCTTGCTCTGGGATGGTTTGCCTTGTGAGGCAGAAAGCTCTCGGCCACCTCTGTGTGTGGGGATGGGAGGCTGGGGTCAGGGGGGTGCGTCGAGTTTTCAGACCACAGCCCAGCCCTTGTTAGTGGCTGCCCCGGAACCTGACAGTGACCTTAGCTTCCGTGAGCAGTGAGCCAGGGGCTCTGCAGCCTCCCTGCTATGGCCTCCTCCTTGGCCTCGCTTGTCCCTGCCCCACCTGCTGCCAACACTTTGCTGTGACAGTGAGGCTGCCAAGTTGGGACAACCTGCAGGGAGGCTGAGGCCAGAAGTTGAGGCCCAGGGTCTAGGAATGGGCTCTGTCTGCCCTGTTCCTGGGGCTGAGCCTGGCTGGACACCCCCTCCCACCCCGCTGCACGTTTCTCTCTCTGCCAGCTGTCTTCACTGGGGACCCTGGTTGGCGGTTTCAGCCTTTTGGCCTGAGCTTTCTGGGAGGTAGCATGAGTTTGGCCCCATTTCCTGCTCTGTCTCTTGCATTCCCTTCCACCTTCTGCCTTCCGCCATGGGATGACCATTCACCAGACGCCAGTGCCATGCTGTTAGACTTCTCAACCTCTGGAACCAAATACACTTCTGCTCTTTAGAAGTCATTCATTCTGCAGTATTTGTTCTGCTATAGCTGCAGAAAGTGGATGAAGACAGCAAGCCTGTTTGAAGAAATTAACTTCCCCATTATCGCCCGATTTATTTGGAGGAATGACATGTTCCCAAGTCTAACGTCACCTTCCCTGTTGACTAGCATGGGAAAAACATTTCTTTTTCTATTCCTGTTTTTCATGGCAAGGGGAAGAACCCTGACATTCTGTGAAGGCACGTTTCAGAGATTTCTACAGTAGGGAAATTTCATGCCTTAAGTTTTGCCCGTAAATTGGGTTAACCTCTTTTCAAGGTATAGCCTCTCATTCCTAATAAGCACGGGAGTCGGTGAGAACTGTGGGCTGTGGGCCTGGATCTTCCATTTTCATAGAGTGAGCTGTATTTTGAGCTGGACTGGCAGAGACTGGGAGCTGCTCCTTCGTTGCCTGGCCCCCCTTCTTTCTTTCAGACAGAATCCTGATTTTATGCTGCCCCACTGTCAGCCTGGAAAGCAGAAACCCGTTCAGGGATTTCAAGCAGGTGGGATTTAGTCCAGTGCAGTGGTCAGAGCATTTGGAAGGGCTGCAGGAGCGAGAGGAAACACAAGGAATGCTCCAACATCAGAGGCTGCTGAGGCAGCGGGGCTGACCCCGAGTCTGGGGTTGCTGGTGGAGATGATGTCAAGCCCAGTTCAGGGGTCACTGAAAAGCTGCTGCCTTGGCCAGCTGCAGTCACTATCGAGGACATTGCTGCTGCATTGCAGGTGTCTAGAGACATCGTGAAGAACTGGAAACAGCAGGAGAGTTCCCCTGTCTCCTCCTTCCCCGTCCACATCTCCTACTACAGGACCCTGACTGGAGGCGGCTGGCCTGGGAGGCTGAGGAGTGCAGATTCTGATCGTTTATGGCAGGAATGAGGCTGAGAGCAAAGCAGCGAGTGACCAGCCCAGTGGTGATGCGCTCACTTAAGAGACAGTGTTGGCCAGGCGCGGTGGCTCAAGCCTGTAATCCCAGCACTTTGGGAGGCCGAGACGGGCGGATCACGAGGTCAGGAGATCGAGACCATCCTGGCTAACACGGTGAAACCCCGTCTCTACTAAAAAATACAAAAACTAGCTGGGCGTGGTGGCCGGCGCCTGTAGTCCCAGCTACTAGGGAGGCTGAGGCAGGAGAATGGCGTGAACCCGGGAGGCGGAGCTTGCAGTGAGCTGAGATCCGGCCACTGTACTCCAGCCTGGGTGACAGCGAGACTCTGTCTCCAAAAAAAAAAAAAAAAAAAAAGAGACAGTGTTGTCACCCAGGATGGTCAAAGAGATGTAATGGGAGTCACTGAATATGGCTACTGGGAAATCTTCAAAGGATCACGGGCTATTTGTTTTTGCTTGTTTGTTTGAGACTGAGTCTCACTCTGTTGCCCAGGCTGGAGTATAGTGGCATGATCTCGGCTCACTGCAACCTCCACCTCCTGGGTTCAAATGAGTCTCGTGCCTTTGCCTCCCAAGTAGCTGGGATTACATGCATGCACCACCACATCCAGTTAATTTTTGTATTTTTAGTAGAGATGGGGTTTGGCTGTGTTGGCTAGGCTGGTCCCAAACTCCTGGCCTCAGTTGGTCTGCCTGCCTTGGCCTCCCAAAGTGCTGGGATTAGAGGCCACTGGGATTATGAGCCACTGTGCCCGGCCATTGACAGGCTATTTGTATATATCCTTTCCCTCTGCCTTCCCTTTCCTTCTGCTTTCTGCCTGGAACTTGGAATGTGATGGCTGGAGCTCCAGCAGCCGTTTTGTGGCAGGAGATGATCTTGAAGTTGTAAGCTACTCTTTAAGGATAGTGGAACAGAAGGATGGAGCCTGAGTCTCTGATGACCGTGGAGCTGCCAACTGGTCCTGGATTTCTTCCCTCTGGACTCCCATATGCAAGAGGCAAAACCTCTATCTTATTTGGGTTTTCTCTTCATATGCAGCAGATCCAAATCCTGACTGGTGTGTTGATTTTAGCTGTAACCTTACAGGACTGACATGCAAGTACCCCCTGCATAAGATGGGGGTAAGAAATGTCTCTGCAGTCTGTTGGTTGGAAGGATTGCACCATGGCTGGCCAACCATGGCCTAGGACCTGACTTAAGAATGCCAGTTGCCCTTGGAAGGGAGTGGGAGTGTACATCCCGGGAAGCTATCTCCTGATTGGGAATGAAGAATGAGACTTTTGGTGTGGCTTCTGGGCTCACGTTAATTATTGTGAATTAATGTTGGGGTTTCCAAGGAAGCAACTTGGACCTGGGATGGGGCATGGTAGTGCTAAGACAGCCCCTGGTCCCGAGTTCAGGGTGGTGGCCCACATGAGTGGGTGATTGCAATGCAGTAGGAGAAGGGACAGTGAAGGCTGTGGGTTTACTCCCACTCGCACCCTCAGCTGGCTGGACCGCAGGGCCCCTTTCCTGGGGGTGTGGCTCTAATCAGCTGCACTTCTTTCCAGATGCTTCCCAGCCTGCCCCCGCATCTTCACTGCTTTATCTCAGCTGCCCATTACTTAACTCCCTCTCATGCCCGCAGCTCTTCTGGAGTTCTCTCCCTGCCAAGGGCATCCCCGTTCTCCCGACTGTCCAACTCAAACCCTCAGAGGCATCTGTGGCTTCTCTTGCTCCGTCCTCTTGCTTCTCAGTCCAGCTGCAGGTCCTGTCCCTCTTCTTGGACATCAGCCTTTGTTTAGATACCTCCAGGAATGGGGAACTTACTTACTAGTAAAGTAATTCATTCCTTCATTCTAATAGCCTTAAATTTCTTCCTCTTAACCTCAGGTCTTTGCGCATGCCATTCCCTCAGCTGGAGCGCTCTCCCAACTTCACCCCAGCCTCTGCTCTCCGCTGCCTCTGACTCTCCACCAGGCTTCACCTCTAGGGAACCATTGCAGACCCTTCCTCAATCTGGGGCACGTGCTCCCCTAGGTCCTGACAGCCTCAGGCCTGTGGGCAGTAAGGTCTCTCTGGGCATGGTGCCTTTAAATGACCCAAGGAGGGGCCTTCTCACCCTCCTGCCTGGTGCCAGGTATGCAGGGACCCCTGGTGATAATTGGAATTTTGGCAGGTGCTTCTAGGCTGCTGGTTGAGGAGCTCGCCCGGTCGCTATTGCCTCCCACATGCCAGCATCGCTGCTGTGGGTAACCTGAGGCTGGAGACTGCACTGCATCTGCTTCTGTGCTCCCAGGCCCAGCAGGTGCCAGCCCAGAGCTGATGCTGAGTACACAACTGTTGAGTGAATGCAAGGGTGACCCCGGTCCTTGTCCTAATAACTCATCTGTGGCCTCCATAGTTCTCTTCCAGCACGAACTCTGCTTCCCACATGTAAAAGGGGCACGTGCCATCTCCCAGGGTGCTTGTGAGTCCTAAATGAGAAAATAGTCTGTGGGGCCTCAGTTTCCCCATCGGTTAAACGAGCGACGGCATCTGCCATCTCCAAGTGCACATGAGCTACAGCATCCAGAATTGTAGGGCTGGGCCTGGCCTAGACTCTGGAGCTGCAGGGCCAGGGATGAGCCCCAAAGGCCAGAGCCCCAGGCTAGGCTGCCCATGCAGCCGGAGCTGCCACCTCAGCATTGGTGCCCAGAACAGACCAGCTGTCTCCTGCATCAGCCACCCTGCCTGGGAGGTCTCCAGCTCTTGAAAGGTGGGAAGAGAGCTCTGGGGACCTTGCCAGGCAGCCAGCATGGTCTTGGGGCTGCAGGTGCCTGGAAGGGAGGGTGCAGGATAGCATCTTCATCAGCAGATCCCAGGGGCCAGGTTCCTTGGAACTGCATCCCCTCTGATCCTGGCTCCTGGCCCTGGAGCTCTGGCAGGCTGGCTAGGCCAATGGCATCAGCAGCAGCTTTTCCTGTTCCTGATGTGGCTGTGAAGGGGAGGGGCAGCCGGAAAGAAATACCAAGAGTTCTTTTTTTCTGATGGAATCTCACTCTGTTGCCCAGGCTGGAATGTAGTGGTGCCATCTCAGCTCACTAACCTTCGCCTCCTGGGTTCAAGCAATTACCCTGCCTCAGCCTCCTGAGTAGCCAAGATTATAGGTGCCCACCACAATGCCTGGCTAATTTTTCTGTTTTTAGTAGAGATGGGGTTTCCCCACTTTTGCCAGGCTGGTCTCAAACTCCTGACCTCAGGTGATCTGCCTGCCTCAGCCTCCGTAAGTACTGCGATTATAGGTGTGAGCCACTGGGCCTGGCTGGCAGTCCTGACTAGTTCTGCACATAATGACTAGAGGACTAAAAGCTTGGACAAGTGCTCAAAGTACCATTAGGATGGCAATGCTCAGGACACCACCTGGCAGGGAGCAAGGGCTGCAAGAGCGAGCCATGACTGTGGCAGGAGGAATTCCGAGGTGGCCCCGAGATCACACCTCCTAGTGTACCATCCAGTATAATCCAGGGGATGTGGGCCCACTGTGAATCTGTCCAGGGATTTTGTGGCTGTGATTAGGCCACTAGCACTCCTAGTACTGTGGACTTTTAGAAAGGGGGATTATCCTGGGTGGGCCTGGCTAATCATCAGAGCCTTCAAACCAACCGGGCTCTTCCAGGAGGGAGGGACTTTACAGGAGGGACTGTTCTTGCTGCTCTGAAGATGGGGCTCCACCTGGCAGGGACCTGGGCGGGAATTCTAGTTGCCGAGAACAAGCCCTGCCTACAGCCCTGGGAGACCAGATTCCACCGAACCGGAGAGCTTGGAGGAAGCCCCCGCGTTTCAGGTAAGATCACAACGCAGCGGACACCATCACTGCAGCCTTGTGAGTTGCTGAGGACCCAGCTGAGCCCTGCCCAGACTTTTGCCCTGCAGAAATGAAGACATGGATGTGGGGTGAAGCATAGGAAACTAGCACCTAAGGAAAAGGGGTGGCCTCTGACTCCTTCCTCTGGCCTTCCACGTCCTCGGTGGCGCCCCGTGTCCCTTCTCTCTGGTGCTGTCTGCTCTTGTGCGAGGCCTTCTCCTGCTCCTTGTGCCCACCCATAAAGCCCCATGCATCCTGCCAGGCTGTGTTCAACCACACCTGGAGGAGCCTTCCTGACCCCAGCGACCCCCCAGGGCACTGCTGATTCCTGGGCCAGCCTGACTCCAGCACAGGTTCTGCCTTGAAGGGTCCTCCTCCTCCACAGCGTGTGTTGAATGAATGGATTTTTAACTACAGTTGACCCTTGAACAACGTGGGTTTGAACAGTGTGGGTCCACTGATACATGGATTTTCACCCACCTCTGCCACGCCTGAGCCAGCAAGATCAGCCCTCTTCCTCTTCCTCCTCAGCCTGCTCACGGTGAAGACGATGAGGATGAAGACCTTCATGATGGCCGGCTTCCACAGTCAATACATCTCTTCTTCCTTATGATTTTCTTAATGTTTTCGCTAAAGCTAGATTGTCAGATTCTTCCTTCATTGTTAGAATACAGTATATATTTGTGCTCAGCGACTGTGGATGTTATCGGTAAGGCTTCTGGCCTGCAGTAGGCTCTTAGTTAAGTTTTGGGGGTGTCAGCCAGGCACAGTGACTCACACCTGTAATCCCATCACTTTGGGAGGCCAAGGCAGATGGATCACTTAAGGTCAGGAGTTCAAGACCAGCCTGACCAACATGGCAAAACCCTGTCTCTACTAAAAAATCCAAAAATTTGCTGGGTGTGGTTGTGTGCACCTGTACTCCCAGCTACTTGGGAGGCTGAGGCAGGAGATTCACTTGAACCCGGGAGGCTGAGGTTGCGGTGCGCTGAGATCGGGCCACTGCACTCCAACCTGGGCAACAGAGTGAGACTCTGTCTCAAAAAGAAAAACAAAACAAAAAAAGAAACACCCACACACACACAAAGTCTTGGGGGAGTCAAAAGTCATACACAGATTTTTGGCTGCCCAGGAGGTTAGTGCTCCTAACCCCACATTTTCAAGGGCCAGCTGTAATTCCTAAGGATTGCTCTGGTGCTTGGAGGCCCTGGGTTCCCCCGGGGCAGGCCTGCACCCAGGAGGGAGGCTGCTGGGACTGGCCACCTGGGACTGTCTCCCTCCTCTCCAGTGTCTCTTGGCAAGGGGGGACTGGCAGGGCCTGCCATGGGCACTGCAGCCCTGCCACCAGCCTGCAGAGGAAATCATTTCAAGCTGTTCTTTAAGACTGAAAATAACAGGCCGGGCGCGGTGGCTCAAGCCTGTAATCCCAGCACTTTGGGAGGCTGAGACGGGCGGATCACGAGGTCAGGAGATCGAGACCATCCTGGCTAACACGGTGAAACCCCGTCTCTACTAAAAACTACAAAAAACTAGCCGGGCGACGTGGGGGCGCCTGTAGTCCCAGCTACTCGGGAGGCTGAGGCAGGAGAATGGCGTAAACTGGGGAGGCGGAGCTTGCAGTGAGCTGAGATCCGGCCACAGCACTCCAGCCTGGGTGACAGAGCGAGACTCCGTCTCAAAAAAAAAAAAAGACTGAAAATACCTAAGAGGGCTGATATGTATTTTTCCACGAGTTCTCTGGGGGTAACTAAACAGAAAATTGTTTTGAAAATAGCATTTTAAAAACATGGCATAGGGATATCATAAAGAAGGGATATAAAAGAAGTAAAAAGAAATATACAGAAAATTAGAGGAAAAAAAAAAGATCGATGGAGGCCCATGACCAGAGAGATGGACGCTGATCTTTTGATGAACATCATTTCGGGGTCTTCTCTGGGCACATGAAGGTCACCCCCCTCCAAACACACACACGCCTCCACACTCCAAGCCCTCCTGTGCACGCCCAGATGTGGACGCATAGTGAGATCATATAATATGTCATGTATAATCTCCTGTGTTATTTTTTAAATCACCTCCATAAGCCTAGGCAGATTCTTGTGCCCATGAATGTGGAGGTGGCTCGTGGATTTCACAGCTCCTGGTGTTTCCTTGTGCAGGGAATCCGCTTTCCAGGTGTGTGTTATATAAACACTGCCAACCTCTGCACATGCAAAGCAATGGACTCCTATGCTAGGCTCCTCGGCGTTAAATATCTGGACGAACAGCTGTCAGACTTTATAGGCACTCAATAAATGATTGCGGAATGGATTTAAAATTGTCTGTGCCTAAGGATAAACCTGTTTTTAACATCGATGCCCAGACTGCCCCTCCCTGCCAGCAGGGCGAGTGAAAATCCTGTGTCCATTTTTCCCATCACCGTTGGGAGACAATTTTACCGACCTCATGGTGAAGGGGTCTGTCTCTTCTTTCCCTATCTTTAAGGACTAGGACATGGGGACCCCCCACTTTTTGTTTTGTTTGAGACAGTTTTACTTTTGTTGCCCAGGCTGGAGTGCAGTGGTGTGATCTCATCTCACTGTAACCTCTGCCTCCTGGGTTCAAGCTATTCTCCTGCCTCAGCCTCCTGAGGAGCTGGGATTACAGGCACCCACCACCACGCCTGGCTAATTCTGTGTTTTTAGTAGAGATGGGGTTTCACCATGGTGGTCAGACCGGGTCTCAAACCCCTGACCTCAGGTGATCCGCCTGCCTCGGCCTCCCAAAGTGCTGGGGTGACAGATGTGAGCCACTGCCCCTGACCGGGACCACCTTTCACACAATTTTGCTGTGGCCCATCTGTATACAGTATTTCCGTGTTTTTGTTTTTGTTTTGTTGTTTCTGGTGAATTTCCTGTTCATTTACTTTGTCAGTTTTCTCTTGGGTATTTTTTTCCTCTTATAAAAAAAGTAAAACAAACAAACCTGGAGAGTTCTTCTTGTGTGACTGGTCCCGAGGCCTGGAGGTGGGGAGGGGCGTGAGCATTTTGTGCAGAGAGTCTGAGGGCAGTGTGACCTGAGCATCCAACGAGGGCAGCCTCGTGGCTCCTCACTGTGGTGGGAGACCCGGCCAGCAGGTCCTGTGAAGAAGTGGAAAGTGGGTTCTGGGAGGGAATTTTTAGTGAAAGGAAGAAGGTTCTCAGAGTGCCAACCCTTCATGGCATGTGGAAAGAGAGGTTACTTACCTGAAAGCCAACACCATCACAAGGCAGCCAAAATGGGCAGGGGCCATTGGCAGCCTCAGTTTTCTCATCTGTGAAGTGGGTGCTGTGAACCTGCTTCCCTGCCACATTCGGGCCCGGGCCCTTGGCGTCCTCTCCTCCGGACAAGTGGGGCAGCCCTTCCTCAGCTCTGGGCCCCCTGTGCCCCTCCCACTCACCTTCCGCTCAGCAGAGGACCCTTTAAAGCATCTGCCCCCGCCGCCCCGCTGCTTTGGGAATCCAGCTCCAACAAGAGGCTTCGAGCCGCCCCCAGCCCACCACGGCAGTGTTTGGTACCCATGCCGCTCCCTCTGCCAGGGTCACTCCTCCAGCCTGCTCCCAGCTCCCACCCCAGCCCATAGCTCTTGGCACAGGCCCCTCCCACTGAGAGCTCGCCCTGATGCTCGAGGCTGGGCTGGGGGCCTCCCATCTGCCCCTCCCGAACCCTCACCTCCCTGTGCCCGGGTCTGTCTCTCTGTGTACCCCGGAGGCCACCCCTCCTTGATCACTGCTGTGACCCACCACCTGCCCGAGACCCTGGGAGCTGGCTCAGGTGTGATTGGGGGGCACTGATTAAGCAGGTTATGGACAGTGCCACCTGGCCGTCAGCTCGCCCACCCTGTCGCCAGGACCAGCTTCCTGGCTTGGCACAGAATTTGGCTGGCTTTCCCACCGAGAGGCGGCAGTGATGAAGAATGGCCCAGGGACAGTGCTGGGGCTCATGGAAGGGTAGTGAGGGTCAGCTGGGCCCTCTGCTTCCCGGCCTTCCACAGAGTCACGGGTCACCGTCTCCGCCTTAGTCTCAGCTGTGCCCCAAGGAAGGGGCTGAAGTTTCCCAGTGTTCCACGTTTCCAGGGTGGGAGTTGGGATCTGGGTGCAGTAGAGAGGCAGGGGCGCCCATGCTGGGGACGCATTGTTAGAATGGCCATAGTGGCAGCTGCCGTACACTCTTGCCCTCCCTCCCCCAGCCCCACCCAGGCCTGCCTTGTCCCTGACTCATCCAGGCCTCTCTGGGAAGCCTGACCAGAACCACCATGCAGAATTCAATCATCCTGAGTGTGGAGCCAGGCCCAGCCCTCACTGGCCACAGCTCGGCCCCCATTTCCCTGGCCAGCACCGAGCCACAGGGCGGGTGAGAATCCTTGGCATCTTGGCATACGTTTGTTGGTTCCAGAGTCGGGCTGTGCCGGGGGTTGTGCTGCTTCCCCCATTTTGCAGACAGGGACGCTGAGGCTCAGTGAGGGTGAGGACTCACCCGGGTTGCAGAGCCTGCCCAAAGCTGGGTCTTCGGGCTCCAAGTCGGGAGCATGCTGCACACCTTCATGCTGTGGGACAGGCCTTGAAGCTCTCCGTGAAGGTGTACATTGCACCCCTCATCGCCCAGCAGAGAACCAGGCCTCAGGGATGAGATCCTGGACAGGTGAGTTTGGGTGGAAAGAGAGGAAGGAGAAACTGATGTAGTTCAGGGATATCTCCGGTGCCGTGGATGGCAGGGCCCCCAGAAATGCCGGTTCAGCCTCAGCAGGAAGGGGTGCCGACCGACCACGGGATCACCCAAATTAGAGACCCGCACTCCCCTGTCTCTCCCGGGCTGTAGGTTCCCGCAGCAGGGCCCTGGGTGAGGCGGTTACCATCCTGCATGTTTTGGGGCAGCAATGTTCCCAGGAACCTGCTCACTTCCTGGGATCAAGGGAAGACTGAGGGACAGACCCCGGCCTCAAGAAGCACGAGGGGAGACAGGCAGGCAAACAGGCACCCAGTGAGGGGCAGTGGTGATCCTGACGAGCTGTGCCTTCAGCTGACTCTGATGGGCATTGGGAGGGTCGGTCTTAGCTGTCAGCTTGGTTAGGTGACGAGCCCAGGTATCCAGTCGAACATGAATCCAGGTGTTGCTCTGAAGGTATTTGTGGGTGTGATTAAAGTCCATCATCAGCTGCCTTTAAAGGAAATTGTCCTAGATCACCCGGGTGGGCCTGATCCAGCCAGCTGAAAGGCCTAAGAGTGGAATCAATCCTGGGGGTAGCAGCTGCAGCCCATCTGAATTTCCAGCCAGCCATGCTGATGACAGGCCCCTACAGACCTCGGACTCACCTAACTGGCTCCATGATCCGCTAAGCCAATTCCTTGAGATAAATCCCTTATGATAAACCTCCTACTGGCTCTGCTCCTCTGGTTGAACCCTGACTGATACTATGGTCATAATCCAGCCGGGAGAACTAGGCTTTTTCAACGATTCTTTCATTCCACAATTATTTGTTGAGCACCTACTATGTGCAGTCTCTGAAAGGGCTCAGAGTGTAGCAGAGACCACACAGTTCAAACCCTTATCCTTGCCTCTAAAAGGAGAGGCCCATGATTAAACAAGCCCAGAGGTCAAGGGTGGATCAGGTGCCGTTGCACTGTATTTGAAGAGGTGGGGGTCATCTCTAGCCTTATCTGGGGAGTTGCTCTGACGGCGCAGGTGTCAGACAGGCTGGAGTTTTTCAGGCACGCCCTCCGCAAACCCTTTCACCCTTTCACTGTCTCTGAGCCTCAGCACCCCTCCCCACCATCTGAATAGATGGCACCTGAGCCGTGCTTGTAGCTGGTTAGTTTCTGTCTGTGCTAGGGGCGGAGAGGCAGCCTCCGTCCCTCGCTCCCATGGACAAGCATCCATCCCGGCCTGGGTTTGACTTTGTGGCATCAGATGGAAGACAATAAACAGCGAAGGCTTACCTCTGGAAACGGGTCTGATTCGGGGTCTCATCTTTCCTACTGGCCTGCTGGCTGCAGGGTCGTGTGGGGCCTCAACACCGTCAGCAGCTTAAGACAGGCCATTTGTACACCCCTCCTCCATGCCTCAGGGTCCCCAGACTTGGCCTTGCAGAGGCCACAGCTGGGGGAAGGGTTGGGGCCTGGACAGTGTTGTGCTGGTAAATGTTGAACAACCAGGCCTGCAGGACAGAAGCCTTGGTTTGAAATGTTTGTCAGTTCCACAGTGTGAATACTTCCACCGCAGCCCATGTCCAGTTGCCAACATGGGGTACTGTGCATGGAGCTGGAGAGAGGTAAGTCAATAGCTTCTCCACCGGGCCAGGCTTCTCTCAGGCTCGAGGCTGGAGGTGAGTGAGCTCCCCCTGGGAAGGGGCTGGGCTGCTGCGGGAGGAGATGTCTGGGGCAAAGAGGGGCCCACTGAGCCCAGGACTGTGCAGCCAGCCTGGCTCGCTGGCACAGCCGGGAAGATTTCCCTAAGAGTCACCACTCTGTGCAGAACTCTTAGCAAGTGTTTGTTGAGTGATGCATGATGGATGTGAAGACATTGACTCACATCTTGCTCTGACCTCTGAGTCAGTCTGTTTGGTGTGAAAGAACCAGCTTTTCTGCTCTGTTTGCTGGAAGCATCTGAACACCTCCTGGGGCCTCCTGCTCTCACCCTCCTCCCCTTCTCTGGGAATGTCCTCAGGGAAGGCCTCTGGGCTTGGCGTTTCACACAGCCTCTTGCCCACCTAACCTCAGGCGTTCTTGCAACAGCCCGTGGAGGTAAACAGCCGTGTCTCTCAGTTCCACCACTGACCACAGGCAGGGCCTTGGGTTAGGTGTTCATCCTCTCTTGCCATTAGTATCCTCTTTTTAAAAATAGAGGCAGTAACAATATCTGCTGCATAGGCTTGGTGAGATGACTTCATGGGGTAACGTATGAAAGCGCCTAGGCTGGATGCGGTGGCTCACGCCTGTAATCCCAACACTTTGGGAGGCCGAAGCGGGCGGATCATGAGGACCCGGGAGGCGGAGCTTGCAGTGAGCTGAGATTGCGCCACTGCACTCCAGCCTGGGCGACAGAGCGAGACTCCATCTCAAAACAAAACAAAACAAAACCAAAAAACACCTACCATGGGGCTGGGACACGGTGAGGATGATTAAATGTGCATATCACCCTCGTTATTATTGCATATCATCATCACCAGCAGCACCAGCACCACCGTCATGACCACCGTCAGCACTACCACCACCACCACCATTTCAGCACTGCCACCTGCATCATTGTTGCTATCGTCCTTGTAAACCCAGAAGTATCTGAGACAAGTCTCGATCAATTTAGAAGTTTATTTTGCCAGGGTTAAGAACATGCTCAGAAGAAAAGAACACAGATTCACAAAAACAGTCTGTGGCCTGTGCCATTCTCCAAAAATGATTTTGAGGGCTTCAGTATTTAAGGCCTTCAGCAGGCTGGAGGGGAAAAGGGGAGGGTGTGGCTGCATTAGTGAATCCTTGTGTTGCAAGAGAAAAGGAGCAGGTATGGAAATAGCCAATTAGGTATTTGTCTTGTGCTCATACAGTTGCTATTTGTGTAAATAACTTTTTATTTGTAGCTCTCTGTCTGCTTAGGAACAAGAGGAAAGGCAGCTTCTTGCATGGCTTTCAGCCTAATGTTCTTCCTGTGGACATAGTGAATTGTGCTCCCAAGACTTTATTTTCCTTTCACTTTTCTCCTCTCACCCCTATTGAAAACAAATCTTTCAAAGAAAGCATCTTAGAAGAAAAGTGAGTCTCTGGTCTTGGGTTTTGTCTGATCTCTCTCGTGGCTAGAATGGTTTATTCTGAGATGGCTTAGGTCCCAGGTGGTTAAGGAAGCTCATTTTTAGTAGGTTGTGTAGTCTCGAGTCTCACAAAGAAAAATAGGGGAGGAAAAGAGAAAAAAAAAAAATGGGAGGAATAACCAAAAAAAAAAAAAAAAAAGAAAAGGAAAACAATTCTGGAAAACTGACATAGGCCATATCCCTCTGAAGTCCATACATCAGTCAGTGTGCAGGGATGAAGGTAGCTTATGTATTGATATAGAAATATGTCGCTGTTATTTTCTTCCAAAGTTTGTCTAGCTTCAGTTGGCAGGGCTTAAAGAAAGGCACAGCTCTAATGTTTTGTGATGCTAAATCAGGAGAAAATGGAAAGGAAAACAATGAAAAGAAATAAAAAAGTTGAAAATATTATTTTGGAGACTTGTAGTCAGGAAAAATTTTAGGATTCAGACCAAACTGTAGAAAAATAATAAAAGCTGAAAAATCCTGGACAAGGCTACAATCTAATAACGAGTTTACTATAGTTTTTCTTGAAACATAATTTTTCTCTTTCCAATTCCACAATTTTGTTAAAGACAAAATCATAGCAGGACCAATTTATTTGTAAAATTACGTTTTAGTTTTATTATAGTTAGCTTGATTATTTGCATAAAGTGCAGCAAGCATTATCTGCCGTATAGGCTTAAAAAGGTTTTTGCTTGGCTGGAAGCTTTTTCATAAGGAATCTAAGATTAGACCTTTCCAAAAGACTCGAGCCCAGTCAAGGATTTATCTGCGCCTGTGGATACCTGTATGAATTGGGTGACTTCTCTTTTCAAGGTCCCAAGAAAACTTTGGGATCCTGGGCCTGTCAGAAAGTGACATTCTTACTCACCACAGGTCAGGACCCTGTAAAGGACAAGGTATGAGGCCAGTTTTTCCAAGGGGCTTTTATTGGCTCTATAGGTCAACTTCATTTTCTCAAGGCAATCTGAAGATGTCATTCTAAGCAAAGCCTTGGTAAAATAACCAGTGTCTCCAATTATGTCCTGCTATAAGATAAAACAAATTCTGATTGAACCCTATGCAAATAACTATATTGCCATAGATTAAGAATACTGACAGATAGTTTTCAAATTTCGGAGAAATTAAGTAGAGAGAAAGGAATTATGTTTTAAATTTTGCTCATATAAGTTTACCTTCCTCAATTGTTGAAAGGTGTCAACAGCTTAAAAGAAGAGAAACAAAATAAAAATAATCACCGAATGTTTTAAACAAAGAGTCGTAAAAGATTATTTCAGGCCAGGCACAGTGGCTCACATCTGTAATCCAAGCACTTTGAGAGGCTGAAGCAGGCGGATCACCTCAGGTTGAGAGTTCCAGAACAACCTGACCAACATGGTGAAACCCCATCTCTACAAAGAATACAAAAAAAAAAAAAGGCCGGG
>NW_012114522.1:1340253-1340631 GCF_000951035.1 Colobus angolensis palliatus | reverse complement strand
AAAAAAAAAAAAAGAAAAAAAAAGATTATTTCAATCTGCTGTTAGTTCAGTCCATGGAATTAACTCCTGTTCTGCTCAATACTGGGTCAGCAAACTTTATGAATACATCAGCTGTCCATGAGAACCCTGGAAGTTTTTATCTCTATTCCAATGGCACAATCTTTAAAGTTATCAGAGTACTTCTCGGGATTTTATAGCTGATTATAAACCACACTATGAAAGGATTAAAGTAAAACAATTGGATGTCAGAAGTGTTAGAACAGCTATAGTTAAAGACACAATTGACAAGGAAATTTGGTTATTTCTATGGCATACAACAATTTAACATAATCATAATTGCTACTGATAACATATATACCAGAATCACAGGAATCTGGT
>NW_012114522.1:1331941-1333943 GCF_000951035.1 Colobus angolensis palliatus | reverse complement strand
AGTGGTGCGATCTCGGCTCACTGCAAGCTCTGCCTCCCGGGTTCACGCCATTCTCCTGCCTCAGCCTCCTCACCCGGCTAGTTTTTCATATTTTTTAGTAGAGACGGGGTTTCACCGTTTTAGCCAGGATGGTTTCAATCTCCTGACCTCGTGATCCGCCCGTCTCGGCCTCCCAAAGTGCTGGGATTACAGGCTTGAGCCACCGCGCCTGGCCCGGAATTATTTCAATAAAACATAAAATATGGCCAGGAGCAGTGGCTCATGCCTATTATCCCAGCGCTTTGGGAAGCCAAGGCTGGCAGACCACTTGAGCCCAGGAGTTTGAGGCCAGCCTGGCCAACATGTCAAAACCCCATATCTACAAAGAGTACAAAAATTAGCTGGGTATTGTGGCATGTGCTTGTCATGCCATCTACTTGGGAGGCTGAGGTGGGAGGATCATTTGAACCCAGGAGGTGGAGGTTGCAGTGAGTCATGATTGCAACACTGTACTCCAGCCTGGGTAACAGAGAAACAAACCCCAAAACATAAAATATGTTTGTTATGCTGGTTACCAGAAACCAAAACCAAAACCAAAACCCCACCTTCTGCAGTGTGATTGTTTTCCCTGGGAAATCCAGTTAGATGCCCTTGCAAGTCAAAACTAATGAAAATGGTACTTGAATTAATTAGACAAAGGAAGAGGGTGTCCTGGGTGGTAAGTGAAGGTGTTGGGTTTCATAGAACAATTTAGACATATTAGGAACAGCAAAGAGTACAGAATGTTATATTAGAAGAAAATACCCTTTAGGGCCAGGCGCTGTGGCTCACACCTGTAATCCCAGCACTTTGGGAGGCTGAGGCGGGTGGATTGGATCACAAGGTCAGGATATCGAGACCATCCTGGCCAACATGGTGAAACCCTGTCTCTATTAAAAATACAAAAATTAGCTGGGCGTAATAGCCCATGCCTATAATCCCAGCTACTTGGGAGGCTGAGGCGGGAGAATCGCTTGAACCAGGGAGTCGGAGGTTGCAGTGAGCCAAGATCGCCCCACTGCACTCCAGCCTGGCAACAGAGTGAGACTTTGTCTCAAAAAAAAAAAGAAAGAAAGAAAGAAAGAAAATTCCCTTTAGACCTTTAAGATAAAAATCTTTAGCATCAGATCACAACAATAGTTAGAATCTGAGGAAAAAAGTGAGAGGAGTTGAGAAAAAAGTTGAAGGGGAGAGATTATCTCAGACCTTCTCAAATGGGAGAGAAAGCTGAAAATAGCATGTCCATGAAGGGTCAAACTCTGTAAAATATTTAAAGAGGTGTATTGTGAGCTAGATGTGAGGATCATGACCCTTGACATAGCCCCAGGAGGCACTGAGAACACCTGTCTGAAGTGGCTGGGTTACAGTCTGATTTTATGCATTTTAGGGTATCAATCGAAGAGAATGACGAGACAAGTCTCAATCATTTTAGGAGATTTATTTGCCGACCTTAAGGATGTGCCTGGGAGACACGTCTATGCCTTTCTCTGAAGATGATTTTGAGGGCTCCAAATTTAAAGGAGAAAGGGTGGGATATTGAGAAGCACACAGTTTTCACATTTAAAAAAAGGGCAAAGGAAAAACATGGGGAATGTGCATTTTACATAAGAGAACACCGATAAAAAGCAGTAGGGGAGCAATCAGATATGCATTTGGCCTGGCAGTGGCAGGGGGGTGGGCAGGATGACTACATCTGTAAAGATAAGCTATCAATTTGCATTGCCATGATGAAGTTCTAACAGCTCACTAGGAATTTACTTCTGGGCAAAATATGGGGGAGGCAGGTAGCTTTTCATCTTGTAGCCATCCTATTCAGAACCCAAAAGATGGAGGCAGGTTTGTATGACCCAGTTCCCAGCTTGACTCTTCCCTTTGGCTAAAGGAGCTTGGGGATCCCAAAATTTAATTTCCTTTCACAGGGAGAACTGAAGTTACAGGCAGATGTCAGTCAATACATAGAAGGTATACATTGGTTCAGTCTGAA
>NW_012114522.1:1322758-1331751 GCF_000951035.1 Colobus angolensis palliatus | reverse complement strand
AAAAGAAAAGAAAAGGCAGGAGCTCTGCAAGTGGGGCTTCCAGATCCTGGGTGGATTCAGACATTTTCTGATTGGCAATTGGTTTAAACAGTTGGGATTATGATTTAAAGACCTGGAATCAATAGAAAGGAATGTCTGGGTTAAGTTAACGAATTGTGGAGACCAAGGTATTTTGATGGTGCAGATGAAGCCTCCAGGTAGCAGGCTTCAGAGCCCTGATCAGACATAAAAAGGTGCCAGACACTTAGCTAATTCTCTCCTGGATCAGGGAAAAGATCTGGGAAGGGAAGGGATTCTCTGTAGGTTGCAGATTTTCTCCACCAGAGACAGCTTTGTAGGGCCATTTCAAAATATGTCAAAGGAATGTATTTTGTGGCAAAATACTTCAGTTTCTTCCAGGGCCTGCTATTTCTCATGTGATGCTAGGCTGGCGTCAGGTTGGAATTTGGTGTCTTATTGCTACAAACAGTCTGTTTTGTCCTTCTTAAGTCTCTGTTTTAATGTTAATGCTGGTTAGCAGTGCTTGAATTCCAAAGGGAGGAGAGTATAATGAGGCATGTCCAACACGCTTTTCATCATGGCCTGTGCTGGTTTTTCAGGTTTCGCTGGAATGCCCTTCACTGACTAAGGGTCAGGGGTCCATCAGCTGGGGGCTTAGAATTTTATTTTTGGTTTATGAGCAACATGCAATAAAAGTTGAACTTTCGGGTTAAAAATTAAAATCTCTTGCAATTTTATTAATAATAAGTCAATACTTCAAGAAAAATTTCTTCTAACCAATTCTTTAGTGTATTAGTGCATTTTTTAACTTTTTGAGACAGAGTTTTGCTCTCGGCATCCAGGCTGGAGTGCAGTGGTGTGATCTCAGCTCACTGTAACCTCCGCCTGCCAGGTTCAAGCAGTTCTCCTGCCTCAGCCTCCTGAGTAGCTGGGATTACAGGTGCCCGCCACCACACTTGGCTAATTTTTGTATTTTTAGTAGAGATGGGGTTTCACCACATTGGCCAGGTTGCATTAGTGCATTTTTAATATCAAGGCCCAATCTGTAGAAAGACTATTATATATAATCTCCTTTTAATTACAGCCAATTTAATCACATAAGGTTTATATATATACATGTACACATACACACACACACACATATATATAAATTCTCTTTTTATAAACCTTATTAGGACTTGGATAAACTGTTTATGACATGCTTGAACTTCCTGCTTTATCCTAAAATTCTTTTTCTTAAAAAAACAATCATTTTATTTCAGGACAAAAATGTATCATACAAGATTTTTTTCTCATATAAAATTATTTTTCTTTTAATCTTTCTTGCCAAAAATGCCTCCTTATATGTATAACTTTCTTTACATCTCTCTTATTTACTAGTTCTTTTTACTTCATTTCATAAATAACCTTTGAATTAGACAAAAATTATTTTCCTTTTAATAATACTTTTTTTGAAAAATGTTTTTTGTAATATATTTTTTAAACTAATGAATATTTAATATGATTTTAGATTCTTAATTATATGTAAATTTACTTATAAGGTTTTGTTTTTTGAGACCCAGTCTCACCCTGTTGCCCAGGCTGGAGAGCAGTGGCACATTCTTGGCTCACTGCAACCTCTTCCTCCCTGGTTCAAGTGATTCTCCTGCCTCAGTCTCCCAAGTAGCTGGATTACAGGCATGCACCACCATGTCTAATTTTTTGCATTTTTAGTAGACATGGGGTTTCACCATGTTGGTCAGGCTGGTCTTGAACTCCTGCCCTCAGGTGATCCACCCACCTTGGCCTCCCAAAGTGCTGGGATTATAGGCGTGAGCCACCGCACCTGGCTTACTTATAGGTATTTATTCTATTACATTTACCTAATTACTTATTATTTATATTTATATTTTATATTTTAATTTTATTATTTTTTATTTTTTAATTTTTTTTCGAGATGGAGTTTTGCTCTGTCACCCAGGCTGGAGTGCAGTGGTATGATCTCAGCTCACTGCAAGCTCTACCTCCTGGGTTCATGCCATTCTCCTGCCTCAGTCTCCTGAGTAGCTGGGACTGCAGGCACCCGCCACCACACCTGGCTAATTTTTTTGTAGTTTTTCAGTAGAGATGGGGTTTCACCATGTTAACCAGGATGGTCTCAATCTCCTGACCTCGTGATATGCCTGCCTCAGCCTCCCAAAGTGCTGGGATTACAGGCGTGAGCCACTGTATTTTTATTTTTAAGAGTTTACTTAGATTACTTAGGAAAACTGGGATAGTCATTGTTTAAAGTTATTTTCCTGTTTTAATCATTTTTATAGCCTGTGAATATCAGGCATTTACTTAAGTAAGAATCTTAAGGTTAAATAAATGGGATTTTTGCCAATAACTCAGGATTTAGCTGTTTTCGTTTAATAAACAATATTAAATACTCTGCTTATCAACAATTATTCAAGGGTCATTTGACTTCAGGCTGGATTTATAGTTTTATAACCTTCATGCCAAACTTTGATACCTGATAATATCTAGCAGAGATAAATATAAAACTGTTTGATCAATAAATTTAAACATTAAGGTATGCTGATGATTATGAAGACATCTCTAATTTTATTTTACTAATAATTTTAAAGCCAGCTTATTTATAAAAGATTTGCTTAAGTCACATTAACTTGAAAAGCATTAGGGCTTATTACTTAATTTATGAGTACTTTTATTTTTAAGCCAATTTGGTAACTTGTGACCATAGCACACGTACACACGTGTAAACACATCTAAGCATACATATACATATATACAAAGATCCTGTAGCTTTTACTTGAGAACTCTAGCCATGAGATATCAATACAAACTCATGAGTATGCAAAAAAAAAAAAAAAAGAAAAGAAAACAGATGCCAACTGGTTTTTATCTCAACACCAGTAGAAAGTTAATGGCAGACTTAAAGCAGGTAGAAAATAAAATAGAGAAATAGGCAGAGAACTTAGGAACCCTATAGTTGCAGGTCCAACTTTGAGCTCTGAATTTTTCTTGATGAAATTTGCCTATCAGTTTAGAATCTGCACAAGAACAGACCATCATATGTAACCAGCTGGAGTACTAGAAAACCTGGCATGTTTTTGGCTTTCCCATTTTTTTTAAACTTAATTATCCTCGTGCTTTCTTAGGATATGAAAGAAAGCTGCAACAAATTAAAAAATTATCTTTTGCAGAGACAGGGGTTCACCATGTTGTCCAGGCTGGTCTTGAACTCTTGACCTCAAATGATCCAACTGCCTTGGCCTCCCAAAGTGCTGGAATAACAGGTGTGATCCATCAGGCCCAGCCCTACAACAACAAATTTGAGAGAACTTCTTAAATTGTTGTTTGATTCTGTAGTAGTAATGTCACCTGGGGTGCCCACACAGGAGGGACCCCCTTAACCACAGCATTTACCATGACCTGGGTAATAGGCATATTCTATGGGTGAATATCCTGGTCATCATAAAGCCAGTCCTAAATGGCTTGCAGCTTGCATACGAAGCATAACAGTTGCTTCATCTGGGGTGCTCCAGTTGGCATTTATAGCAAGAGTTGGGCATCCCCTTCTCAGGGTAAACAGACCCTATGGTGGTTTTCATCCAGTCTGCCAGGCTGGCCGTTCCCTCAGGCGTAACCTCCTGTGCAGCTGGATCACATATACTGATCAGGGAGTGTCCAAGAGTGAGCTGTGGGTCCTGCATCAACCCAAACGTGCCCTTTCATTCTGTAGCATTTAAAATTAAACATACTGTCCATGAAGTAGTTACTCTCACAACCCATTTTATTAAAAGTTTCGCAGGAAGCTGATGATACCAATCTGTAAAATGGAACAATTCCTTGACACCACACCCTCCGGGTTTCATCATTAGTTGGTTTTTCCCTTTCTCCACATGGACTGTCTTCTTGGTACCCACAGGTCTCAGAGGTACTTTCTGCTGCCCTGGCTTAATTTTTCCTTTTGTGGATAGCTTTGAGGCTGGTGATCCGAGTCCAGACAGACCACATCTGAGTTTGGTCCAGCCTCAAGGCTCCCCACCCCAGGCCCAACATTTCGTTTGACTTCCAGTTTGGCTATTACAGGTAACAGTAACCAAGGGGCTGAGTATGTTGCTTTACGCATCCAGTGAACCAACTCAACAGTGTGACCCATCTCCAAATTCCACTGGTGACTTTGGCCTTCAGTGACTGAGGCAGCCCAGCTGCAGCTCCATAACCATGGGACTCTTAGTAAGCACCTGCTGTATGCTTAGCTGCAGCGCCATACCATGGGACACTTAGTAAGCACCTGCTGTATGCTTAGTCTGGGCTGCTTCCAACTTGTTTTATCTCTTCCTGCCACCCCCAACAATCTAAGCAGATGGCTCCTGCTGTCTTGAAGAAGAGGAAACTGAGATGCAGAGAGATAAAGTGACTTGTCAAGGTCATGCAGTGACCCAGGGTCTGAGCCAAAGGTGACACTGCCTGTGCCCGGGTTGTGTGGGACCACTTTGCCAGATGCTGGCTAGAGAAGGTGGTGCTCTGCCTCCCATAGGCAATCCTGAGTCACCAGCCACAGTGCAGAGTGTAATTAGGCCTGACTCATGCAGTCATTATACGAGTTTTAATTATCTACCACCTCATCTTGGTGTCCTCTGTGGGCCAGTGATGGAGGCCATGGGACAGGCCTTCTGGCTGGGGTGTCTCCTTGTATCTGTCAGGCAAAGAATTGAAAAAATGTGGGGGACATGCCCAACAGTGGCTGAAACAGAAATAATGGGTGCTGTGCAGAGTGACAGGGAGACCTTGAGTTCTCTCCAGGAAACTTAACTGCAATTCAGCAACTGGAATTCCCAGTTTGGCCACCAGCATGGAGGGTGGGCAGGGCCTGCCTAATGACTGCCTGGATTCCAGCTGGCGCCAGAGGGCAGGGTCCAGGGCTTGAAGTCCAACAGTGGGGGTGGTTCAGGCTCCTTTCAGCTCTGTGGCCCCAGACCAGCCCCCTGGTCTCTCTGTGGGCAAGTTTCTCCAGTTGAGAGGGCAAATACCTGCCTCATTGTTTGGGTGCTTATCAGATGGGGCTAAGCAGGTGAAATGTCCAATGCTCTCTAAGAGCTGTTTACAATGTTTGCCTTGCATCTTCATCTGGTCATTGCATGTCAGCTGTGGTGAGTAGATGCAGCACACAGGAACTGGGCAGGTGGAATCCACACCTCACAGGGTTGCTGGGAAGATGGAGGAGGTGACGCATGGGAAGACCTCCCCAATAAGTGTTGGCTGCTCCCAGTATCATGAGAATGATTCCTGGTGGAGGTCATAACTGTGTTACCGTTACCTGCGACGTCTGGAAACATTTTTGCCAAAGGTGACACTGCCTGTGCCCGGGTTGTGTGTCCTGTCCAGACCGGGTGTGTGATGGGCTCCTTCCAGACTCCTCAGAGGCACATTTCACAGGTTTATGTCACAAGGCCCATTTGGATCCTACCTTGTAGGACAAGCCCTGGCTTTATCCATCTTGTCTTCAGACCTACAACCAACATTTCCTGAATGAACAAATGAACAACTGGACTGTTTATTTAAAATTTTATTCCCGTGAAGACTAAACTAAGGTTGAAGTTTTCCTGGGAAGCTTCACACATCCTCTCCCCAACCTCTTTCTTCACATTTTCAACTGATTTTCTTTTCTTTTCTTTTCTTTCTTTTTTTCTTCATTTTTGAGCCACAGTCTCGCTCTGTCTCCCAAGCTGGAGTGCAGAGATGTAATCATAGCTCACTGTAGCCTTGAACTCTTGGGCTCAAGTGATCCTCCCGCTTTCCAGAGTAGCTGGGCCCACAGGTGTGTGCCACCTAGGTCCACTGTCCAGCTTCTTCCCTGGAACCACGACGCAGGCAGTTTCTGCTCTGACAGGGCCTGCCATGTCCTGGGTGGAGGAGGCGCACCTTGCGGGGACCCACAGCCTCAGCCCCAAGCAAGCAGTTG
This sequence comes from Colobus angolensis palliatus, assembly GCF_000951035.1. Classification (NCBI taxonomy): domain Eukaryota; kingdom Metazoa; phylum Chordata; class Mammalia; order Primates; family Cercopithecidae; genus Colobus; species Colobus angolensis. Next base: position 1,325,798 of record NW_012114522.1, on the reverse strand, counting down.
GCCCTTGTGGCCATGGAGGGCCCCTTCTGTCTCTCGATTCCTACTTAAAGACACACTGTGGGTTCCCTTACCTTCCACCAAGTGAGAATCCTAACTGTTCTCATGGTAAATGTCACACTTACTGTGCCTAGGGGTCCATAAGAGACAGGAGAAGGTTCTTCCCACACTAAAGATAAGAAGATGGCAGAAAGATGGTCACCTTACCCGCCCAAGGCCACTCACGTCCAGGAGGCAGTGGAGGAGGGGAAGAGGGGAGGGATTTGAACCCAGGGGAGAGCCTGTCTCTTAGGCTGTTCTGACCACCCAGTGAGAGCTGAAGGCCTCTCCTCTGTGGCCTGCTCCACCTTACCTGCACCCCTCTCTCCAGGCCCCTGCTCCACCCTGGGTGTGGAGGCAGCCACCAACCTCCCGGTTCCTGGCTCAGCCCTGGCACATAAGAGGAGAAAGCACTGGCAGAATAAGTGGGTGAAGCGATGCCCACGGGTCTCCTTTGTCCTGGCTGCAGCCCCTCTGTGAGGGCACCGCAGGTGGCACCGCCTGAGCATCGGCATTTCCGGGTGACCACTGTGGGGGCGGTTGTGACATTCATGAGGTGGTGACACTCATGCCTCTTCTATTTATTAAAAAAATGGTTTTTGGGGGCCAGGTGCAGTGGCTCACACCTGTAATCCCAGCACTTTGGGAGGCCAAGGCGGGTGGATCACCTGAGATCAGGAGTTCAAGACCAGCCTGACCAACATGGTAAAACCCCGTCTCTACTAAAAATACAAAAATTGGCCAGGCATGGTGGTGCGTGTCTGTAATCACAGCTACTCAGGAGGCTGAGGCAGGAGAATTGCTTGAACCCGGGAGGCAGAGGTTGCAGTGAGCCAAGATCGTGCCACTGCACTCCAGCCTGGGTGAAAGAGACAGGGTCTAGCTCAGTGGCACAGGCCGGAGTGCAGTGGTGTGATCTTGGCTCACTGTGGCCTCTGCCTCCTGGGCTCAAGTGATCTTCCCACCTCACTCCCCTGAGTAGCTGGGACCACAGCTGTGCACCACCACCTGGCTAAGTTTTGTATTTTTTTCTGGAGATGGAGTTTCATCATGTTGCCCAGGCTAGTCTCAAATTGCTGGGCTCAAGTGATCCGCCCGCCTCAGCCTCCCAAAGTGCTGGGATTGCAGGCGTGAGCCACTGTGCCCAGCAACTCATGCCCCTTTTAATCCTCATACCAACCCTGTGAGGAAGCCCCTGAGTTCCCATGCTGTAGATGAGGAAACTGAGGCCCAGGGAGGATGGGGCCATACTGCTCAGAAGAGAAGGTGTAGAATGTGAACCCAGGCCTGCATGTCTCCTCAGCCGGAACCCTTTTCCTTCCTAGTGCCGGAGTTTTCTTCCAAGTATCAGGAGACACTCTCACCTTGGCTGCGGATTCTTTCCATCCTGATGTCTTTCATCTGACTGAGGCTGAGGCCTCCCTCCTCAGCCTCCTGTTTCAGGAGGCTTGCCAGGGGCCAGGGTGGGCCACCCCTGGGTCAGAGCAGCCCAAGGGGCCCGGCTGGCTCCCTGTACTGGGGCTGCCTCCGGGAACAACTTTCCAGAGTTGCAGGTGCTTCAGGAGGAGAGGAGGCCAGGTGAGTGGCCCAGCACGATGCCCAGGCTGCAAGGTTGTCTCTGAGGATAAAGGGACCCTGTGCAGGGTCAGGTAGGCAGGGCTCCAGGCTGCTTAGTGATCTTCAGTTGAGACTCTAGGACCATCCCCCAACAACCCCTTCCTCCTCTGGAGGGTTCTTCACACAGGGTGGGGCCAGGATAGAGCTGGTCCTTCCCAGCTAAGAGCTTCTTAGCAGCAGGAGTTCAGGCTGCACTGACCAAGACCCCAAAGGCCTCCAGGGCTGCCAGACTGAAAGATTGGGACACAGCCCCTGCCAGGAGCCTTTGCTGACATCCCACAACCTCTGGGATAAATCCCAACTCACTTAGCCTGACATTCCAGGTTTTTTAGGAGTTGCCCTGGCCATAGTCCATAACCTTGAACTTTGCTTCCCACTGACCCCTTCCTCCTCCTTACCATCTGATTGTCTCTTATTTGTTCCTTCTTGTCAAACTCTGCTGTCCTTCAAAATTCTCTTGCTCAGGCTGGGTCAGGTGCCACCCAAGGGTCCCCCAGAGTCTGGAGCCTCCCCCTGCTCCAGCCTCAGTCATCCCTGGGGGAGTCATGCCCAGTTTCTGACCTGCCCTCGGCCCCCAGCCCATGAGCTCCCAGAAGACAGGGACAGATCTGACTTGCCCTGGAGCCACAGGTCCAGCTCCAAGGCACTGAGGGACTCTTCCATGTTTCATTGAGGAATGAGTGGGAATGTGTTGCTGCTGAGGGCGTGTGTGATTTCTAAGTGTGTGGATAATATTGCCAGCTGTAATACTTTCCTACCTCTCTGCTATTCTAAGGAATTCCATGCTCGTGATCTCTCTCTCTCCCTCTCTCTCTCTCCCTCCCTCTCTCTCCCTCCCTCTCTCTCCCTCCCTCTCTCTCCCTCTCTCTCTCTCCCTCCCTCCCTCCTTTTCTCTCTCTTGCTCTTCCACCCTCCACTGTTCCTCCCTTCTCCTGGGAAGATAATTTCTGCTGGGATTTTACAAAACTAAGATGCTCCAAGACAGAAAAACAAAAATTAAATCCAGTAGTGATGGTGAGGCCTCCAAATGGAGCGCTTGATCCAGGCTCTTCTTCCTGAGTGATTTTCTGCTTTTCAAAATGCTCCCACAGAAAATGTAAAAGTGACAGGAAAGTGTAAAGACACAGAGAAACAACCAACCACTCCTAGCTCCATCAGCCGTTGTTGACTGTGACTGGCAGCCTGGCATCAGCTTCCAGTGCTTCCATGCCTTGTTCAGAGTCAAGGTCCCAGAGTTCTCAGTGGTTTCCACTAAACAGTCCACAGTGGGATTTGTCCTTGGGACATCTGCTTTTCTCTCTCTCTTTCTCCTTCCTTCTTTCCCTTCCTTCCTTCCTTCCTTCCTTCCTTCCTTCCTTCCTTCCTTCCTTCCTTCCTTCCTTCCTTC
>NW_012114522.1:1306543-1322708 GCF_000951035.1 Colobus angolensis palliatus | reverse complement strand
CTTCCTTCCTTCCTTCCTTCCTTCCTTCCTTCCTTCCTTCCTTCTTTCCCTCCCTCCCTCTCTCCCTCTCTCTTTCTCCTTCTCTCCATCGCTCTTTCTCTCTCTCCCTCCTCCCTCCCTCTCTTTCCTTTCCTTTCCTTTCCTTTCCTTTCCTTTCCTTTCCTTTCCTTTCCTTTTGTTTTCTTTCTTAGATGGAATCTTGCTCTGTCACCCAGGCTGGAATACAGTGGCACAATCTCAGCTCACTGCAACCTCTGCCTCCCCGGGTCACGTGATTCCCCTGTCTCAGCCTCCTGAGTAGCTGAGACTACAGGTGCACACCACCATGCCCGGCTAATTTTTGTACTTTTATTATTTTTTTTTTAGCAGTAGAGACAGGGTTTCACCGTATTGGTGAGGCTGGTCTCAAACTCCTGATCCACCTGCCTTGGCCTCCCAAAGTGCTGGAATTACAGGCATGAGCCACCGTGCCTGGCTGACACCTGCTTTTTAATGGTGGCGCAGTGCTATGCTCTAGGGGAATAGAATCATGCACTTGCCACCTTCCTGTTGTTGGGAGTTTCGTTCATTTCCCTGTCTTTCCATCTTCCTCCTTTCCCTTTTCCGCCTGTCTATGAGCAATCATTTTTGTTAATATGCCAGATTGTTCCTTCCAGATGCTTTCCTGCAGTCGGGGCTTGATAGCAGTGTGCTCCCCCAGTCCCTCCAAGGCTTCTAAGTGACCATGTGTGTGCAGCTCCGGGGAGTGGTGGAGGTGTCAGGTGGCTTCAGAAGGAGACTTTAGTGTAGCCACTCACAGCAGCCCCGTCACCTCTCAATGACTCCACGGGAAGACGATTCCACTTGCAGGGGAGCAGAGAGCATCTCTTCTGAGACATGAGCGCAGGGAAGCTTTGCCAGCCTGTATTATGGAAAGGCAGGCCATTCACTCATCTGCAAGGATGTACTGGGCACCCAGCGTGTACAAGAGAATGTGCTGGACACAGCAGACTGTAGGGATCACACGAGGCTTGATTCCTTCACTTTGTTGAGCAGAGAGAAGATGTGGACAAAGTCAGATCTGATCAACACAACCACCCTGGTCCCCCAAGAGAAATGACAAGCTTGTTTTGTGAGACAAGTGAATTGTATCCATTACATCATGTTGAAGTGCTGTCACTAATGACAACTTCATTTCCACAGATATACACCGACAGCTTGTTTACATGCAACTGGGGAGGAAAAATGAGAAACGAGGGAAAAGAATAATGGCTAACTGAGCTCATTTGATTTTATTTAAACTTATTTTAGTACTAAGCTTATTTCTTTTATTGAATGTAACCTTATTTCATTCTTACTGTACCCCTCAAAGATAGGTCTTCCTGCCCCTGGTTTTCAGATGAGGTAACAATTAAGCCATTCGCTTTAATTAAGCAGCAGAGGCATCTCAGCCTCTGCACTTCATCTCAGCCCAGCACTTCTACTGGGGCTGAGATGAAAATCGCGGCGGGTGTTCTGAGGAGGTGTGGCTCTCCCTGGCTGACAGGGAAAGTCTTAGCAGAGCTTTGTCTTAGAGGAGGAGTAGATGAGAAGGAAAGTGCAGAGAGGGCATTCAGGCCAAGTCAGCAACACAGACAAAGTCAGGTCGTGTGGGTTAAGTGCATGGGTGATGAGTAATGGAGATGTGGCTAAATGCTGTGTGTGTGTGTGTGTGTGTGCGCGTGCACGCGTGTGCCTGCCTGTGTGTGTGTCTTTGTGTGTGTGAGTGACAGTAACAGCAAAGGACCCAGCATGAGTGGCTGAGACCAGATTTAGGTAGACTTGGAGGGGCCACTAAGGAATTTCATAGGCAAGGGGGAACCATTAACTATCACTAGGCAGGGGAGGAGCCTCTGGGAACCAATCCTGAACTTCATCGTTGCAATGCGTATCTCAGCAAGAATGGGCAGGATGGCAGAGTAAGGAGTACTGCCTTACGTTTTAAAGAAGTGGTGAAAATATTTAATATTTTAATATACTTTTTCTTTTTGGAAGATAAATGGATTAGGTCCACCATTTCACCCTACAGAGGATTTAAGTTTTTCATCAGGAATGAGATTTAAGTGTAAGAAGATTAAATAATAGTATACTGATAAGACCACAGGGTTCAAAACCACTCCCTACAACCCAGGGAAGGGGGGCAGCCAGGCCAGCAAGATCTGAGGCCAGGAGTGCTGGGGCTTTGGGGAGAGAAGCAAACAGAACAGACCTAGACCTATCAAGGTGCTCCCACCAGAGTCCAGAGATCTCACTGCACACATTTTCTCATTCATGCCGGCGCCCAGTACATCCTTGCAGATGAGCGAATGGCCTGCCTTTCATAATACAGGCTGGTGGCGCTTCCCCACACTCATGTCTCAGAAGAGATGCTGTCTGCTCCCCTGCAAGTGGAATTGTCTCCCTTTGGAGTAGTTGAGAGATGACAGAGGCTTCGGTGAGTGGCTAGACCAGTCTCCCCGTGAAGTCACCTGGCACCTCCACTGCTCCCCAGAGCTGCACACGGTCACTCAGAAGCCTTGGAGGGGTTGGGGGAGGCCCCTTCTGTCAAGCTGCCACCATCACAATCACTTTGTCCAAGCTATTCCCCTGCAACCTTGCCTGACCTGCAGAAGGTTCAGGGTGGCCCACTCTTCCTGGGCATGTCAGGAAAACTTTGACATGGATGCTCTGGCTTCAGGCAAGGTCTAATTTGGTGAAAATTTGAAAGCAGTTTGGTGGGGGTGCCAGGGAGAAATGGGGAGAGAGAAAGCCACTGCATTTGATGGATGGCAATGGCTTGGAGCTGGTGTGATGGCCTCTCTGGATGACAAGGACATTGGAGTTAGAGCCAGGAGGACTGAGGTATGAATCTCAGCATTCCTGGTTTGTAGTTATGGGGACTTGGCACAGACACTTGAATGAAACTTCTTTTGCACAACTATAAGATGGGCCCCTTAATAAAGGCTGACTTTGTTCTGATCCTGCACTGCCTGTCGGGATGTTCTCAGCATTTTGTGCATATTGGCCAATTTAACCCTAACAACAACCACCACAGGCAGATGCTATTGCTAGCTATTAATATCCCCACCTGACAGATGAGAATCTGACAGTGAGGCCCAAGGGGTTTGAGTAATGTGCCCAAGGCACACAGCCGGGGGTGCTGCAGGAGGCCAGTTGTGCACTTGTGGCTTTTCCCCTGGCCACTTTGCAGCACTGGTACAAGAGAGGTCCACGGGTGAACCCCCACCCCACAGCCACCCTTTGTCCCTCAGAAAGGGCTGGCAGAGCCTACAGGTGAGGGTGGGTGTGGGGAGGGGTGGGCAATGGTCTGCCCTTCATTTCTGTCATGTTGTGGCTGCCACTGGAGAGAAAATGTCAAAAAGCTTCCTGGAAGAAGCAGCTTCCAGGAGGCTTCACCATATCCTTGTCCTGCCACTGGCCACAAATGGATTGGAAGACTCCCACCAGGTGAGAAGGCTCAGAAGCCATCACAGGGGATGGCAGAGCTGGAAGAGGTACGCACCTCGCACCGCGGGGCTCCAGGAGCCAGACGAAGGACAGGCATGTCTGTATGGCACCCCGTTCTGGGTGGGTCCTCTCAAGGGGCCCCCTTCTTTGTCTCTCCCTCTGTTGCTTTTCTCTCCTCTTCCCTCTTCTTCCCCCCACTTCCTCTTCTCCTCTTTACTTTTTCTTCTTCCTCTCTCTCCTTCCCGCATACCTCTCTCAACCTTGTTTCCACTTCTTGTCGCCCTTCTTGCTTCAACAAACGTCAATGCAGTCACAGTTCCTGGGCTGAGGCTGGGGGATGGGAGGGAAGTCCTGAGGGCAGCTCCCGCCCCCGCCCCGTCACTCCCTCTGCCACGCCTGCACAGCTTCTCACCACTTCATTCCTGCCCCCACCGCCCCTACCGCCCCTATAAGCCACCAGGTCGCTCCAGTTTGGTGCCAGCGCCTGGAGGCAGAGGCGTGGTGAAGGCTGTGCAGCCTAGGATCCACCTAGTGGCTCTCGCTGGCGTCTCAACTGCGCATGAACCAGCGCTGGGAGGCTCGGCTGGAGGTGTGACCAGGACAGGGACAGACCTGGCCCGGAGCAGAAGAGCCCAGAGTCCCATCCTGCCACGCTACAAGGAGGGAAGAAGGAAAGATACAGTGTCAGCAAAGAGACCTCCCTCGCCCCTACATCCCGCGCCCCCACGCCTGCCTTCAACCGCAGGACAGTCCTGCCGGGACGGTGAGCGCATTCAGCACCCTGGACAGCACCGCGGTTGCGCTGCCTCCAGGGCGGCCCCGGGCTGCTCCGGCTAGGAAGAGCAACGCCCTCCGCCCGGGTACCCCGGACCGCGCACTTGCCGCAGCTTTCCTCGCGCCGCTCTGGGCCTTGCCGGCCGGGTCTGCACCTCCCAGAAGCTGCGGGCGCGCCGCTCAGCCACTCCATCACCGCACTTTCTCAGGCCCGCTCCCGAAGAAGAGCCATGAGAACCTCAGGGTGCCTGCAGAGACGCTAGCGCCATGGGCCCCGGCGAGACCCTGCTAGCGGGGCTGCTGGTGATGGTGCTGGCTGTGGCGCTGCTATCCAACGCGCTAGTGCTGCTTTGTTGCGCCTACAGCTCTAAGCTCCGCACTGGCACCTCGGGAGTCCTCCTGGTGAATCTGTCGCTGGGCCACCTGCTGCTGGCGGCGCTGGACATGCCCTTCACGCTGCTTGGTGTGATGCGCGGGCAGCCACCGTCGGCGCCTGGCGCGTGCCAAGCCATCGGCTTCCTGGACACCTTCCTGGCGTCCAACGCGGCGCTGAGCGTGGCGGCGCTGAGCGCAGACCAGTGGCTGGCCGTGGGCTTCCCGCTGCGCTACGCTGGACGTCTGCGACCGCGCGATGCCGTCCTGCTGCTGGGCTGTGCCTGGGGACAGTCGCTGGTCTTCTCGGTCGCTGCACTTGGCTGCTCGTGGCTCGGCTACAGCAGCGCCTTTGCGTCCTGCTCGCTGCGCCTGCCACCCGAGCCTGAGCGCCCGCGCTTCGCAGCCTTCACCGCCACACTCCACGCCATGGGCTTCGCGCTGCCGCTGGCGGTGATCTGCCTCACCTCGCTCCAGGTGCACCGGGTGGCGCGCAGCCACTGCCAGCGCATGGACATCGTCACCATGAAGGCGCTCATGCTGCTTGCCGACCTGCACCCCAGGTATTGGCCCAGTGCATGCCGACCGGCCCAGGCCAGGGACTCAGGTGCTCCCTGGGCAGTTGGCTCGAGTAGCCTGTGGTCATCATCACCTTTACTCCTCCCAGAGTTCACCAGCCATAGCAGCTGCCCCTGCATGCTGCTCGCGGGGGTTTCCAGTTGGTTCATTGGTGCAGACACCGTGGGGGCCTCTGCCTCCTGGGATATGTGCTCACAGCGCACAGGGAACTTTGCACAGAGCGGTGGGGTGTGCCTCTCTGGGTAGGGGTTCCGAGGGCTCTGCTGTGGACAGCCAGATACACCCCTCCTGTGGAGTAGCTGTGGGTCTGAGGCATCTGCTTCTTTCTGCCTGCTGCTGACCCAGTACACTTGCATGGCCTTGGGCTTCACGTCTTGAGCGGGGTCCATCCCCCATGCTTTCTGCTCACTACTTGGCAGGATTTGTCTCCTGAATCTCTAGCTAGTGTTGCCATTGTTCCAAATTACCTCCCTTAGGGTGCTCCCCTTTCGTCCTCGGTCCCCCACAGTACCCCCAAGAGGCTCTCCTGCTCCTGGGGTGGGCAGACCAGGTGACTTCTCCCTCCCTGAGGGCCCCAGCCTTGCCTCTCCATCAGCAGGCCTGCCTCAGTTCCCTCTGTGTGGAGAAGGATGAGCCGGAGGGAAAGAAGGAGGAGGTGGCCCTTCTTTCCAGGCTTCCTTTATTTCACCTACAAAAAAGCAAGCCTACCCCTTTTCATTGTTCTTTCTCTCTCCCCCATCCCTCTGTCCTCTCGAGGTTCCAGGCTAAACATCCTGAACCCCTCCTGTCTGCCCTCACTTCGGCCCCTAGGCTCTGGGCCTGGGCTCTGTCCCCACCCTGCCATCATCCTGACCACTGTCCTTCGTCCCCACAGTGTGCGGCAGCGCTGCCTCATCCAGCAGAAGCGGCGCCGCCACCGGGCCACCAGGAAGATTGGCATCTCTATTGCGAGCTTCCTCATCTGCTTTGCCCCATATGTCGTGACCAGGTGGGTCCCGAGTCCGGCTCCCGTCGTGGGAACAGCTGGGAGGGCTTGGCCTCAGTTGAGTAGGCCTCTGAGGTCTCCCAGTCGGGTATGGGGAGGGTAGCCAGCACCACAGGACCCTCCTCCACACCTGATGGGCTGGGGGCTGTGCTGGCAGCTCCTGGGAAAGACCCTTGGAGGAAGATGGCACTGGCCCCCATCCTATCCCATAAATGAGGAGACTCTCCTTGTCCAGGCACAGGCAGATATGGGGTCTGTGAATCAGCACCTGGCTCTTTAAACCTAGGAAGCTTTCAAAATCAGGCGGCCTGGGACTAACCCAGACCTTAGACTCCACATCTCCTGGGTTTGGAGTTGGGAATCTGGGTGGAAGCTCTGGCTGGAGCCTCAGGGCAATAACGCTGCCAGGTGAGTGTTCTCTTTGCTCCTCTCTTTCCTGGAGACCTTGGCCTGAGTGCTTGTCAGGTCAGAATTACCTGGAGTCACAGGTAATTTGGGAAAGATTGTGGGTAAAGGTTCTGCTGGTACCATTGTCCCAGTGCTGTGCTGAGGGGCAGGGGAGTCTGCAGTCTTTGCCTCCGGGGTTCCTGGGTCACCCACTTGGCCACTTGGTCACTACCTTAGCTCCACTCAAGGAAATGTGTGCACCCTGCCTTGCTGGAAGGCAACATGGTTAGAGGGAGGCACGATGTTTATTAGAGAGGGTGACTGCTTGCTATCATGTTTTGCCTTTCTTGGAAGCTCCATGGAAGTTTTGGCCAGGCCTCTGCAGCACTCAGGCTGGCTGGGAGTTCTCCACCCTACATATTGAGCCACGGCAGGAGACCGCCCTGAAGGAAGAAGCTCCCAGGAGGGGTCCATGGCCCTCATCCTCAAGGGGCCCAGGTCCCCACCCCAGTGGAGGGAGCCAGCAGGGAGTGTGGTACCAGGATTCTGGCTCTGTTTGTGTAGAGTCCTCCCGGGGTTGCTATCTAATGCCCTAGAAGGTCTGCCAGCCTGTCCAGGATGCCTGCCTATCTTTCTAGGTCACTGGGGTACTTAGGTATGTTGTAGGGGGCGGGGGGCAACAGTTGTGTCCCAGGAACCTGGGAGGTCCCAGAGTGCCCATGATGAGTGGCACCAGCTCTGTCCTGCCTACTAGGCTCTCTCTGAGCTCTTTGGAATCAGCACTTGGGAGAGGAGCTCTTGGCCACCGATCCCATCTGGCTTAGGGACAGAGAGCCAGGTTTCTTGTGGATCTCAGGCATCCTCCTTGCTCACATAAAACCTGGCAAAGGCCTCTGGTTCCCAGGAAACTTCATGGGCACAAGTGTGGATGGAGAAACTGTGGCGTCCTTCTCTTGGGAACTAGCTATTTATCTGATTATCATGCTTGTGTGTATGCGTGCCCATGTGCCTGCTCATGCATGCAGGTGTATATTGGGAGATTTCATGTGTGTATTCATACATGCACAGGTATGTACATCCATGTAGAAGGTGAGTACTAACATTTCCAGAGCTCCAGCATTTAGTTTTGAAATTTTAAATGAATGATGAGTGAGACTAGCTCACTCAGCTATGAGCGTGCACACAAGTGTTAAAAGGAAGAATCCCAAACAAAGTCATGAAGCCTGTCTTTGCAGCATTGTTTCCACAATGCTGTTACCAACTCTGGTATCTGGGCAGCTCAGGCTTTCTTCTCTGTGAAAAACGTGGGTACAATATAGCATTAATGAGGATATATATTTCTTAACGCACTCACTAAACATTTAATGAGCACCTACTCTGTGCTGGGCTTTGTGCCTGGTCCTGCAGTTACAAAATCAAATGGAACACAGGCTCCTCTTGGTTCTGATGGCGGAAGATGCAGGTCAGCAAGACCAGGCAGGTGTTTCAGTGGGGGAGGGGCCTTGGGGGATGGCGCCTGGGAGCAGCACAGCTGGATCAGTTTGGACGGGTTTGCCTGACAGGTGCCTCTCACATCATAGGAATGAATCGAATCAGAACCTCACTCCGTTATTGCCCTAAGGCTCTAGCCAGAGCTTCCACCCAGTGTGTGGACGAGGTTCTAATGCAGTTGGCTTAACCCACAGGAAGTCAGAGATCCAGGAGCATGTTATCCCTGCTGCCCCTTAGAAGGTAGTGCACTCGCTCCAATTGTTCTGCAATTGCTAAAAATATTTCAGAGCTCTTCTCCTGGGAATTGTTTGCAGAACTGGGATGCATTGTTAGACTCTTCTGTGGACATCTTGAAGGTGAATTTAATCTGGTTAGAAATAAAGTCACCTTGAGCCAGTTCATGTGGATAAAGTAGGTAAAGGAGATGGGGAATATAGGATTTTTCTTTTGTTTCTTGGTTGTCACTCTTGAGTTTTACTGACTTAATCAATGGTGCAGATGAAGTCCCTGGGGTGTGCAGCAGTGAGACCAGGAGGGCGGGGAGACAGACCTCCCTTGTGGAGTCTGTGATCTACTGTGGGGGTGTGAGGAGGGCAGATGGATATGGTCACCAGGTGCTGAGCATCAGTGGAGACGTGAGTGAGCTGCCTTCTCCGCAGGGTCATGGCTGGTTGGAATGCTGGTGGTTGCCACATGACTTCTGGTCCCAGTGTGACTCCAGACACAGCCTCAGCTGGGCGTTTCTGATGACTTCCATCTGCACCGTGGCTTCACTAGGGGATAGACACTCTGCCATGTGTGTGGCTTTCTCACTCACCTGCAGCTCAGTCCCCTAGTGACTGAAAGAAATGCCATGCTTCTCAGATCCTTCGATAGGACCCTCCTTCCCACTTGCCTGATGGTGGGCTGTGACCAGTCTCCAGTGGACTTCGTGGACGTGGGGGTGACAGTGTACCTGATGTGCATACGCTGGCCGGTGGCAAAGTCCTTTGCGGACTGTCACTTACTGTAACTGGATTCTCACCTCAGCCTGGGGTAGGTGATTAGGGCCATGATTGCCTTGGATCTGTGTCCCTGCCCTGATTTTTGGATTCTGGATGCCTCTCCTCTGGCCACACCCCTCAGTTCTCCCTGTCCTCACATTCTGGCCCTGCTTCTCAGCTTGAGGTGGCTGCCTACCTGCTTGCCTGCCTCCTCATCCCCACCTCGCTGGACTGGGTGCCCTGGAGGGAGGGAGTCAGTCTGATCCTTGCTGCACCCCAGCAGCTGTTGTGTTTGTGGGTGGTCAGCAGGTGGTCTCCAGACTAATGAGTGACCCAGCCAAACTTGTAAATCACAGGGCTGCAGTCCTTCTGAGTGGGGGGTGGGACATCCTGGGACAGAATTTCACTGCCTGGGGGGTCATCAGGCTGACGGGGAAAGCCCTGGCTTTTGGGGGCCCTGGTTCAAAGCCAGGACCTGGGAAGCGGAACGGCTGCCACTGGTCAGCACATGCACTTGTGACAGCTGTCAGAAGCCTCGTCCTGACTCTGTGGCCCCCACCTCAGGCTGTGCTGCCGCTGGTCAGAAGCCTTGTCCTGACCCCGTGGCCCCTACCCCAGGCTGTGCTGAGAGCGGAGGGGTCCATCCAAGTCCCCAGAGGCCAGGCCCCCTGCTGCTTTCCCCCACGCAGAGCCCAGTCCCTTCCACTCTGAGTTCTAGTCTGATTTCAGAAAAGCACTGGGCTCAGACTCGGAGTGTGGGACTGAGCCTTTCCTCTGGGAGGTGTAGGCCTGATGGTCCTAGAGACGCCCTCAAGACTCTCTGAGTGATGCTGCGAGAGGGTGGGTAGGGAAGCACCCTGCGTGGTGCGTGGTGCCCGAGGACATCCCGTCAGTGACTGCGATTCACGTGGGTGAGGTGGTCACGCTTGCTCAGCGTCTGTTCTGCAGCCCAGGTGGACACCTGTTACTCCAGCCTGGTTATTAGTGTTGTTCCGATTTGTTCTCAACATTGCCCAGGTTTGGCAGGTGAATGCCAGAGGGGAGTCTGGCTGGGGGCTCCCAGCGCTCACATCTGGGTTGTCTTGGTCTGCTGCATGGTAGTGGTAATGGCTCCCTCGGTAGCTGGTTCTGTGTGCAGGCGTTCGCTGCAGGTGTGCGCGCAGGTGGGTGGACTGAGCTGAGAGTGAGGATGGTGGGAGAAGGCCTGGGTCACGGTGGCGGTGCTGCCACCTACTGAGTACCTGCTGTATGTGGGCTGATGTCGGCTTGCTCCGCAGTCCCCGGACCCGGCCCTGTAATCCCGTTTTAGGAAGAGAAGACCGAGGCTCAGGGTGCTGGCGCAGAGCCCGCTGGCTAGTGAGCGTCAGGGCTGCGGTGTGTACTTGTCCTGACTCTGTGGCCCCCACCTCAGGCTGTGCTGCCGCTGGTCAGAAGCCTTGTCCTGGAGCATGAGTGTGTGGCAGGTGCTGTCACTGTGGCTGAGTCAGCTGCTCCGCTTCCCCAACAGGCTGGTGGAGCTCGTGCCCTTCGTCACCGTGAACGCCCACTGGGGCATCCTCAGCAAGTGCCTGACCTACAGCAAGGCGGTGGCCGACCCATTCACGTACTCTCTGCTCCGCCGGCCATTCCGCCAAGTCCTGGCCGGCATGGCGCGCCGGCTGCTGAAGAGAACCCTGCGCCCAGGGTCCACCCACAACAGCTCCCTGGACCTGGCCAGCATGGTGCACCAGGTGCTGAAGAGAACCCCGTGCCCTGGGTCCACCCACAACAGCTCCCTGGACCTGGCCAGCATGGTGCACCAGGTGCTGAAGAGAACCCCGCGCCCAGCGTCCACCCACAGCAGCTCTCTGGATGCAGAGAATGATTCCTGCCTGCAGCAGATACACTGAGGGCCTGGCAGGGCTCATCCGCTCCACCTTCTAAGAAACCCTGTGGAAAGGGCACTGGCCCTGCCACAGAAATGCCACTGGGGACCCCCCAGACACCGGCAGCTTGACTTTGAACTGAGGCTGAAGTACAGGAGGAAGAGGAGAGGGCCAGATGTGGGTGTGGACAGCAGGAGCAGGGGAGGAGAGCTCCAGGCTCGGCCACCTGGCCCGGGACAGCGGTTTTTCCTTTCTGAGCCTCGCCCTTGTTCTGGGGTCGTGGCGATGCTTCGAGACGGTGGGTAGGGAAGCGTCTTGTGTGGCACGTGGTACCCGTGGGCGTCCTAGCGTCCTATCAGTGACTGCTGTTCATGTGGGTGAGGTGGTCACGCTTGCTCAGGGTCTCTTCTGCAGCCCGGGTGGACACCTGTTACTCCCACCTGGTTATTAGCATTGTTCCGATTTGTTCTCAGCATTGCCCAGGTGTGGGAGATAAATGCCGGGCAGAGTCTGGTTGGGGGCTCCCAGAGCTCACATCTGATAGTCTGTGGTCAGGGCCCGGCAGGCACAGGCGGTCCCTGGGACGTGCCCATCTCTGGAAGCCTAGAGGTCCCCAGCTCCAGACCCGTCGTCTGTGACTGCCTGTGTGGGCAAGCCGATGGAGCCTGTCTCCTGCCTCCTTTTCCATGGTTTGCCAGGGCTGTGGCATCTTGACTGGGGAGGATGTGGAGTCTGTGTGCTCAGAGCCTTTTCTGGTGGTGATACCATCAGAGCACATGACCTCTGCTTCCTGCCCCCGAAGGCCACCTCTGGGCCTCTGGATCCTAGACTTGAGATGGTCAAGACATGGAAGTAGTAGCCAGAGCCCAGGTTCCAGAGAGGGTGGCCCAGGATGGGGAGGGCCCTTGCTCCCCAGCAGCAGTGCTGGGGGAGCCAAGAGAAGGTGGAGTGTCCCTGAGTAGCTGTGTGCATCACCCCCAGTTTAGTAATTACAGGGTGCCATTCCCCAGTGGGGGCACCTACCATCCATGTCATTGAATGTCCCCATGGGACAGTGTGGAGGACTTTTGTGCACATCTGTCCTATTTCACAGCTCAGGGAAAGAATGGTACACAGCGCACATGGGCCCCCAGTGGAGAGGTGTGTGGATAAATGAGTGAGCAAGTGAATGAATGGACACGATTCTCTCTTCAGCTTCTGTCATTGCTGTTTTCTTCAAGGCCCAGGGCCATCCCCTGCAGAGACAGGGTGGACTGCAAGACCTCAGGCCCCTGCCTCATGGGACTCTCTGATGGGCTTCACCCGTAGGCTCTTGCAGGCATGGAGCCTGTGTCATGACACCCTACACCCAAGGCCAGCAATGCAGGGAGAGCGTGGACATCACATTATTTCCTTCCAGAGGCTGAATTCTTCAAAGACACATGTGGCTGTCACTTGCTCGTGGTATTAACAGTGTACGAGAACCCAGCTGAGGTGGTTTCACAGAGTCTTTTCCAAAAAACAGGTGTTATTATTGTGCTTTAAAACAACTTTTTGAGACAGAGTCTGACTCTGTTGCCTAGGCTAGAGTGCAGTGGTGCAGTCTCAGCTCACTGCAACCTCCGCCCCCCCATGCTCAAGCCATCCTCCCACCTCAGCCTCCTGAGTAGCTGGGACCACAGGCATGGGCCACTATGCCTGGATAATTTTTGTATTTTTTTTGTACAGATGGAGGTCTCACTTTGTTGCCCAGGCTGGTCTTGAATACCTGAGCTTAAGTGATCCACCCACCTCAGCCTCCCAAAGTGCTGGGCTTACAGGCATGAGCCACAGCACCCAGCCAAAACCAGGTGTTATTTGCTGACTTGCCAATGCCTTCCTCAAAAGGATACATTTAAAAATGTTTGTAAATCATGAAGTGTAATTCAAATAAAACAAATTATTGTTTGGAATAATAGCAACTATAGGTATGTGGTCAGGAAGCAGTTAAAAATATTAAAACACAGACCTGGCCAGTTCAATCAAACCCTGGGGGTTCCAGACAGGAGGTGGGGCAGGTGGGCGTCACACCCTGGTTCGCAGAGGGCACGTGAACTTGAGACCCTGCTGCACCCCGGTGCCCCTGTGCTTACAAGGGAGGGCACTCGCACAGCAGAAGCAGGTTGGTCCCCATTGTTTAAAGTTCCAGAGCCCAGGCTGTGAGCTCCTTGGCTGAGCCCTCTCCTGTCCCTGGGAGCTCCCCAGGTGTGAGGAGCCTGGCAGCCAGCGGGGCCTACCCTCCGTGTTATTGCGTCTCCGCCAGGCTAAAATGCTTGGTCACTGCTTTAGCGCCACTCAAGGAAACGTGTGCAGCCTGCCCTGCTGGAAGGCACCATGGTTAGAGGGAGGCACGCTGTGTATTAGAGACGGGGACTGCTTGCTGCCATGTTTCGCCTTCCTCGGAAGCTCCATGGGACGTTCTGGAACAGGCATCTTAAGGCATTCCCTCCGCCCTTCTCCGTCAGCCCATGTGGCTCCCACGCTGGGCTGTCCCTTGCCTTAGGCATGGGGACTTTTTTTTGTGTGTGTGTGTAATTTGAAAGATACTTTTCATGTGCACTTAAATGTGTTGCAAAATGATGCTGGGTCTCACGAATGCTGTGAATCAATAAACATCTTATTCAGAGGGTGTCTCATTTCCATGGAAAGGGGGGAATTCTGCCTCGCATTAGCCACAGTTCAATTACCAGGAGAGCAGAGCTTTCTAGATGCCTGGGCTTGCATGCAATCCCTTGCTGGGCTTCCAAGACCTCCAGGCTAGGCCCTGCGCCCTGTGTGCGGCCGAGTGAGGGAGGCTTCTCCTGTTGTTTTGACGGTGGAGCTGCAAGCTTGGGAGGCTTTCCCATGGGTGGGCGGGAAGCAGAGAGCCATGGAGGCTGTGAGGCTGGCAGGCAACTTGAAGGACATAACTGCTCATTTATTTTATTTGGGGGACCAGGAGTTTTTTATTGATTCCATCTGTCAGAGGGCTGCAGCATTCCATGACGGGTGAGGCAGAGGGAGGCCCTGTGGGACACAGAGTGACAGTCCTCTCACTCAGCTTGCCTTCTTGTCCTTTCGAGACCATGATCTCGTTCACCCGAGCCTCCCTCCTGCTCACACGGGGTGCAAACCTGGGCCAGAAGGGGTTCTGAGCCAGGAGCCCTCTCTCCATCCCCTCTGCGCTTGCTGACCCTCACCCTCCTCCTGCCTCACCTGGACACCCATCCATGGCCACGCCTCCAGAACCCTTCCTGGCCCCTGGTGAAGCAGCCCTTCCTCTCACCCACCCTCCACCAAGCAGAGCGAGCTCCTGGAAATGCAGCCAAGAGCAGGTTGTGCTCCTGCCAGAGCCTGTGGTCTCTGCTCCTGAGCCTGGCATTGCTGGCCCTTTCTGTTCTCTGTCCCCACTGTTCCTCACTCCTATCCACATGGCCTTGGGCCAAAGTGCTGGGTGCCCTAGTCTACTGGCCCCTCCCTGGGGAGCCTGCATCCTTTCTGGGCCTTCTCTTAGTAATTCCTCCTCCTCTGCTTAGCCAAGTCCTTCCACCTGACCGAGGCTGACACAACCCTCCCTCTTCAGGCTCTCACAGCCCCAGCACCCCTCTCAAGGGTCCAGCCATGGGGTGGGTAGGAGCGGCGTCAGACCCACTTTTATTGCCAGCACCCGCTGTGCAGCAAGTGCTGAGGATGCTGGCATGCATGCATCATGTCCAGCTGCGGAGCTGGCTTCCAACCACTGATGGACTCCTCCTGGCTGCCATGCTGCCCCCACCCCATCCTCATGAGCCCCAAGGTGAGCGTGGTGCTGTTTCTCAGTGGAGAGCTCCCAGCCTCGAGGAGGCCAGGCCACTGGCTCAAGATCCTTTGAGCCATGAGTCTGTGCTCTTTTGATGACACAAACTGGCTTCTCTCCTAGAAGCTTGTCCTGCAGGGCACCCCCCATAGGCTGGCCAGGGCAGTCAGAGGTGCTTCCGGAAGGACCCAGCCAAGTCCAGGCAGACACAGGGCAGTGTTGAGCACCAGACGCCCCAGATCCCTGGGGGTGTTGAAATGGGCATCTTCAAGCAGATGACCCGCAGGAAGCAGCACCTGCTGGGTGCCAGCGATGAGTTGGGGCCACTGTGAGTACTGTCTCCATTACACCAGCCTCTGGGCAAAGGGGCTTGTCCTGTCTCAGGGCTGAGTGGCAGCTGGCTCCAGGGCCTGGTACTGGTGCACTGGTATAGCTGGCAAAGGATCCATGAGGCATATGGCTCCTAAAGGTCCAGCCGCCCAGCAAAGCCCCTTCCCCTGCATCCACACCGGGGACCAGGGTTAGCAGGTGGGGACATGCCTTCACTTTCCTCACCTGACAGGCCCTGGTCGGCTGGGGTCAGGGCTGCAGCCAGAGCCCCCTCCACCCGCAGATGCAGCCTGTGCCCAGGACCAGGGGTTTTAGGCAGGATCAGCAGGGAATCTGCAGATGAGCTCCCTAGTGCGCTCAGGTGGTAGATGGGGAAACTGAGTCCCAAGGAGGGGCAGGGAGCCCTTTGGAGGAGGCGGGGCACCCCACCCAGGGCAGGCAGGGGCCTTTATCTGTTGTCCTGCCCCTCCTCCTCCCCCAGCGGCATCCTCCCTCTAGCTTCTGGCGCTGCCCACTGTAACCCGACTCCGGCATTTGCGTTTGGGGCGCCCTCCCTGCGCCGGGGGCGGGAGCCCAGCGAGCGAGCGCAGAGCCCCGGCCCGCGCGGCCCGAGTGCCACATCACTGCGCCGGCAATCCAAGGCCCGCCGCCCCACCATGCCGCCCCCGCCGCCGCTGCTGCTCCTCACAGTCCTGGCCTTCGCCGCTGCCCGGCCGGGGTGCGAGTTTGAGCGGAACCCCGCCGGTAAGGCCGTCCCCTGCCCCCACCCTCCACCCTCCACCCTGCAACCTCCGGGGAGTGTGACCCGTCGCTTCCCAGGGGCCTGGGAACTTTCTTCCAGTAGGTTAGGCGCCTATGGCCCCCGCGAGAACGTCTCCAAAGTGGGCAGCATGTGACCTGGGACTGGTAGGGTGACCTCTCCCCTGGACGGGGACACCAGGGAGGCTCTCTACGGCATCCAGGCCGGGATCCCAGGCAGCAGAGGGTCACCATGCCTGGGCCAGGGGCGAGAGATCTTTCTCCTGTCGGGTACAGCAGCAGGGGCACCCTGCTGGTGGGTCCGAGGGAGCAGGTGCCAGGACTTTGCAGTTTGAGAGGCCATCCAAGGTCCCCAGGTCCTTCCAGGAACGGGGCGGTCTCT
>NW_012114522.1:1301109-1301652 GCF_000951035.1 Colobus angolensis palliatus | reverse complement strand
CACAGGAAGCCAGAGGGATCGCCTGTCCAGTCCCTGTGTGATGGTCCAGTCAGTCGTGTGGGCTCTTGGTGGCTTTGGAGGAGCAGGTGCAGGGATGGACACCTCACCTTGCAGCTCCCTGAGGCCAGCAGAAGCCCCAGGGTCAAGTCAAAGTTAGTTCTTCTACTCGCTCACACCTGCTGAGTGAATAGACAAAGTTCCAGGTTCACCCAGGCTTGCCAGCTCAGGGCCAGGCCAAGCTCAGTGCCAGCCGGGCACCATCAGAGCCCTGTGATGGGTACCCAGGGAGTGGGGACAAGGGCACTGGGCTGAGATCACCTTGATCCTTGAGCTCACTGTGCTGCAGCATCTGCCTCGGTTCAAGCTCAGTGCAGGATGAGACCGTGGGTCAGATGAGTGCAAACCCTGCTCCCAGAGTGGCCCTGTCGGCGGCCGGCCTTGCATACCAGTGCTCACTCAGGGCCCTGCACGGGATGGGTGCTCACTCAGGGCCCTGCACGGGATGGGTGCTCACTCAGGGCCCTGCACGGGATGGGTGCTCAC
>NW_012114522.1:1283099-1300234 GCF_000951035.1 Colobus angolensis palliatus | reverse complement strand
CCCACAGGCCCGTGACAGCCATCCAGGGGGCTCAAGCTCCTCTGTGCTCATCCCAGTGCACGTTGTGGGCATCCGTGGGCATGGATGGGCGGGCACGGGCGGGTGGTCACACTGCAGCCCCCTCTCTCCAGTTAGGGCCGCTCCACTCCCAGATGCTTTAGGAGAACAGTGCCCTTGCCTGTTGCTCTCCCACACTTAGCACAGCACGGGCTCCTGTAGCTCGTCTCTGGGTTGTTCTGAAAGTGTTGCAGGAATGATGCACACTGTGGCTGATGGAGACTGTTCCCCCCGGCAGATCTTGTGCTGGGCTCGGACCATGGGTCATCTCATCTCACAGCATCCCTGCAAAGTGATTATAATGAACCCATGTGAAACGGGGGGAGTTGAGACACAAAAGAGCCACTTGCCCAGGGCCCCCTGCTGTGATGTGGTGGTCTGGGGCTGGGCATCTTCCCTGTCCTCCACAACCCTTGTGGTTCATGGTCCATGTTCCCTGCCAGCTTGGACAGGGAGGAAGGGCGAACCCAAGGGAGCCGCGTCTTCCCCAGGGCCTCCCGCACATGCCTGTTCCATACCCGGAGAGCACTGTGTGGACCTCTTTTGTCGTCTGTTGTTAGCATGGAAACGGAAACTCTCCTAGGAGTGCCTGGTGGTGGACGGGTGCCCTAAACATCACCATCCCGCAAGAGCTTTGTGAGCTGAATGGTGCAGGGATCCGGGACTATGGTTGCCCAGTCCTCAGTGGGGAAACCGAGTCCCAAGTGGTTCCCTAGAGTGGGAGCTGCCAGGCCACAGAGCAGCCCAGGTCTCTCTGACCATTTGGAGAGTTGCCATGTGCTCAGCCAAGCTTTCACAGCCCCCAGATCCTAGGGTGAGCTCCAAAAAGCAGCCTGCACTCTCCCAGCCTCAAAGTTCTGTCCCCAGTTTTGACTGGAGGTGCAGAGTCACAGCCAGGCCTTTTCCTCTGCTCCAGCCTGCTTGGCCCCCTCTCCCTGGCCCCCTGCACCCACTCCACATGTCCTGCCCGTGGGTCACGTCCCCTTCTCCAGGGTCCTGCTGCTCCCACCGCCCAGCCTGCCCCCACTCTGGCCAGGTGGTCTCTGACATGGGCCCGTCCCAGCACTAGCCAGGTTTTAAATCTGACGCCGGACTCCCCTCCTCAAATGAGTTCTCCCCACTTGAAGCGCACAGAGCCTTGGGTCCTGCTTCATACAGGGCCCTTAGCAGCCGGCATTACTTAGGGTTGGCTATGTTTGGCCTTCCCAGAGGCCTTACTGTTGGGTTCATGTGTCTGGGCTTCGGAAAGGGCCCTTGAGACCCCACGACTGCCAGGATAGTTTTGTGTGTTGGTCCTTTAATCTTGGAAGAGGTCCCTTGACTCAGGAAACGGGGAGAGGCCACACGCTGGCCGTGTCCTTGGGGGCACGGAGCCTGCACGGCTGACTCTGGGAGGGGCCTGGGTCTGGGTGCGGCAGTGCCTGCTGGTGAGGGGTTCGGAGGCTAACTATTAAAATTTCTGGAATCTTCTGAGGACTCAGCGGCTTATGGTGGGAAGCTTGAGGTTGGCTACGGTGGAGGTGCTCGTGCCACGGCACTCACAGATGCCACCTCAGGGCTCTTCTGTCCTGGACATCAGGCTTACAGGCACTGCGGCCTGGGCTTCGAGCCAGATGGATGCCACTGACCCCCACTGCTGTCCAACTGTCTGTCCTTAGGCAGGTCATGTGGCCTCTCAGACGCAGCCTTCGCACCTGGGAAATCGGGGAGACTGCGGCGTCTGCCTCAGAGGCTGCTGTGAAGACTCCACGAGAAGGAGCTGGCGGAGGGTGGCCCGGGCTGGTCCCTGCCTGCACTCAGGGCCCTGGGCGTGTGTTGCCCGGTGAGTGACAGACGGCGAGCCAGGTCCCTAACAGTGCCATGTCTCTCTTTCCAGGTGAATGCCACAGGCCGCCGGCTGCAGACAGCGGTACAGTACCGGGACCTCCCTGGCTTCTGTTCTGTAGGAGGGCTGCGGCCCCCACACTGTCAGAGCACTTTAGGCAGCTGAGCCCGTGATTTCACAAGTGGGTGATGGATAACGCAACCCATCAATCAAATCAGAACCCCCTCGTAAACAGCCAGAGAAAAATTAGACACAACAAAAAAAGACCAGCCAGGAAAAGGTGCACCGGCTTCCCACCGGGCTTTGCCCACGCAGCCCCTGCAGAGATGGCCTCTCCATCCCTCCCCACGCCTGCCTGCCCCCGGCCCCACTCCAGTCCCCGCTGCAGTCACACGTCCTGAGTTTGGACCTTGCCCACATGCATTTCATGGTCACTGGCTCTGTGCCGGGCCCCTGCTGAGTCTGGGGTTGGATGAGTCACCTCCCCCGCCGGGCCCCGATTTCCTCCTTGTGATAGGAGAAATACCAAATGAATCTTGTGAGATGGCTTCAAAAGTGGCATGGGATCCAACCAATGTGGAGTGCTCAGGTCAGGACTGAGGACAGGGCTCGTTCCCTAAAAGGGTTGAACATTTCATCGTTGCCTCCTGACAGATTTGGGCATCTGGTGTATTCTAAGTGGAGGCTTTTAAAAAATCAGAAAAGAAAAAATTCTGGGTACAAAGTCAATGACATATGTAAAATGTCTGTTTTATTTTTTATTTATCTTATTTGTTTTTATTTTTAGAGATGGAGGTCTTGCTATGTTACCCAGGCTGGTCTCAAACTCCTGGCCTCAAGTGATCCTCCCATCTTGGCCTCCCAAAGTGCTGGGATTACAGGTGTGAGCTACCTTGCCCGGCTGTAAAATGTGGTGAGCAGAGCAATGTGAGGCAGAAAGAATCCTGTCCTTTCTAGACTTTGACATGAGAAGTGGCAAAATGTCACGACTTGTCCCATGCAATGCCGCATCTGGAAAGTCCAGCTGAGGAAAACAGGAGAAGGCCGTCTAGGGGTGCGAGCATGGAGCCAGCGGCTGCAGGGACACAGTCTGCTCATAAGGGGGCTGGAGGGCCCTGCTAGGCCAATGAGGGCCTTAGAGATGGGGCATTTGGAGCTAAACAAACAGCTGTGATGAGGAAGCAGGAAGGTGCCCAGCAACAGTGAGGACCCTACCCCCCGCCTGGGCTTAAGGCATCCCTGCAAGCTGCAGAGCAGAGATGAGCCCAGCTGAGCCGCATCTGTCATTATCTGCTTCTCATCCAAGTCCCGAGGCCCACCTGACCCATTAGGGTCCCCAAAGACACAAGACGCCTAAAGCAGGGTGCGTCTTTTGGGACGTCTTTGTGCCGCAGCTGTGGCTCCTGGGTGGTTTGTGCCTGTCCCTGCCTAACGCAACATTGGCTGGCTGCCTTCACGGGCCCTTGTGTGGCACAGCTGCTTTGCAGATGGAGATGCTGAGGCTCAGGACAGCCTCTGCTGCAGCTCGCTTGCTAGTGGGTAGTTGAATCTGGTTGGTCTTAGGCGCCTTCTCTGGTCTCTCACAGTCTCTGATTCCTGCACAGTAACTGTTGTCCTGGTCCTCCCCTACCAGACTGTGGGTGCCCCCTCCCTGCAGGCCCTGGCCCTGCGTGGGGTCCCCTTCATGAATGTCTGACGCGTGATGGTCAGGGCCATTGCAGGAGGGACTGACATGCCGACCCTGCCTCCCCAGTCATCTGCGTGGACCTGCAGCTCAGGACCTGCAGTGATGCTGCCTACAACCATACCACCTTCCCCACCCTGCTGCGGCACCGGTCGTGGGAGGTGGTGGAGGCCAGCTCCGAGTACATCCTGCTGAGTGTTCTACACCAGCTCCTGGAGGGCCAGTGCAACCCGGACCTGCGGCTGCTGGGCTGTGCTGTGCTGGCCCCCTGGTGTGAGGGCGGCCAGGTGCGCAGACCCTGCCGGCACATCTGCGAGGGCCTGCGGGAGGCCTGCCAGCCCGCCTTCGACGCCATCGACATGGCCTGGCCCTACTTCCTCGACTGCCACCACTACTTCACGAGTGAGGACGAGGGCTGCTACGACCCACTGGAGAAGCTTCGGGGTAAGGGAAGGCGGTGGGGGCTCTCTGTGTGTTCACAGGGTCCAGGTGGTCACGGAGGACCAAGAGCCACACTGGAAGGAACTTGAAGCCTTTTCCATCAGTGGCGACAGTGCAGGCATCGGTAGAGGGCGGGGCTGCTCCCCAG
This sequence comes from Colobus angolensis palliatus, assembly GCF_000951035.1. Lineage (NCBI taxonomy): Eukaryota > Metazoa > Chordata > Mammalia > Primates > Cercopithecidae > Colobus > Colobus angolensis. Next base: position 1,296,079 of record NW_012114522.1, on the reverse strand, counting down.
GGCGGCATGTTCCCCACAAAGGGTGCCAGGCAGGGTTGGGGACTCACTGCAGATGGAGGATCCTCTCGCTACCTAGGGCCCCCCAGCAGAAGCCTCCAGCCCTTAGGGGCAGGCTGGGGTGGAAGGGTGCTGAGTCCAAGTGGCGGCAGTGCCCCCGCCCAGGGTGCAATCAGGAGGCCTCGTGTCAGGGAGCCTGGGCTCAGAGTGCAGGGCTGGCCCCGGGGGTCCAGTTCTTGGCCACAGACCCTCCAGAACAGCAGTGCTTCCCCCTGGTCGAGGGTGGGCAGGACATTTACTTCCCCCGGGAGACCTGGCGGGCAAAGCTTCATGATTGCCCATCGCTGGGCCTGGAAGATCACACAGAGGGTTTGGCCTGGAGTGACTCCTCCAAGCAGATCTGTGCCGCCCTGTGGGCTCAAGGACGGAGAGGAGCTGTGGAGAAAGGCTTTGGTGTCTCTTGCAGATAAAACAGTGGAGGGGGAGTGGGCAAGTCTGGGCCACCATGGGCTACTTGTCTCCAAGGTGTGCAAGGCTGTCCCAGAGGGCCACTTGGCGGCGAGGCTGGTGGGGGCCCTGCATGGAGCCCCCTGTGTCTGTTGTCTCACGAGCCGGTGTCCGCCAGAGACCTTGCATGGTCCACAGTAGCCTTGGCCCGTTAGACCTTCCTGTGTGAAAGAAATGTTCTATTCTGTGCTGTCCAAGACGGTCGCCACTGGCCGCATGTGGCCCCCAAGGCTTGGGATGTGGCTCCCAAGGCTTGGGATGTGGCTTTTGCCACTGAGGCCTGGACGTGGGCATCTCATCGCATTTGAATGAGTCTGAACATGCCTTTGAAGAGCCCAGGGCCAGTGTGTGCCACATTCAGCTGCGCAGGGTAGCGTCCGCTCGTGGTTGGAGTCACAGGATCTGACTGCGGGCGCCACACATGTGCTGGCTCGTGCGAGTCTCACTGCAGCCTTGCTCCATGGAAGAGGAAGCAGAACCTCGGGAAGGGTGACAGCACTGGGGTCTTTAGCTGGAGTGGCCCAAGCCCATCGCAGATGGAGGGGTGGATTTGGCCATTCACCAAACAGCTACCGAGCACCCACTGTACATATGACTCTGCGCTGGGACGTTGAGGAGGGCAGGAGAAGGAAAGCAGACACACACCTGGGCCAGGCTCCAGCAAGCCCTGGGTTGTGGGCTGTGTCAGGTGCTCAAGGCTGATCCTGGCACATCTTGCATCCTCTGGTTCCCAATCTGAGAAGGGCGGACCCTGTCCACCCTGGGCTTCCATGCAGATGCAGTGGCAGGGTGCCCTTTGCCAGCAGGGAGGAGCCATCTGTCTGCAGAGCTCAGTCCCTGCAGAGGCGGTGGAGGTGCCTGTGGGAGGCCAGGGAGGCGAGGAAAGAAGCCAAGCCTATAGCCCTGGGAAAGCCCAAGGAGTCACTTTGAGATTATTTTGGGCATCTCTACCGCCAAATTGCTGGCTTCCTCTGCTAGTCTCTCCCCTGGAGAACCGTTTTGAGCAGAAGCGAAACCACAGGGTGAGGAGAAGCTTGGAGACACACGTTAACTCTTTGTGGACCCAGGAACAGCCTGCGGCACCTGAGTCCTGCTCCTGTGGGCCTGGCTGCTGCAAAGCCCCTGGCGGGATGGAGGGAGTTGAGGGTCACCGGGGCGGTCTTCGGGGTGCCTCTATTCTAGTGGATGACAGGATGGTGGGGAAGCTCGTGCATATGTGACATAGAGACATTCGTATTCTGGATCCAGAACCCCTCCCTCTTCCCCCCACCCCCTTTTTCCTTCCTCCCCCAAGTCCTTCCCAGAACTTCCCTTTCTGTTTCCTTCCCGGGCTGGTGCTCACTGCTGTGCTGGTGAGGCTGTAACAGAAACACTGGGAAGCCTTCCAAGCAGCCAGAGGGGGCAGCACAAGGAGGCTTCCTGTTTCCACCATTGGCCAAGCAAACGGAGCAGAATACTGAACTGCCCGAGTGCCACTGTCATGGAAAACACACCCAAGAAAAGCCCCTCTGCACACCCAGCAGGGGTTTGCCCTGGGGGGTCCAGGACCCCATAGATCTCTTTTCCTTTCTGTTGTTCTGCTGTGTATTTTAGGAACTTTCCACAGTGGCCCCACAGTACGTTTATTCAGTCACATTATTAGTCAGGAACCATGGCGCTGTGCTGTGTACATATCTCGGGTGCCATTTGGCTTAGATATCGCTGTAGGCACTGCAGAGGGAACTCTAATTAAAGATAGAGCTGTCCAAGCATGGCTGTCATGCAGAGGGGGCTAAGGGTGCTGTGTGTGGTCAGTGTTCTCAGGCAGCGGTGGGAAGCCTTGGGGCCTGACACTGACCGAGCCCCCCTACTGCTCCCCCAGGAGGCCTGGAGGCTGACGAGGCGCTGCCCTCAGGGCTGCCGCCCACCTTCATCCGCTTCAGCCACCACTCCTACGCCCAGATGGTACGTGTGCTGAGGCGGACGGCCTCCCGCTGCGCCCATGTGGCCAGGACCTACAGCATCGGGCGCAGCTTCGACGGCAGGGAGCTGCTGGTCATCGAGTTCTCCAGCCGCCCCGGCCAGCACGAGCTGAGTGAGTGCCCTTGGGAGGACCTGGCCTGGCCCCGCTTCGGGAACGGGCTCGGGCTGCTCCACCTTGCGGCGCACACGTTGGCTGGGTGTTTGGGGTCTGGGCACAGCTGGGGCCCTCAGGGAGCTGCTTGGTGCAGGCCATGTCCCACTGGGCGTGTGCAACCACTGTATGTATAAAGGAGAATTTCTCCAGATATCCATCTTACTTCAAAATTTAGAGTGGCAGACTAGGTTATTTGATAATAATGGAGACATTGATCCAGTGGCTGAAAAGACATAAAACAAATAAGAAATTTTATTGTATTTTTTAGAGACAGAGTTTCGCTCTTGTTGCCCAGGCTGGAGTGCAGTGGCGCAATCTCGGCTCACTGCAACCTCTGCCTCCTGGGTTCAAGTAATTCTCCTGCCTCAGCCTCCTGAGTAGCTGGGACTCCAGGCACAGGCCACCACACCAGGCCAATTTTTGTATTTTTAGTAGAGACAGGGTTTCACCATGTTGGCCAGGCTAGTCTTGAACTCCTGACCTCAAGTGATCCACCCACCTCGGCCTCCCAAAGTGCTGGGATTACAGACATGAGCCACTGCGCCTGGCCAAACAATAAATTTTAGACAGAAAAGATGATGTTGGGATGTGGGCTTGCAGGGAGATGGTAAGGTTGTCTGGGAGTCACCTGGGAGCCTGGAGGGAGGAGGGCACCATCCCGGCCTGTCACAGGCATAAGTCAGGGAGGAGCAAAACAAAGGCTATAGGAGTGCCAGGTCCTTCTGCACTTAGGAGTGTGTGGCCATGCGCTGCATTTTTGCCATTTGAAGACCTTGTCCTGGCACACTGGACCCCAGGCAGGTCTGCACAACCCTTGTCCCTGGGCACCAGCCTCTCCTTTTCCAAACCATTCCAGGAGTGTGACACCACAGAATGCTATGAATAAAGAGATTTTTCTATTTTAAAAATCCAAGTCTGTTTTCATTCCATCAGGCTTTGGATCCTGTTCTGAAGCGGAAGCGGGCAGTATGGAAAATGCTAGGCATTTCTGTTCCTTCCGAGGGGCCTTCCTGCAGGGCAAATTAGGAAATCAAATTTTATTGCTGTCGTGATTTGCTACCCTAAGTTGCAAAGAGCCACTCAGGCTGGTGGTGTCTAAGAATCTAGGATGTTCTAGCAAACACCCAGACCTTCTGGATGGGTGGCCTCTGTTTCCCTCATGGGGAGGTACCCCTCTCCCAGGGCACTGAGGACATTCAGGGTTGGAGTCCAGGGCTTCCTAGGGGTCAGTGAGTCTGAGTCCTGCCTGGGCCTCAGCCCCCAGCCACACCTGTCCCACAAGCACATTACTCAAACAGAATCAATTATTTTAGAAGCAGCCTCCATTTGACCCTTGGTCCCCAGCAGTTACTGAAAAATGCACGTGCTCTTTGTTTGTGGACTCAGGGGCCTTTTCAGGGCTGGCAGCCTCAGCCAGTCTTCATCCTGCTGGCCTGGGCAGCATGGACACCATGAACCCAAGGGCTCTATCTCTTACCAGGGACCAGTGGTCACGCCCTGGCCCCCAAGGCTCACTACGTTCCCCCTCCAACTGTAACATGCTCTGGGCAGGAGGCAGAGGCTCTCCCTACAGCACTGGAATTTGAGGGCAAGAGGTGCCCCTGTGCAGAAGGCCAAGGGAGGTGACCAGCGCAGAAAGCTCCCAGGTCATTTACACCCGACATGTGGCATCTGAGGAATGTGGGTGTTTCCTCTCATCCCTGGATGTCCCTGGGCCACACACAGCTGGGGAGGGAGACGTCATTTTCCAGGGGAGCAATGCGAGGCTTAGAGAGGAGAAGTGACTTGCCTGTAGTCACACAACTAGTAAGGCCAAGGGACCTGGTCCACTCTTCTTCCTATAGTCCATTCATCCATCCATCCATCCATCCATCCATCCATCCATCCATCCATCCATCCATCCATTTATGCATCCGTCCATCAATCCATCCACCCATCCATCCATCCATTTATTCATTCAGCCATTACACATCCATCCATCATCCACCCATTCACTCATACATTCATGCATCCATCCACTCATCATCCATCCATCCATCCATGTATTTATTCAGCCATTTCACATCCATCCATTCATCTATTCATTCATGCATCAATTTATCCATTATTTCATCCAGCCATTATTCACTCATCCAGCCATCACTGATTTATCCATCTATCCATTCATCCATCATCGATATATCTATCCATCCAGCCATCCATCCATCATCTATTCATTAATCCATCCATTTATGCATCTGTCCATTCATCCATCCATCCATTTATTCATTCAGCTATTACACATCCATCCATCATCCACCCATTCATTCATACATCCATGCATCTATCCACTCATCGTCCATCCATCCATCCATCCATTTATTTATTCAGCCATTTCACATCCATCCATTCATCTATTCATTCATGCATCAACTTATCCATTATTTCATCCAGCCATTACTCATCCATCCATCCATCATTGATCTATCCATCTATCCATTCATCCATCATTGATATATCTATCCATCCACCCATCCATCCCTCATCTATTCATCCATCCATCCAGCCAGCCATTATTCATCTATCTATCCATCCATCATTGATATATCCATCCATCCATCCATCCATCCATCCATCCATCCATCATCCATCCATCCATTCACCCATCCATTCATCCACTCAAGGGCCAACCACCTTTCCAGCTAAGCACCAAGCACCAATGTATACCTTGACTTATTACACAAACATGAAGACAGACCATCAATGAAATTTGCATGGATCAATGATAACATATATTATTCATATTCTTGAGTTATGCTAACTAATAATTCTGGCTAGGTGTAAAAAACGAGCTTAACAAAAGTGATGACCTTGATGAGACCTCATTATATACAGAGATTCCTGAGTCAAAACAAGTATGAATTGGTCCCAGCCCATCTGGTCATCCTTGCTGAGTGGGGGGCCTCATGCCTTTTGGCCTCATGACCCCAGGCTTTGAGATGATGCCCCAAGTCTCTGTATTTGTCCTCAGTGGAGCCCGAGGTGAAGCTCATTGGCAACATTCACGGCAATGAGGTGGCGGGCCGGGAGATGCTCATCTACCTAGCCCAGTACCTGTGCTCTGAGTACCTGCTGGGCAACCCCCGCATCCAGCGCCTGCTCAACACCACCCGCATCCACCTGCTGCCCTCCATGAACCCTGATGGCTACGAGGTGGCAGCCGCCGAGGTGAGCGCCCAGATGCCTGGATCCTGTGGGCCACCACCCGAACCACCCCCTCATTCATTCATGTATGAGTAGTTTATCTTAGCAGTGCTTAGCTCCCGCCTCTCTAGGAGAGGAGCATTCAGTAGATGTCGACACTGGCAAACCCCTGCTTCAGGGGCTGGGGAGAGGGAAGGCACTGAGAATTCTAGGTGTATTAAAAAGGTGATGCGTGTGATAGAGGAAAATGGTGGATAGGGAGTCGATGGTGCCTGTGTGTGTCAGCGGTGGCCAGGGGAGCTCTCGGGGAGGCGAGTAACAAGCAGAGCAGGTCACTGTCGGGGGTGTCCCACTCAGGAGGAGCAGCCAGGGAAGGCCCGGAGGCCGTGGCATTAGCAAGGAACCCCGGGGAGGGAGCCCCAGGGTGGAGAGGAGTTCAAGGGTCAGGCGCACCCCCGAGCTCATCACATGAAGCCAGGAAAAACCGAAGCTCCTGGCCTTGACCCTCAGCCAAGTGTGAGACCCATCTGGAAGGAGGAGGGTGGGGTGTGCTGACCCCACCCAGTCGGGGGTTGGCCGTGTTTTCAGGGTGCCGGCTACAACGGGTGGACGAGCGGGAGGCAGAATGCGCAGAACCTGGATCTGAACCGAAATTTCCCGGACCTGACGTCTGAATACTACCAGCTGGCGGAGACCCGCGGCGTGCGCAGCGACCACATCCCCATCCCCCAGCACTACTGGTGGGGTAAGGTAGGCGCCGCCGCTGCCCACGCCTGTCGCCACCAAAGGCATCCAAGGGTCCCTGGTTATTCCAGGCTCTCCGGAATTGTCCTTCCCCGGGGAAAGGAGAGCCTGGTGCTCCCTCCCTGCCTCAGTTACTTGTCTGTGAAATGGGAACACCTCCTTGCTGGGGTGTTGGTGAGATTGCAGAGATTCATGTTGGAAATGCCTAGATCCCCGCAGGGGCCCAGTGATGGGGGCCAAGTCCAGCTGGAGCATCGATGTAGAGACCGGTCGTTGATGGTCTGCACCATTGGAGCCCAGAGGGCTGCAGAAGCCCGGGGCATGGCTAGGGTCCGGCAGGGAAGCCCAGCCCTGAGGGTGGCCTCGTCTGTCCTGGGCAGGTGGCCCCGGAGACGAAGGCAATCATGAAGTGGATGCAGACCATACCCTTCGTGCTCTCCGCCAGCCTTCATGGGGGCGACCTGGTGGTGTCCTACCCCTTCGACTTCTCCAAGCACCCCCAGGAGGAGAAGATGTTTTCTCCCACGCCCGATGAGAAGGTGAGAGGGCTGCGGGGTGTGTGCAGGGAAGGGAGACGGTGTGCGCGGTCCCCTTGGAGCTGGTGCCCCTCCAGTCCTGAGCTCAGTGAAGACGAAGCTCCTAGGAAACTCTGCTCAGAGCCCGTCAGCACCACCCGCTCTAAGCCCAGCTCTGCAGAGAAGCCCCCTCCTCCTGGAAGTCTGTGACCTCAGGAGCCGTCGCTCCCCTGGTCTCCCCAAGGCTGGCTGCACTGCCTTTCACATGTCCCTATCTGGGAGCTCCTGGGGTGGGGACCCTGGCTCAGTGCCGCTGTTGCTCTGAGCTGTGCCCTGCACCTGGAGGGGTCCCCAGTGCGTTCCACCGCAGGGGGTGCGTTTCCGGGAAGCGCCGGCAGAGGGCAGTGCTGCAGCGCGCATGGTGCCCGCCCGTCCTGCTTCCCGGGGGTCGTGCTTGCTTCTCTCGGGCTCCTCCGGATGGGGAAGGAGTTCTGGTCCCACCGTCCACTGGGCCCTTAGGTGAGGCCTCCCTTTTCTGGGCCTCAGTTTCTCCTACTGTTCGTAGAGCAGCCGGCGATGAGACCCGTGATGATGCTGGGACCCTCCCAACCCACCCTAACCTTAGGACGACTTGCAGGGGGAGGGCGTGGACTTGGTCCCTTCTCACACTTAGGATGAAAAAACGGAGGCTGAGGGAGGGGGTTGTGATCTGAGGTGGGCCCCAGCCTCCGGCTTCCAGCCCCCAGCCCCCAGCTGCGGATCCTGGAGCTTAGCTGCCTGCACTGCCCCTCACTAGGGGGCACTGCCCACTCCACCGGAGGCCGGGCCTGCCCTCCACCTGGTCCCCTGATGGCCCAGAGTCACTCCCCAGGCCTCCCGTGGAGAGCCATGCCTGCCCTCCATCTCCCTCCGGGCACTTCCCTTTGGTGTTTGGGGGAAGGGGCAGGGAGAGAGGGACTGGCCCTGGGTGGGCAAGTGCCAGGTGCCAGGCCCCGATAGTGGCATTCACATGTCGTTTGTTCTCCTTTCTGAGGCCACCCGGCCGGGCACATAGCTGGGCCCGCGATTGGCACTCAGGTATCAACCCTGCCTCACCCGGCCCCTCCGGCCCCTCCCTGTCCTGGGGCCATCACTGGAAATGCAATGGTACTGGTCCCTGCGCTGGGGGTCCTCAGCCTAGGGGGGGAGATGGAGCCTGAAACTGGCAAGGAGAAGATCGCCAGGGCTGCAGGAGGGCTGTGAGTGCATGTGTGTGCACGGATGCCTGTGTGTGCGTGTGCATGCATGTGCACACGTGCATGTGTCGCAGGGGGAACCCCCAGCCTGGTCTGGGACTTCAGGAGGGCTTCCCTGAGGTGGTGGTTTCCCAAAAGGACCCCACAGATGAGGTGGAGATTTCCAGCTGCGGGGCAGGGAGGGGCACTGGAGGCACAGGCCACCTGGTGCAGAGACCCAGGGGAGCCCCAGGGAGCCGGGTGCAGGGAATGCTGTGGCCCAGCGGGAATGGGGAGAGCAAGGTGAGCACCCTGTGGACCAGGGGCGGTGACAGCAACACCTGGGCTACTGGCACATTTGTCCTGCATTTGTTCATTCTCCCACCCATTCACTCCTTCACTTGTTTATCATTCACTAACTCACTCCTTCACTCACCCATTCACTCACTCCCTCACTCACTCATTCACTCACCCATTCAGTCACCCATTCATTCATGCACTCCCTCCCTCCCTCCCTCACTCCCTCACTCATTCATTCACCCATTCAATCACTCATTCACCACCCATTCACTCACCCATTCACTCACTCACTCACCCATTCACTCACTCATTCACTCACCCACTCACTCACTCACCCATTCACTCACTCACCCATTCATTCATGCACTCCCTCCCTCACTCCCTCACTCATTCACTCACCCATTCACTCACTCACTCATTCATTCACTCACACTCACTCATTCACTCATTCACTCACACTCATTCACTCATTCACTCACTCATTTACTCAACCACTCACTCATTCATTCACTCACTCACTCACTCAACCACTCACTCATTCATTCACCCATTCCCTCACTCACTCATTCCCTCACTCATTGACTCATCCATTCACTCATTCACTCACTCATTCACTCACCCACTCACTCACTCATTCACTCACCCACTCACTCACTTTCTCATTAACTCACCCATTCACTCACTCACCCATTCGCTCACTCCCTCACTCACTCATTCACTCACCCATTCACTCACGTATTCACTCACTCCCTCACTCATTCACTTACTTATTCACTCACTCATTCACTCATTAACCCATTCATTCACTCGCTCCCTCCCTCACTCATTCACTCACTCACTCATTCATTCATTCACTCATTCACTTACTCATTCACTCACTCATTCACTCAGTCACTCACCTATTCACTTATTAACTCACTCATTTACTCATCAATCACTCATTCTCTTGTTCATTCACTCATTCACACACTCATTTTCTCATTCATTCACTCACTCATTCTGTTGCTCATTCACTCATTCATTCAGTCACTCTTTCACTCATTCACTCATTTACTCACTTATTCACTCACTCATTTACTCATCACTCATTCACTCATTTACTCATCACTCACTCACTCATTTACTCATCACTCACTCATTCTCTCACTCATTCATTCACTCACACAGTCATTCACTCACTCTTATTCTTTCACTCATTTGTTTATTCCCACACTCCCTCCCTCACTCATTCATTCATTGACGCTTGCAGGCAGTGCACACCAAGGGTGCAAGGGGTGAGGTGTCTGGTTTTCTGCTCAGACCTCTTCAAGTACCCCCAGGGGTGACTGGGTGGCCTCCACTTCTGGCCTGGCCTTGCGCCCCTGTGCTCTTGGGGGCAATGGCTGGGTAGGGCAGGTGTCCCACTCTGCACAGGCCCAGTGTCTCTCAGCCTTAGAACCAGATGTGAGAAGATATCCCCGAGGGAATGTTCACCCCAATGAGTCCCATGAGAGCCAGAGAAAATGTGACTGTTCCCAAGCCATCAGTCATTGGGCAGTGATCATACAGTCCCGCAGCCAGCAGTGATCTCTGGAAATCGGGGGCCCAGGAGGGGCCTGGGGTTGCCCAGGGAGCATGAGACGGGTTGGTTGGGGTATGCCAAGGTACCCTTTTGCCAAACTTCCATGGTTCCCCACAGCTGAGAGCCAGTGCCTGGGGGCAGTGTTCAAGGCCCTGCAGGCTGGCCATGGCTGCCTCTCGCTGCTCCACACCTGCCCCTCTGCTCGAATCCTGCTCACGTTGTCCTGCCTGCCAAGCCCTTTTTGGCTCTGGGAATCAGCATAGCCAGTTTCCCAAGGGCTTCCTGGGGCAGGAGCTGGGTGGGCTGGGTTTCCCATGGTCCTCAGCCTGTGTTCCTGCATCCCTATTCAGTTGCGGCTTCCCCGCTCCTACCTGGTTTCATTTATCTGTGTGTCTTCCTTGCCCATGTGTGCCCAGCCTCTGGACCGACAGCTCCTCTGATGTCCTTGTCCTGCACCTGCCCTCCCAGGTCAGGCCTATCTTAGCCAGACCTGGGCTCCTGCACCCCAGGGTTTTGGGGACTGGTGGTCGGCAGCCACCTTCCATGCCTTAGCCCTAGAGACTGACTAGTGATGGGAGGGAGGCCCCAGGCAAGGGTGGGGAGGAGGGACTGTAGGGCAGGAGGCCTTGTGGGGAGAAAGGGTGACATGGTGGGCTGGGTCAGGAGCAGACTTTGGAGAGAGTCTGGTCCCACCCTCCTACCCCCCAAGCCTACACTCTGTCATGCTGATGGATAAAGGCAGATCAGAGGTGAGACGCAGGTAGAATGTAGCAGACGTGTCCTGGGCAGATGGACCCTTTGTTGGACGTGATTCATTCTTGATGGGAAAGTCCAGTGAGGCTTCCCACTATGAGGCGGGGCAGGCAACTCCCGAGCTGATGCTGGTCCCACCCACAGATGCAGGGGCTGCTGGTAGGATAGTGGTCCATCATCCGCTACCCTGGAACCATAGGGCCTGAGTGGGGTTGTGTTTGGGCCCTTGGTTTGTATCTGTGGGACTGAGTCCAGATGGCACAGCCTCACTTCTGAGGAGCTAGACCCATTCCCCACCTCCCCCAAATCCCATGTCTGGGAGTCCGAGTTGCATGACCCCCACCAGGGAGAGATCTTCACTCTGACCTGGAGCACTCACTCATTCACTTATTCGCTCACTCACTCACTTATTCACACATTCACTCAGTCACTCACTCCTTCACTCACTTATTCAGTCACTCACTCATTCACTCATTCATTCACTCACTCACTCATTCACTCAGTCATTCACTCACTGTTTCACTTGCTCATCCAGTCACTCACTCATTCACTCACTTACTCACTTATTCACTCATTCACTTACTCAGTCACTCATTCACTCACTCACTCATTCACTCAACCACTCACTCATTCACTCGCTCATTCACTCAACCACTCATTCACTCATTCATTCACTCACTCATTCACTCACTCATTCACTCACTCATTCATTCACTCACTTATTCACTCACTCATTCACTCATTCACTCACTCATTCACTCACTGTTTCACTTGCTCACTCATTCACTCACTCACTCATTCACTCATTCACTTACCCATTCATTCACTCTCATTCACTGACTCAGTCACTCATTCTTTCACCTACTCACTCATTCACTCATTCACTCACTCACTCTCATTCACTCACTGTTTCACTTGCTCACTCATTCACTCACTCACTCATTCACTCATTCACTTACCCATTCATTCACTCTCATTCACTGACTCAGTCACTCATTCTTTCACCTACTCACTCATTCACTCATTCACTCACTCACTCACTCTCTCACGGGGCCCGGCCTGTCCACCCTCCAGTGTCCTCCACTCCTCCTTTCTGACAGAGGGAGCCCCCTCCTCAGCACAGACTTGTCCCGCATGGTGGGGCCCTGATGAGCCCATGCAGGGGGAGCCCTTCGCCTGCCTGACCCACCAAGAGCCTCTGCCCAGGGTCAGCATGGGACTTACAGATGGCCGAGAACCCCCACGAAGGAGGACCTCTGGATTCTGCCTGGGGGATGCGCACAATGTGGGGAAGCTCTGGGCTGGGGAGGGAGGCCTGTGGGGAGGGACCCAGGATCCCAGCTACACATCCAAACATGTCAGGGGTGGCAGGTCCTATGAGCTGTGTTCTATGCTTCTACCAACTGCAGTGGAAGCTGGAGGGTGGGGTGGTCAGGGAGGGGCTTCCCGCAGGCTGAGTCCCAGCCTCTGATGGTGCTGGTCAGCCTGGAGTTGGAGCGGGATGGGGAATGAATCTATAATTATTCTTAGAAGAAGTTGCCTTTGGAGATGAAGTTGGGGAAAATGCAGCCCCCCCCAGCTTTCATTGCTCCAACAGCCCAGGCTTTATAAACTGTCAAGCCAACCTACCCATACGCTGTGGACACCATGTTTGTGTGTCACCTCAGGAGAGAAAGCCCACACTACCCGGCCAGGTGGGCAGAGGCTCAATGATTACCCCAGATACCCAGGGGGCCTGGCCCTGAAGTCCAGCTGTGCCAGACTGCCTGTGACCCACCTCCGGGCCTTCCCATACAGTGTGTCCTCTGCGGGACACCGTTCCCCTCTCCTATCTCCGATCCCCTCACTGACCCCAGCTCGCAGGACGTCCTGCAGGGGACCCTCTCCTTATCTGAGCCAGGTCTCTTTTCCAGATGTTCAAGCTGCTGGCCAGAGCCTATGCTGACGTCCACCCCATGATGATGGACAGGTCGGAGAACAGGTGTGGAGGCAACTTTCTGAAGAAGGGGAGCATCATCAATGGGGCGGACTGGTACAGCTTCACAGGAGGTGCGACTTCTGCGGGGAGGGGCTGGGGTGGGAGTCGGGGA
>NW_012114522.1:1272562-1282954 GCF_000951035.1 Colobus angolensis palliatus | reverse complement strand
GGAGGCTGGGTGGGGCGGGGGCAGGGCCTAACTCCAAGGTCTGCTGCTGGGATCCAGTTGGAGACCCTGGAAAACAGGGCGGTGCCTCGCCTGATGGAGAGGAGGCTGGCTTGAGTTTTGGTTTCTGTCTTGATGAAAAGCTGTTGTGTGACTGCTGTGGTGGCCCCAGGCCCGCGGCTTCCGTAGTTTATTTTATGAACACTTACATTTGACGGTTCTACCCATGACCAATCCTTTTGTGACTTTTAGGGAAGTGGAATTGCCAGATGAAACGCTGGACTTCCAGTTAAATTGGAATTCCCGAGAGACAGTGAGGAATTGTTTTTAGGACAATATAAGGATGTTCCAATGCGTGGGATATGCTTACGAGAACCCGCGTGGGGTGGACTGATACTACAATTGTATCTGTGGTTTCTCTGGAGGCCGACTTGAAGCGTGTGCATTTTTATCTGCTCAACTTGCCCTGGGGGAGGCTGCACGAGAGCAATGTAATGGGCACATGCCACTGTGTGTCCTGAGGGGCAACCGCCAGACTAGGCACACACGCTCTGGGCCCTGCCTGCACCCCTCCATGCCAGCACAACACAGATGACAGCACTGGGCTCAGCTGAGAGAAGAACTTGCTGGAGGCCCAGGGCCACAGGTGGCAGAGCTGGGACCCACGTGGCATCCCCTTCTGCCCCTTGCTCCCATGTACGCGGGCAGAGAAGGTGGCACTTCTTGCACACTCTGAAGCCACCTTCACAGCCCGGTCTGAAAACTTTTCTCTCCTGCTCAATGATTGGCACCTGTGGTCTTTCCCCGGTGCGGAGCAGCCTCTTTCCCTTCCAGAACCCAGACAGAGGGCCCTGAACCCTGGCCACAGCCCTGTGACCGGGGTCTGCAACAGACACCCAGGAGCTGAGCTGGGAGAGGCCCCTCTCTGTCCCCTCTTTTTTTTCTTTTTTGAGATGAAGTCTCACTCTATCGCCCAGGCTGGAGTACAGTGGCGCGATCTCGGCTCACTGCAATCTCCGCCTCCTGGGTTCAAGCGATTCTCCTGCCTCAGCCTCCCGAGTAGCTGGGATTACAGGTGCGCACCACCACACCCAGCTCATTTTTGTAGTTTTAGCAGAGACGGGGTTTCACCGTGTTGGCCAGGATGGTCTCGATCTCCTGACCTCCTGATCCTCCCGCCTCGGCCTCCCAGAGTGCTGGGATTATAAGCGTGAGCCACTGTGCGGCGTGGCCTCTGTCCCCTCTTGCACCTGACACGGCCCTGGGAAAGCAGGAGGCCGGGTGACCACAGGGACGGTGACTGTGGCTACACTGGGGTCTGGGCAGGGACTGTCAACAGCAGCTGCAGGGTCGGCGGCTCCGGAGCCTTGAACTTCGGAAGGGCTCCCTGCGACCCCCTGTGGGTGCCATCGCCCTGGGCCTGCCTTGGAGATGGTCATGGCTTCTGCTGAACAAGAAACTCCAAAAGCAGGTGGCACAGAGGGCAGAAGCGGGTGCAGCTGGGGTAGGCCCAACTTGCTCTGAGCCCTTCTCGGCTGGCCAGGTGGCTGGTTGTCCACCCTAGCCCGGGCCCGTGGTCTCTCTGGGAGATGGAGCTAATAGGATCGCCCTCCTAGACTCTTGTCAGGACAGCGTCTGGGTCAATGGACATTGTCACCATGGGGCCTCCAGGCCAGCAGCTGGGATGGCAGAGGCCTGGGTGGCTGCCTCATGCTGTGGGCTTCTCGGTTAGAAACCGATTCATCCCCGACCTCACCAGAGACAGCACGGGGGTGGGGAAGCCTGTGGACTGTGCCACCAAGCTGCCTAGGCTCAAGATGCAGCTCTGCCCCTTCCTGTAATATCCCAGGCCTCCCTCTGCACATCTGCAAAGTGGGGATCATACGGCCCACCTCCCAGTTGTTCAGCCCCTCAGTGGTAGGAGGGGCGTCTGTTGCCGAGCACCTGCTGCACTCACCTGCCTGCTGGGCGCTCAGCTGACGCCCCTGACGTCCCGGCTGTCTCTGTGCGGCTGACGCCCTTGACCTCCCGTCTGTCTCTGTGCCACAGGCATGTCCGACTTCAACTATCTGCACACCAACTGCTTTGAGATCACAGTGGAGCTGGGCTGTGTGAAGTTCCCCCCCGAGGAGGCCCTGTACACGCTCTGGCAGCACAACAAGGAGTCACTCCTGAATTTCGTGGAGACGGTGAGTTCTGACGGTCTCCAGGCTCTGGCCCAGCTGGGGCCTGGGTGGGGCGGGGCAGATTCAGGCTCCCAGGGCGCCCCCAGCAGCTCACTGCCCCTGCATGCTCACTGCATGCTCCTCTCGCCGCCACTTGTTTGGGGTTCACTGTCCACCATGCGCAACTTGAGATGCAGCAGCCGGCTCTCCTCTGCGTGCCCTGTGGGTGCTGGGGCGGCAGTGCCATGTGTTGGAGTCCCTGTAGCAAGGGTGTCACGACCTAAAGCAGCACAGTTAAACAAGGGAGCACGGGCCTGGGCAGCCCGGTGAGGCGTCTGACCCAGCCTCGGAGGCCGGGGGGCTTCCTGGAGGCGGCCGCACGGCTTCATGTTGAAGAAGGGTAGGAGACATCAAACCACAGGACAGGGAGAGCTCCCAGCAGAGGGGAGCATACTAGAACCCCATGGGGCCTTTGAAACCCTCGAGAGCCGCGGGGGCTGTGGTGAGGACTGGAGCCGTGGGATGGGGCGGGCCCTGCGCTCCAGGAGGCGTGGGAGTGAGGGCTCTGGACAGTGGGGTAGCTGTGCGGCTCAGGCAGGGCTTTGGGGCCTCGGAGGGGAGGGTACAGGCAGGAAGAGGCTGGCAGAGCCTGGGGGCGGGGCAGGGCGGCCTGACTGAGGGGTGACTACTACCGTGAGGCTGAGGTCACCCAGAAGCAGGCAGGTGGGAGGTGAGTAGGGATGGCTGAGAACGTGTCTAAAATGACCACCTCGCTGCCCCAGAGAGCCAAGGTCTCCTTAGCACTCAGTGTCAGAGTGGGGACCCTGTGCCCGTGTCTGCTCCCCTTCCAGCACAGCTCACACCGAGGGTGCTGGGGACCCCGAGAAGGACCCGGGATGTCACACGGAAGAGAGCCTGGGTTCTGAAGACACTTCTGGTATTTTTTTCCCAAGTGTTTTCAAGAATCACATGAATTGCATATGAGCACAGAGGCCCAGTGAGAAGCAGACCTCAGAAGGAGGGTTGAGCTGCAGCAGCAAGGAGGGGTGAGGGCACAGCACCGTACAGTTGGCACCCACCCACACAGGGCAGCCGGTTTTGACGCCAGGCTGGGCGGCAGACGGGGCCGTCCCATTTTATAGATGGAGTTGTGGTTCTGACCTGGAGTCTCTGGGCCACACACAGGCTCACGCTCCAGGCTCCCAGTGTCTGTGAGACAGCCAGAGGAGGAGACAGAGGGTCAGAGAGTCACATGGCCTGTCTGGTGTCACCCAGATCTGCTTGTTCCCAAGCCTTTTCTGTCCATAAGCCCCCTCCTTTCTAGAAAAATCAGGAACCTGCCTCCAAGTAAGAATTAAGCGAACTCCTTAGGGCAGCAGCCGCCAAGGAAGGAAATAAACAAAGACCCAAACAAAGTAATAATGGAACATTCTTCCATTTGAGTTTCTTTCTGATGGCTATGCCGCAGCGTTGTGCCACCTGCAGTGGGTCTCACTCTTCTATAAGCTCTCGTGCCAGGCCTGTGCACACTGCATGTTGCAGCTGTCTGGTGAACATGAGGTTGAAGGAGCCTCGAATATGGCTGGCATTGCTCCGGGATATTACACGTGAAGTCTTGGGATATGAAGATTTACAGCGAGCCTGGACCTGGGAAGGCCGGGCGGTTTGCTGGCTGGCGGAGAGCTGGGTGCGGCCTGATAAGGATCAAGCCTGTCGTGGCCAATTGAGGCTTTTTTCATAGTGATCCTGGCCAGGCCTCGGGTGGGAGTCTACATAACCCGGGGCTAGGGGAGGGGCGGCGTGGCAGCTCTGCTTCCCCGCCAGAGAACCGCATGTGCCCTGTGTTTCGTGAAGGTGACCCTTGGGCCCAAGAGTAGGGACAGAAAAAAAAAAATCCATCCAGTGCAGGCCGATGTTGAGTGAGGGCCTCCTGTAAGACACCCTCCTGGGAGAGCCCCTGCTGTCAGGTGGGGCTGGGGGAGGCAGAAGTGAGGGCTGGCAGAGAGGAAGCCTGGGGCTGTGGGACCCTGGGGTAGGTCCCCAGTGTGGCTGGTCATCAGGGAGGGCTTCCTGGAGGAGGAGGAGTATGATCTATCTTTTGAAGGGAGGGAAGGAATTGTCCCGGTGAGGGTATTCTAAGCAGAGAGGGCTCAGATGCTGTCTGGGGGTGAGGAGGATCCACGGGGTTGGGTGGCTGAGGGGCACAGTGGCTTCTCAAGCTGTCCAGTTTCTCCCCATCACCTCTCACGCAGGAAAGCCTTACTTTTTACGCTCTCCCTCCCACTAAATGTGAGTCCACGAGACATTGTTTCAGGAGTGCAATGCCATTGAGCAGTGAAGTGTGGACAAGAGCATCCAGGGTGGGGGTCACAAGCCCCAGAGGGCAGCGGGCAGTGGCCGTCACTCCCTCTCCACCGCATCAGGAGGGCTGGGACCCCATGATGTGCTCATCAAGATTCCATGTGCTCTGGCTTCCCCAGATTCCTGCGGCATAGAGACAAGTGATAGCTTGTGCTTGGTGGAGCTGGACTGGGTGCCCACCCCCTGTTTAAGCCCCCTGCGCCACTGAGGGCTGGGCGTGAGCCTGGAGCGGCAGTTAGGAGCCGCGGGGTCTGAGCTTGCCGGCGGCGTGTGTCAGGCGAATTGGTTTCCTCATGGGTCACTGTGGGGGTCAGCCACGGTGGGATTAGAGTTCACATGCTGGTTGCTAAAGTCATCGGTCCTGCAGAAGCCAGAGCTGCTTTGGCCTCAGGAACAGTTTACAGCTGAGGAAACTGAGGCACCCCGAAGCAAAGGTTTGTCTGAAGTGAGGAGTCACTGGGGCAGAGCTGGTTCTCTGGCCCAGAGAAAAACCAGCCCCTCTCAGGCTCACGTCCCTGGGCCAGGGAAGGAGGACGCTCCTGTTGCCAGGGCCGGGTCCTGACCCTGTGGACCCAGGCCCTTTGCTTCTGTGGACTCCTCCCTCCATAGGAAGTATTTAAAATTGCACTTTTACAACTGTCAACATAAAGATGAATATATAGGAAAACAGTCTCTCCAACCTAAAAAGTTTTGCTTTTATCCTGATTTTAAGAGGAGTAAGATCATTTTCACAGTTTCTGGAAGCACAGCAGGGCCTGGCTGGGAGCCCTTTCCAGCCTGGGGGATCTGTTGCTGCTGAGTCCCGTGCAGGGCCTGGGCACGGGACAGCCTCGCTGGACTGACTCCTCCCCCTACAGGCATCCTGGTCCCGCTCAGCGTGACCTTCAGCATCCTTGGACCCCAAGCTGTTTTCTGCTGACTAGAGCAGGGGCCGTGTGGTGGTCTGTCACTGACTGTTTCAGAAGAAATGCGGACAGGATCAGGCAGCTCTGGGAGGGCCTTTCCAGGGTGAAAACGTTGGCGCTGTGGGCGTGCAGGAAGCTTGTGTGCTGAGGATCAGTTCGTGCCAAGGCCAGGCGAGCAGTACCAAGGCAGGGCGTGTTATCCTCGTGTATGATGAAGAAACCGCGCTGCTCTAGCTGGGGTCCAGGCACTCGGCCCTCGTCCTCTCCGACGCCCACGCTGCCTTCAGGAGCCTCAGCTCAGAGGGAACCAGCGAGTCCTGTTGTGGCTGGGAAGGCAGGGAAGGAACGCCCATCAGTCGGAAGAGTGGCAGGACAGGGTTCTCTCCTCAATGCCCGTTGAGATGGAGTCAGCCCGGCCTCGGGCGAGATGCAGGGTCATTTGAAAGCCCGGAACATGCTCAGGTCAATTGCCAGGGAGGAAACTGAGGCTCAGAGAGGGGAGTGACTGACTTGTTAAAGATGGCAGAACGAGGGCTGGCGGAGTGGGGCTCTGTGGGGTGGTTCCCCCGAGATACCGAGCTCTGAGGAGCATGTGGGGAACCAGCTGAAGGCCTCCATGCTCACTGGGAGAGCTCACGCCATCTCTGTGGCCTCTCCTTGGTCTCTTTAGGTGCACCGGGGCATCAAAGGTGTGGTGATGGACAAATTCGGCAAGCCCGTCAAAAATGCCCGGATCTTAGTCAAAGGCATTCGCCACGACATCACCACAGGTGAGCACGTCCCTGGCTGTTCCCTGGGGCCCACGTCTGCCAAGGGAATGCCACACAGTGGCAGCTGGCACCCTCACGCACTCATAGTGTGCCCAGCCGTTGGCAGGATGCTCCATTCCTTCCCAGGCTGGTTGGGTCGGGGAGGGTGGGCAGGAACCAGGGTCTGCGCCTGCTGCAGGCTGCGTCTTATTCCAGCATTTGGTGAGGGAAGAGCTTGCCCGGCCATGGCTACTGAATGACGGGTGGATGCATGCCTGTATTCCTACGAAAATGCCTCCTTCTCCGAGAGTGCTGGGGAGAGCCAACTCCACCCAGAAACCTATTGGTTTCGATCCCAAAGTTCATACCCCATTGACAAGCTGGGGTGTCCAGCCCCGTGTGGGCTCTGGCTGCCCTTAAAGGGATTTCACAGCTGATGAAAAATGACAGTATGCTGTAATGTGTGTCACCTGGCAGAGATGTGGTCCAGAGAAGAGCAGGACTTTTGCTAACTGTGGTTGGGTATGGGGGATGGGAGTGGTCATCGAAGGTTTCAGAGAAGAGGGGGTGCCTACGCAGGGTTTTGAGGGATAAAAGAGTCTGACAGAGAAAAGAGGTGCGAAGGACATTCCAGGCTCACACAGAGGCAAGTGCACATTTGGCGTCTGCCTCCCACGCCAACCTCTCCCCACTCACACCCATCACCCGTCACCCCGCGGCTGCGTCTGCAGTCCTCCTGAGAATCATTTGTAATGTATTTGTCCACAGCCCCTGATGGCGACTACTGGAGATTGCTGCCCCCAGGTACCCACATTGTCATTGCCCAAGCCCCTGGCTACACCAAGGTCATCAAGAAAGTCATCCTCCCCGCCCGGATGAAGAGGGCTGGCCGTGTCGACTTCATTCTGCAGCCTCTGGGGGTGGGACCCAGGAACTTTCTTCACGGGCTGCGGAGGACTGGGCCCCACGACCCGCTGGGAGGTGCCAGCTCTTTGGGGGAGGCCACGGAGCCCGACCCACTCCGGGCACGCAGGCAGCCCTCGGCCGACGGGAGCAAGCCCTGGTGGTGGTCCTACTTCACGTCGCTGAGCACGCACAGGCCACGCTGGCTGCTCAAGTACTAGCCCCAGCCCCGGCACCCGCCCGGATGTGGAGACCCAGGCCCATCTCCCCGTCCCGGGCCCCTGGCTCTTGATTTTGTCTGCCACAGACATCCCACAAAGCCGCTGCCGTTTTATTAAAGTGTTTATATCCACTTTCTACTGGAATGAGAGGCTCTGTGTGAGGTGCTTTCCAGGGAAGGCTGGGGACTGACCCTTATTGCCTGAGGACATCTGTGGCCTGGGCCCCATGGGGCAACCCCAGGCAGCTATCCTGCTGCCCACAGGTCCTGATTGCAGGCCCGAGACTCCAGCCCATCTGTGCTGGGCCAGGTGGACTAGCTGGCTTTTCCCAGACCGCGAGGCCTTGAACTGACTTCAAATGGGACACTGAGGTGGGCCAAGGGTGTGAGCCACTGTAGGAGCTGAGCTCTGGATTCTGCAGCTGAAGCTCATGTGTCCTGGAGTGCAGAGGAGAAGGGGGGATGCTGAATGGGAGGATGGGGGTGGGCAGCAGGTGACCCCAAGGTAGGGTCAAGACCTTGAGGGCAGGAGAGCTGGCCAGAGCCTGGGGCCTCATGGCATGGTCGAGGGGACCTCACTCAGGCTTCCAGGGGGGCCTGGCTCCATGGGGGTGGATATTCCTGGGCCCTCCCTCATCCCGATCATGCTACTTGGGTCCAGGGACCCTCTCCTGTCCCCTCTCTCACCATCCAGAAAGTCTGTCAGCCCCAGGATCCTCCAGGAAGGGGTCCCATAGCCTGAACAGAGAATGCGGCAGAGAAGGTGCCTGAGCCGGCCAGGGCTGCGTCAAAAAGCAGCAGAGACCTGGCGCTTCAACAGCAGAAGTGTGTCCTCCTGCAGCCCTGGGGGCTGACATCAGAGCCCTGTCGGCAGGGCAGGCTCCTTCTGGCGCCACACTCCCTGGCTCGTTGGCGGTCATCCTTCCCCCCGCTTCCCATCATCGTCTCACCACGTGTGTCTGTCTCTGTCCACATTTCCTCTTCTTATATTGGGCTAGGGCCCAATATAAGACCCTAGTGACCCTTATTTTAATGTAGTTACCCTTATAAAGATGCTACCTCCAAATAAGACCACACTGAGGACCTGGGGCTAGGACTTCAGCAGATGAATTTTGTGAGAGGGACACGGTTCAGCCCCTAGGAGAGGGTAACATCTGCCACGCAATGGCCCCTCACGCGCTCCCTGCTGTGCCCATCAGCTGTCCTGGTTTCCAGAGCTCCAGGCCCGGGCAGGCCCCTCCATGGAAATGGGCATCCACTCTGAGCAGTGCCTCGACCTCAACTGAATGACAGCATGGTCCCCACCAGCACCCTCAGCCTCACTCCATTGCCTCCTGGCACCTATGCCCTGACGCGAAGGCCTCGGGGTTCCCAGCTGAAGCCCAGAGGAGCAGGCACACCCCCGGCGCTGGGCGGTGTGCTCTGAGGGGAAGGCACGGGGAGGGCTCAGGCAGCCTACAGCCCTCAAGTGTTGCACTGGCACAGCAGAGCTTGGTTTGCTGAGCAAGGCACGGGTAATGATCTAGAGTGTTTGGGAAACATCTCACAGCCTCCTGAGCCCCTGCACCCTACATTCACCCATGTGCCTAGTGACTTGAAGGTCTACATTTATTTGGTTCCACCGCATACAGGGCACCATGCAGGGGTCCTCTGAAACCCCAGGAGGCCTGTGGAGCAGATCTCTGCTTCCTGCTTTGCTGACATGGGTGTGGAGACAGCGGGCACAAGTTGCCCAGGACTCAGGGTGTGCGGGTGGCCGCTCAGTCTCAGTGCCCACGAGGAGCACCTGCACGAGGCCTTCCTTGCACTTCATTCTGTCCCACCCATTCACATTGTCTAGGGAAAAGCCTAATCAGTGGGTGTGTGGGGTGGAAGGACTCATTCCAGAGCCCAGTTCATGTCAGGAGCCGAGGACCAGGTCCCCATCATAGAAACTGGAATGAGGAGTTGGTCAGGGAGCCTTGGGGAAGGCTGTGCAGGAGGGCCATGGCAAGAGTGGGAGCTGGGAAGGGGGAGACGAGGAGATGGCATTCCCTCCACACACCACCCCAGATCCAGCCAGTGGGGGACCGTTCCGCCCTTCCATGTCCTTTTTTGTTTGTTTGTTTTGAGACAGAGTCTCACTCTGTTGTCCAGGCTGGAGTGCAGTGGCATGATCTAGGCTCACTGCAACCTCCACCTCCTGAGTTCAAGCGATTCTCGTGCCTCAGCCTCCCAAGTAGCTGGGATTACCGGTGCCTGCCACTATGCTGGCTAATTTTTGTATTTTTTTAAGTACAGCTGGGGTTTCAACATGTTGGCCAGGCTGGTCTCGAACTCCTGACCTCAGGTGATCCGCCCACCTCGGCCTCCCAAAATGCTGGGATTACAGGAGTGAGCCACCACGCCTGGGTCCGTGTCCTTTTGCTAGAATCTGCGCAGTCCATAGTGACATCCTTGCCCCTGGCAGGACCCCCTGGCTGGGCCCTGCTGCCCCCTCTCACTTTCCGCAGTCCCCTGGTTTCCAGTGTGAAAGCTGTCAGAATCAAAATGGAGACAACTGTGTTAAAAAACAAAGCAAACCAGAACCCCAACCAATAAAGGTGGGCACAGCCCTGACGGTGTTCCCCATAAATCGATCACAGAAGACGGCAAACGCCACACTCGTGAGCCAAGTCCATGACCACCTCACACAAAACACACTTCTGCGAGGACGCCTGCCCAGCCTCAGACTGTTACCACCCGTGTTACCGATTCCTGTGGCAAGGATAATTATCCCAAAACAATGATGTGAGTCTCCTCACTTTCCCATTAACGCCTCTGTGCTTGTACCTCCCTGAATACGCACAGCGGACTCCAGCATATGTATTTCCACTGCAACGCCCGACTCCTGAACGAACCTCATTTTCATTTGGAGAGCCTCTCTGGCAGTGGTTCGGGTGGACGCTAGTGTGGACACAGCATCAGGAAAACGCTGCTGTGCACCAGGGTTGCCTATTGCTGTAGGGGTGCCCACCGCTTCCAGGCCCGTCCGTGGACAGAGCTAGATATCCAATTGTTTTTAAAGGGAAAACACATAAGGCCGGGAGTGGTGGCTCACGCCTGTAATCCCA
>NW_012114522.1:1267978-1271427 GCF_000951035.1 Colobus angolensis palliatus | reverse complement strand
GGAGGCTGAGGCAGGAGAATTGCTTGAACCCAGGAGGCAGAGGTTGCAGTGAGCCGAGATTGTGCTACTGCACTCCAGCCTGGGTGACAGAGCGAGATCCTGTCTCCAAAATAAATAAACAAACAAATAAAAGAAGACCGACTGATGTTTACAAGGCGTTCAGAGGAAAGGGCTCTGCCCTGACACTCTATACCCCAGCATGAATACTACTACTCATAATAAACGATCTAATAATAGCTGATATCCATGGACTGTTTTCCCCATCCAGGCACAACTTACATGTTGTCTGAATTTGTTCAACTTCTTTCCTCTCCTTAAGGAGAGACATATTAGAATTATCCCCATCTCACAGGCACAGACAGGTCAAGTGACTTGTGCACCATCACACAGCCAGGGTTAGAAACCAGAAAACCTGGCTTTGGGCTGGGACTGTGTTCTCTGCCACTCTCTCACTGCCCCTTCAGATGGAATTCGTGGGTCACAGAGAAAGAAAGACATGTAGATTGGCAAGGATAAAGGGAAGATGACCCCCAGACCCTCCTCTGAGCAGACGAGCAGGGACTTAGCACAGGGCCAGCAGGAGGAAGAGGAAGCAGGGGCTACCCAGCTCTCTGAGAGATTCAAGGCCACCTGAGAGCCCCGGGAAAGTGAGGTTTGAATGTGGAATGAGGAGCATGCGATCGAGAGGCATCCCATGGCTGACCTCCTGGGCCTGGGGGTGTAAGTGGCCGGAAGCCCCTGGGGGCTCAGGCGTGGTGGGGAGAAGGGCTCTCAGTGGCTGGTGGAGGGTGGTGTTTGGGTTCCTGTCCTGCAGGACTGGGAGTCTGACGCTGAGGATGGAAGGGAACAGCGCCGCCTGGTGGCATGGGAGCGCCGGGACCACGCGGGGAGAGCCCTCGGGGTAAACCAGGAGAGAAGCCTGAGCCAGCTGCAACCCAGGGAACCGCAAAAAGACCATCTGACGGGGCTGAAAACAGTTGCATGCGTTTTAAAGAAGCGTAATTATGGGCCAGTGATAAACAAGGCTTCAAATAAAGTGGTGCCGGCAGGGTGCGGTGGTTCACGCCTGTAATCCCAGCACTCTGGGAGGCTGAGGCGGGTGGATCACGAGGTCAGGAGTTCGAGACCAGCCAGGCCAGCTTGGAGAACCCACGTCCCTACTAAAAATACAAAAATTAGCTGGGCGTGGTGGCACTTGTAATCCCAGCTACCTGGGAGGCTGAGGCAGGAGAATTGCTTGAACCCAGGAGGCAGAGGTTGCAGTGTGCCGAGATCACACCACTGTACTCCACCCTGGCAACAGAGCAAGACTCTGTCAAAAAAAAAAAAAAAAAAAAAGTGCCAAGCAGCCGCAGGCCGGACAGCAAGGCACGCTTTAGTGCAGAGGAGGCGAGGTGAAGAGCAAAGCATGAAGTGGGAAAGACATTGTGAGTAAGTAGTGAGTAAGATAAAAAATAAATCTGTGTTATACATGAATCAATTCAGCAGCTAACTCTATAAAAGCCAAGTTATTTAGAAATATAAGAACTTAATAAAAGCAGGATCCCAGATGGCCCCATGCTAGGTACCATCTTCAGGATCAGACCAACTTAATAGATGATAAATAAATAAATTATATTTTAGAGAATTGAACCACATAACCAGTAAACTTGATTTAATAAATGTGTAAAACATCCCCTGCTTCATATAGAGATTATAGTTTGTCAAAGACCCATTGACCATTTATAAACATTGATGATGTTTGTAGTTGCAAAGAAAACCATAAGAAAGTTGAAAAGGTAGATTTTTTCTAGTTGTATTCTAGAAAAATTAGAAATAATAAATTTTTGCTCCTCTCCCTCCAGAAACTCTCAGTATATGGAAAGTAAGCAATATACTGTTAAACTGTACTTTTAATCTTACAGAATAGGTTTAGCTGCATGGCTGAGAACCAAAGAAGAGTGGATCACCATTATGGACATAAAAATAACTTTTTTGTTATTTCTAACACAAAAGTCTGGGCTGTGTGGTGGGCAGGGAGCTGGGTGCTCTCCGAGCACCTAGGCTTCATCATGCTGCTGGTCCACAATCTTAGGGGGTGCCCTCCTCCACATGGTCCCAACTGGCTCACTGTCACATCTGTACCCCAGCAGACAGACATGGAGGGCGCCATCACTTCTGCTCACACCCTATTGGCCAGACATAGTCACATGGCCACAGCTGACTCAGGGGATGCTGGGAGATGCACCTTTTATCCTGGGTGAATGTGGACCCAGTAAACACCAAGGGTGTTGTTACTACAGGGAGAGGGGAGAGGAGATTTGGGAAAGGCATCACTCTGTATGACATTCTTGGAATTAGAATGAAAGCTGGAATTAGAAACTAATCTGGGCCGGGCGCGGTGGCTCAAGCCTGTAATCCCAGCACTTTGGGAGGCCGAGACAGGTGGATCACCTGAGGTCAGGAGTTCAAGACCAGCCTGGCCAAGATGATGAAACCCCATCTCTACTAAAAATGCAAAAAAAAAAAAAAAAAAAGAAAGAAAAAGAAAAAATAAATTAGCTAGGCATGGTGGCAGGCTAATCTGGAGGCTGAGGCAGAAGAATTGCTTGAACCCGGGAGGCGGGGGTTGCAGTGAGCTGAGATTGTGCCATTGGACCACAGCCTGGGCAACAGAGCAAGACTCCATCTCAATAACAGAAACAGAAACAAAAATAAAAAACACAGAGGGTTCATGTTGCTACTTCCAATTCCAAACCAGAATGACCTTCTGCTGTGTAGAGAATCCCAGATTTCAGGGCAAAGCAGGGAAAGGACAGAGTAGAAAGTCACACAACTGTGCCTGCTTTATCCGAAGCACACACGATAATCTCACAGCCCAGGGCCAGCCCGCTACCCACAGTGCAATCACTGCAAACAGCTCCACTTGTTTCCTCAAGTTCCTTTCGTTCTGGGATATAACCCACTAGGGCTACATATAAGCTCTGATGATTGACTTTTAATATTCCTAGCAGCTGAGAAGACCAAGGTGCCATGAAGAGCCACAGCCCCTCCAGAAACCGCGCCTGGCCAGGAGGCCATGTGTCTAGAGCTGAGACCCCGAGGAATGCGTCCCCAGGGGACTGGTCTCAGGGAGAGGTGCTACCTCTTAAAACACAACAATGGACAGACAGGTGGATACGTTCAACAGCAGCATGAACAATTTCTGGAACTAGAAATCATTATTTGTAAACGAAAAACCCATTTATGAGTTGAATCAGAGGAGCAACTCATGTCTCTGAGTTCTCAATTCATGTTGGGGAGGAACAAATGGAGGAATTACCTGAAACATAAAGCAAAAATACCGCCTCGAGGAAGTTATGAGGGAAAAGAGATTTTGAGAACAGATCCAGTAGCCCCATATACAAATAATAGGGAAATAAAATACAATAGAAAAAAGACCTGGCGCGATGGCTCACGCCTGTAATCCC
>NW_012114522.1:1260188-1261643 GCF_000951035.1 Colobus angolensis palliatus | reverse complement strand
GATCACTTGAGGTCAGGAGTTTGAGACCATCCTGGCCAACATGGTGAAAACCCATCTCTACCAAAAATACAAAAATCAGCTGGACATGATGGTGGGTGCCTGTAATCCCAGCTACTTGGGAGGCTGGGACACGAGAATCTCTTGAACCCGGGAAGCAGAGGTTGCAGTGAGCCAAGATCATGCCACTGCACTCCAGCCTGGGCAACAAAGTGAGACTCAGTCTCAAAAAAAAAAAAAAGAAAGAAAAGAAAAGAAAGTATTAGAAAAAGAGATGAAAATGACAAAACAAATAGAAAGCAAACGAAAATGGTAGAAAATACTCAGAAGCCCCCGAGTTGGTTCTTTAAAGACACAACAAAACAGACACGTCTGTCGTAAACCTGATTAAGTAATAAAGAAAGCAAAAGAGACACAATGAAAAACAAGAAAAGAGTTGTGACTAAAACATGGGAAGAAATTTAAAATACATTTTTAAAAAAACTTCATAGAACTCTTTATATAACTCTTCACTAAAAGTTGAACAACAAGAAAAAAAGAGATGACTTCCTAGAAAAATATGAATTAAATATGTAACATATACTAAAATATAAATATAAGTGGGTAAAATTGACCTAAGATGAAGTAGATGACATGAACAGCTCATGTACCATAGAAGAGATGAGCATGTGGTCGCCTGGGCTGGGGGTGTGTCTGACTGTGATGGGGACTCAGTTTTTGGGGGGATGATGAAAAAATTCTGAAGTTAGAGAGTGGTGATGGTTGTACAAATGTAAAATACAAAAACCCAAAGAATAGCACTTTAAAATGGTGAATACTAAGTTATGTGAATTTTATCTCAATTTATAAAAAGGAGTCAGGGAGAAGGCTCTGTGAAGAGACCAGGAAGGAGTCTCCGGAGAGGAGGAAGTGAAACCAGGCAGCAGTGTTGGTGGGAGCGTTTAGGGTGAGGGGGTTTGAGAGAGTACGCGTGTGGGGTCTGGTGTGCACCCAGGGCTTCCCATCCTCCCAGTCACCGGGTGCTCGGCTTGGCTCCCGGAGTGTCCTTGCCCTGTCTGGGGTCCCTGCTGACCTGTAAGGCTGTGCGGGAGGGAGCAGCGAGCTGTGTCCTTCGGAACCCCTCTGCATCCCAGGTCCAAGCAGAGAGCTGGCCACCCTGATGCTCACCGGGCAGAGAAGAGACGACGAATGAAATGAATGAATAAATGAACAAGCAACAGGATGAAAACTGGAAACGGGCCGTTGACGTTGCTGGTGTGGATGTCACAGAGACTTGTCAAAGTCGTCTCTGGGGCATGGTGGAGGGTGGACTGAGCCATCTGCGAGGGAAACAGGGTACCGGCCCTCACTGGGGTGTGGGGGAGGCCAAGGGAGGGTGCTTATCCTCTGGAAGGGGGGTCAAAATGATTCTAAATCACGGATGCCGTCAGCCCGAAGTCTGAGTTGGGAAAGGGAGGT
>NW_012114522.1:1234317-1252741 GCF_000951035.1 Colobus angolensis palliatus | reverse complement strand
GGTGGGAGAGCGAGGGGAGGTGGGAGAGCGAGGGGAGGTGGGAGAGTGAGGGGAGGTGGGAGAGTGAGGGTCGGGGGAACCACCCCTGGATATGGGCAGGAGCTGAACAAGACCTGGGGGCCTTGCAGGGCCAGAGGCTTCACTGAGTCCCATCTCAGGCCCCTCCAGTCCCCCATCCCAGTGCGGGCTTGGCACTCTGAAGACGCCTGGAGTCTTGATTTTGAAGCGGCCTTGAAGGGCACCTAGAGAAACCTTCACCCAGCCTGATGTCCTCTCTGGCATCTCAGGCAGGGAGCCTCTCTAACCACCCTTCCCAGCTGCCTTCACCTAGACGCACCTCCACCCAGCTGGATGTCCTCTCCAGAGTCCCGGGGGCGGCTCTCATCACCCTTCCCAGCTGCCTTCACCTAGACGCACCTGCCGCCTTCACCGAGATGCACCTGCACCCAGCTGGATGTCTTCTCCAGAGTCCCGAGGGCCGCTCTCACCACCCTTCCCAGCTGTCTTCACCTAGATGTACCTGCACCCAGCTGGATGTCCTCTCCAGAGTCCCGGGGGTTGGGGGGCCTCTCTAACCACCTTTGCCAGCTGCCTTCACCCAGATGTACCTACACCCAGCCCAATGCCCTCTCCAGCGTCCCTGGGGGCAGCTCTCACCACCCTTGCCGGCTGCCTTCAGGGATGGGGTGAAATGGGGTGATCAGCCCCTTGGGAAGCTGTTGCTACTGGATTTTTCTCGTTGTGAAAAAGCACTTCCTTACATGGAACCCGTTTCTTCTGTGAACCGTCCACGGAATGTGGTCCTCGGCAGCTGCACTGGCCACGTCCTCTCTCTTCCCTGTGACAACGTTTTGACCGCTGGGCAGATCCTGTGGCCTTACAACTTTCCTCTCTGCTAAATGTCCCATTCTCTTCTCCCAGGTGGACAGGGCACAGGGAGTGGAGAGAAGCCGTGCAGGGCTGGGTGCCGTGTTCCACCAAGCATGACACCATAAAACACTCGCGAATGATCAGGGCCAGGCCCCGTGTTCCGCCAGGCATGACACCAAAAAGCACTCGCAAATGATTTTATGAGAGTCGTTTTTTCTCTTCCATTTTCGTATACAAATCTAATCTTTGGAGAACCCTCTCCCTTCTAACTCACATATTATGGGCTTTCATCAATAATAATATACGATCAATTACCCAAATGTAATTGATTAGTCGAGGGAACCGTATTTCCCCTCTTAGTTTGTGTCTGACTGGTTATAAAGCACAGCCATTGCTGTGGGGGGTGGCCCTGCCCTTTGGCCGTGGGCTATCTTTACCTTTTAGCTGAGATTCAATTTATATGCAATTTACTAACGTTAGCTCAAGAAAAATCCAAAAGGGCATTTTGCAGCCCAGCCCCGCAGAGGACACCAGCCCGGCTTTGCTAAGTGGCCTGCGAGGCGGGCCCGCGGCTGAAATGGCCCTTTGCGCAGGCTCTCAGCTTCGTTCATCTTTATTTGGCCACGCAGATAATTTTTTTGTCATCAGAAAGTTGAGTTCCACAAATCCAATATCCCCCAATTCAATAAAGAGAATCAGAGCCTGTTTTGACCAGTCTGCCTCTCGGCTGAAACAAACCCACAGTGTTTCACCAACATGGCAGCGATGCCCAGACGGCACCCAGCACAGCAACACAGGGAACTGCAGGCCCCAGCCCAGGACACCGTGGCCTCCCACGTGCAGGGGAGAGCGGGGGATCCCAGCACCTGGGCTTATGCCTCTCTCCACCGCTGACCTGCCTGCACTGTGAAGTTCCAAGTTCCCGCCTGGTGACGTGGTTGGCTCAGGACGGGCAGGATCGTGGGAGTGCTGGGCCCGCGCTGGGAAGCTGGAGCTCAGCCTGTGCGGTGACACTACCCGCACCTCTCTGGCTTCCTGGGAGACAGGTGGGCGGCAGGCCCGACACACGGGGGGCTCAGGTGGTGTCTGCAGGCTGGCCATGTCTGCAGCCGGGTTGAGACTCCTGAAGAAGCAGAGTAGAAAGAGGGGCTCCTTTGAAGCCCCGTGTCCCTCAAGGCCCCGTGCAGATGATCCCCGTCCATGTCAGCTTCACCATCGCCCCGACAAGGATAAATTTCTCCTTCCCACCAATCCCACAGAATGGAGCTGATACCTCTCGTTAAGTCCACTTATGTGCTGGGGGTGCAGGGTACCCCCAACACTGGCCTACTACTCTCCTCTCTCCCTGGAGGGGAACACCCACTTCCAGGGCTAAAACCACCATCGAGTTCTCCCGTCTGCTGCGAAGGCTTCTTCACCTTCACGCTGCTGTCAGCTGGACCCGCAGTCTCCCAGGCCATTGCTGTGGGTTTGCTACCTTCTCCTGGGCCACCTACCCCTGCCCGCCCAGACCAGGAGCTCTCTGAACGCCTTTGAGGAACAAAGAGAGAAATAACATACACCCACGTGTGTGCACTTGTACACACACACCCTCCAAGCTCCCTGAGTAAGGACTGCTTCTTGTTGCCCCCGAGACACCCTCAGCATTTAGTACTGGGCACTCAGTGGCCCAGTCATTTCCAAATTACTGAATCAACTCTTGAGTACTTACCATAGCCAGTTGCTGTAAGATTAGACAAGATAACCCATGTGAAGTGCTCAGCAGGGGGGCTGGCTCTGTGGAGCCCCCCACCCAGCAGTCTCTGAAAATGTTCTCAGGAGATGAGTTGTGCAGGTGACCCTCCTCCATAAGCCTTCCCTCCGCGGGCTTCCTGCAGAGTCCCCTCCGAGAAGCTGGTTCCCCACACTCCCTGGAGACAGAATCAGAAAAACCACACCTATGTTGCAAAGCACACTTCTAAGCACTTGCCTCAAGAAAGCCCCGCTCAACCCTGTAAAGAGAAAGAGGAGAATGGTGAGCTCCTGTTTGCAGACGCTGAGACGGTGTCACAGCTACCACATTGCTTCAGCTAGAGGCCGCAGGGCACCCAGGGCGAGGGTCCTGCCTGGGCTGCAGACGCCTCCACCACAGCCCTCTGCAGTCTCTGGTGTGATGGACTTAACATCTGTATCTCTTCCAAGCCCCAGCGTGATGGAGACCAGGCCTCCGCAGGTGAGCAGGTTTAGATGAGGCCGTGAGGGTGGGGTCCTCCTGACAGGAGATCTGCCTGTCTAGAAGACATAAGCGCGCTCTCTCTCTCTCTACCCACAGGTATGAAGAAAGGCCACCCAAGGCCTTAGGGAGAAGGCAGCTATCTGTGCTCCAGGAGGAGGCCTCACCAGGAACAGGACGTGGCCGGAACCTTGATGTTCGACTTTGCGGTTTCCAGAACTGAGAGGAATAACTGTCGCTTAACCTTCCAGTCTGTGGCATTTTGCAGTGGCAGCCCTGAGCTAAGAGACCTGGATTCCTGAGGGTGACAGAGCAAGGTGACCCCTGGGGGATGGCCTCACACCACTGGCCACACGGAAGGTACCTGCCGCTGGAGTTTTCTGCGCTGAACCTGGCCCGTAAGGCGCAGGCAGGGCCGAGGGCATCTGATATCCCTCTGCAGGGATATCTGCAGGTGCCACCTGGAGGACCTGGGACGGGCGGTGGTAAATCCCAGCCTGACCGAGTGCTGACCCCGATGAATGGCAGCGGCGTCCACCCTGGCTCTGCAGGGGCAGCCTCCACGCAGCTGAAGGCGTCCTGAGGGGCCACCTGACCCCTGGCCTCATCCCCAACAGGGCAGCAGCCGGCTTGTGAACAGGAGTGTTTTGGTCCTGGCTCCTGAAGCCTGCCGCATAAGCCCTGTGCCCTGCCCGGCCCTCGTTCCTCAGGGCCTCAGGTGGGAGTGGCGGGGAGGGTGGGCAAGGCTCCTGCCTGGCTGGGTGCTGGCACTGTCAGAATCATGGAGTTTTCCAAGCTGGAAAATGGAGACTTAGCAACAAGGCCTCGCAAAGGGGCTTTCCAAGCCTCAGGCCTGCATCGGATTCTTATGGCCGCTGTCACAAAGCCCCGCTCACCGGGGCCTAAAACAGCAGAGATGGCGCCATCCCAGGCCAGGGGGCCGGCAGCGCCACATCAAGCAGGGCCAGGCTCCCTCCCATGGCTCCAGGGGAGGCTCCTGGTGGCCCCCTGGCCTCCTCCTCCTGAGTCAGTCTGTGTGTCCCCATCTCCTCTCCCAGTTCCACTGGATCAGGGCCCACCTTGCTCCAGCAGGACCTGCTCTGAACTGATGACACCTGCAATGACCCTACTTCCAAAGAAGGCCGCATTCCCGGGCGCTGTGGCTTAGGACTTTAACATCTTTTGCAGGGGACATAAATCAAGAGCCTCTCTGGGGCAGCAGCCCCGGAGCTCCCGGAACAGGCGCTGCTGGGCCTCTCCCCTCGTGCCTGCTTGTGTCCCCAGGGTTACTGGTGCTTCCTCCTAGTTCTCGCTGGGACATGGCCGAGGAAAAAAGTCCCCAGCAGGGAATGGAGCAGGTGATGGCTTCCCACCCTGACCCTGATCCACGCTGACTCTGCAGCAAGGGCTGGGCGTTCCTTGTCAGCCACCTGAACTCCAAGAAAGAGGTGGGTTTCTGAGGACCCCAGCACACTGGAGCGGGCGCTCCTGGAGAAGCAGCCGTGTGCATCATGGGCAAGGCCGCATGCAGTGCCAGCGTGGCACCGCGGCTCATGGAGTTCTGTTGAGTGGGAGATTGGAGGACAGAAGAGGAAGAGGCTCTGGGCTTCGGGCTCCCAGGTTCCCTTCAGACTCTGGGGTGTGAATTCAGCTCCACTGTCTCCTGGCTGCCAGCCCTGGGGCAGGTACTCAAATACTCTGCCTCTGTGTACTCATCCAGAACGTGGGACGATGATGCGACCATCCTTCCGGGCTGCTATGCGGACTGAGAGGTCAGGCTGGTGCAGCCCCCCATGTCTTCAACCATGGTGGGGAGGATGAGGGGCAGCTCCCCTCTGCGTGTGTGGGTGTGGGGACATGGGGACAACCAGCCACTGTGCAGCGCGAATCACCATCAACAGGATACCTCTGGATACCCGGTGCTGGAGGGAGGCAGAGGTGAGTGCCTTCAACGTGCTGGGATGGGAGCTGCCCGGGTGGAGATGGTGGGAGGCTTTGGAGATCCCCGGTCCTTCCTGCCCCTCATGTTACGGGAGGGGAATCTGAAGCCTAGGCTTGGAGTCGCACCATAGCGGCACAGCCTGTTGGTGACTGGTTGGGTACTGTGCCCAGTGCATCTTCTGGGATCAACACCAGCCTCCAGGCAGGCCCCTGAGACTGTGGCTCCCACTGTGATGTGGTGTGTTGGGGAGGAGTGTGGTGTGGCTGGCAGGGTGGTGCTGTGTGCCCGGGGCAGCTCCTGGGCTGCAGTGTCCCCCTTCCACACTGGTGATAGCCACCCTCGAGCAGGGTGCCAGCGAGTGCTGTTGGGTGCAGATGTCGGTGTGGAATTTTGTGGTACGAACCCTGACTCTGCCTGGCCGCGTGGCGTAGTCCGTGCTCCTCTGCACAGCAGCACCTTGTCTGCAGCGAAAGAGGCAAAATCTCATGTCCCCTCCTGGCGGAGACCACGGGAGGCAGGGCCGGCGCTCACTGAGCCTCAGAAAAGGCAGTCCACGTCGTTGATGAGGATGGTTGGACCCTGCTGTGGGTTGGGTTGGGTTCAGTATATCAAAAAGATATACTGAAGTCCAGCCCCAGGTACTGTGACCTTATTTGGAACAAGGGGCCACGGCAGATGGAATGAAGTTACAATGAGGTCACCTGGGATTTAGGGTGGGCCCTAACCAGTGGCTGGTGTCATTATGGGAAGAGGACAGGAGACGCAAGATGCCGGGAGAAGGTGACAGCTGAGGCCGAGGCTGGAGGGAAGGCCACAAGCTGAGGGACCTCAAGGCTGACCAGCGACGCCGGGACCTGTGAGATGCCGGGGAGGACCCGGAGTGTGGTCCTGCCAGCACTTTGATTTCGGACTCTGGCCTCCAGGACTGTGTGAAAATAAATGTCTGCCATTGAGGGCACCCCATGGGTGGGGCTTCCTCCAGCAGCCGTGAGAGACACACACAGACCCTCCCAGGCGACGGTTGGGTCTCTGTGCGTTTTTGCCGAGGTGGCCTTTTGAGGAGAGATGAACTTGGGAGTGGTTCTCCAGGAGCTACAGGGCATTCTGTCTCTTCCCCCCGGGGGGTGGTCATTTTACGAGAGAAGTGGAGGAAAAAAAATCCCTTCCGACGCTCTAAGCCCGGGCCAGAGTGCCTGGGGCTCAATGGGGCGGGCATAATTTGTTTGCTTTGCAATTCTCTCCCCTCAGTGGAGACAAATTGATTTATACGTGGAAATGGGCCGTGGCTGGGAGGCGGGGGGGAGCTTGTGAGAGGACAAGGTTTGCCGGGTTTCAGGAAGGGCTGGTCCTGGCTGGCAGGCCACGGCCCACCCACTGCTGGTGAGAATGTGCCCAGGTGAGCCCGCTCCAGGATCCAGAACCCTAAAACTGCTCAGAGAGTTTGCCGTGGAGCCGCGTTGTGCCGAGCCTCTCCCTGTGCCGTACCGTGCCTCTCCCCACGAGTCTGTGGATGCGGCTGCTGGCCATGTGTTTACGGAACATCTCCCTCACACAGAGGGACCCTGGCGGCGCCAACGAGACAGGGAAAACATGGGAACGGCAGGCCTGCCCTGGGCTGTGGCTTCCTGAGACATCAGGCGCTGAGGGAAGTGTTCAAAGGCTGTATGACGACAGCCGCCATACAGGAAGGCCAGGGCATTGTTTAGCAAATAACAATTTAAAATTTATCTTGTTATTATTATTATTAGGTCACCCAGACTGCAGTGCAGTGGCGCGATCTCTGCTCACTGCAACCTCCACCTCCCAGGCTCAAGCAGTTCTCCCCCCTCAGCCTCCCGAGTTGCTGGGACCATAGGTGCACGCCACCACACCCGACTTTCTAACATTTTTGTAGAGATGGGGTCTCCCTAGGCTGCCCAGGCTGGTCTCGAACTCCCGGTCTCAAGTGATCCTCCCACCTTGGCTTCCCAAATTGCCATGATTATAGGTGGAGCCACTGTGCCCAGCCGAAATAATTATTTTTTTTAAAAGCCCAGTAACTTATTCCACAAGAAGAGATGACAGTCCTAGCCACTATACCGAAGAATGAGGCTGACGACTGTGAAATGCTCACCTCCGCCAGGCTGGGGTCTTCTTGGGTCCCAGCCGGCCTCGCCTCTGCACCATCCCCAACTGGCGGGTCCCAGTCACTCCCTGCAAGGGAGCTTCCAGGATGCCGTGAGACGCAGCTGTGTGCGGGTGTGCATGGGAAGAAGGTGAGTGCCGGGGAAGTGCCTTTTCATGGGTTCTGTGGCAGCAAAGCACAGCGCCAATGACTCATGGCAAACACCCACCAGGAGAGGCGCTCCGGGGAGCCACCCCAGAGGGCTGCTGGCAATTGTCCCTGGGCTGTCATCACACGGGCAGTGTTCATTTCATTTCTCTAAATGTTTAGTCTTTTTCAGGTTTTCTGTAGTGAGCATTGGTTATAGTTTGCATCTGGAGAAAGACGGTTGAGTGGACTCAGTGTCAATTTGGAGAAAGCTTATTTCTGAGTGGGGAACCTGAGCTGGGGACCCTCAGGGGGTCTTGAGGGAGCTGCCTGTCCTCAGCTGGCCCAGGTGTCCCACATGGAAAAGTCAGAACTTGGCTGGACATTGGCAGTCTCTGGTTCAGATGTGGGCAAGACCTGACTTACCCAAGGAGTTCACAGCCCGACCCCTCCTCTCCTTTTTGGGCAACTCAGAGAAGGAGCTTGATTTCTGTGAACTGCAGTGTCTTCATCTACGAAATCAGCATTGTGTCTGATTCATGGGGAGCACCCGCGCCAACGCTAGGCAGTTTCCGCCATAAGCAGAAGGCATCGCGACGCAGTGAGACGCACAGCTGAGCTGAGGAGGAGCAGGCTGCGCTCCAGAGGCCTTGGCTTAAATTCGTTTTTCATTTAATTCAAGTTTACAATTGAGATCTGCTTGCCCATGGAGAATTTACACATGAGCTTTTGAAAATATCTGATCCCATAACCCAAAGGTCACACACAGATTATAGAGACACTGCCATAAAGCAGGATGTAATCAGTAAGTGATGGAATTCAGGCAAGGGGAAAACAGGAAGGGAAAAATAAGAGAAAGTTGTAGGTAAGAACCAGATAGAGGCCAGAGCCCTACACAGGCACGTGGGCTTCAGACCAAAGGTGGAGAAAGGAGCCTTGTATGAGTCCCAGAGTCCACCCTCTGCAGCATCAGTTATGCACAGGAACGGTGGCGTCCTCCTTCTGGCCGAGTGCAACTGGCAAGAGAGAGTAGGTGATGACCAACCGCATTTGGCAGATGTGGATGGGGGACCTTCCTAGGTGTCCTGTGCTGGGGATTCGGGGATGAGCAGCCTGTGAGGCCCACAGGGGATCCATGTTTCCTGTGCGGCTCACCTATGCGCCGTCCTCAACCTGACCACAGCCCACGTGGCAGGCATCGCCAGTCTCACCTTACTGGTAAGAAATTCGGTCGGATTCTCTGATCCGGCCCCGTTCAAGACTGAAATGTGAGTGAAGGAACGCATGGGTTTCAAAGCCTTTGATCCACCCAGCCTCTTTGCACAGAATTTCTTACCAGCAAGCCCCTCTCGCGAGGCCTGCCTGGAGCAGGCGGCCTTGAATACGCGATGAGAACAGGCAGGAAGGTGGAGGGATGGAGCTGTCGGTTACAGCCTCGCATCGGGCTTGGCCCATGAGGCTGTCCCGAGTGAGTGACAGCAGAGAAGTTTGAACAGAAAGAGCGGTGGCCTCCATCGGCCCAGAATCCGGGGTCAGGCGGTCTCCGGGCCAAGCCCATGATGCCAGAATTAATATGTAAGATAAACAGACCCCTGGAGGCGCTGATCGCGTTCTCCAAGCCCAGGTCAGAGGTCTGCTCTTTAGGTGTGAGAAAAGGTTTAGGGAGGACCAGGGTCAAATATTTGCAGCCCGGACAGGCGGACAATGGGCTGGCTACTGGCCTCCCCCAGGCCAGCGGGGCTCCCTGGCTGTGCCTGGGGAAAGGGGAGCGGGCAGAGTGGACTCATTACTCGGAAAGCCCGAGAAAGTTGTCTGCAGCTGCTCTCGGCTGCCAGAGCACATCACATCAGCCTCTACCCGGGGCCCCCGGGGCCCCGCTGCCTGCCTGCCCCACAGCTCCAGCCCCCCACCTGCCACAGTTCCAGGGAGGGGAGGGCTGACCGCCGAGGGCTGGGGCCATGGGGCGGAGGACTCAGTCCACGGTGCCTCGCCCCGCACACACGGCCCTCAGCCCCAGGACGAGGAGCTCACCGCTTCCCAGGGCACTGTGGAGAATCTGACCATCGGTGACAATGCTGAGGTTCTACCAACTTTCACCAGGTTTTCCCGAATGTGGTCAGAGTCTCAGGCCCCTGCTGTGACCGGGGAGCAGGCCCGGGTGGGGTGTCTATTCTTGTTTTACGGTTGAGGGCCTTGGTCAAGCCATGTAGCCTTGGGGTTCTGTTCTTCATCCAGGAAGCCAGTGAGGCACGCTGCAGGCAGGTCCACCGGTCCGCGCCTCCAGGGAGGTGGCGGGAGGGGTCTGGCTTTGCTATTTGGTCAATGGCTGCAACTGGGCTTGCCAGGCCTCTTCTCTTAACCCTCGACTGGTATAAAAATCTCATCAGGCGTTTCCTCTTCACGGCCTAGCCTTAGGTAAAATACTAGCTACTGATAATATTCACTGCTGCCACTGGGCTTTGCTCAAATCACTCTTTGCATGTTTCAGAGTCTCTTCCTCAAGAGAGCGAGGCAGAAGCACCCCCTCCATCTGTGTGCCCAGCGTAAAGTTGGGACTGATTTAAACTAGAAATGAGCAAAACAAGGCAAGTTGTTGAAATCATACATTCATTCCAATATTTTTACAAGGAAATGTACAACCAGGTCTCATGCCAGTAACACCCTGTGAGCTGGAGGACGTCTGAGCCACAGTCATCACTAAACACTCTCCCCACCGTGGAGGATGTCCTCCTTCCCCCAGATGTCCGTCTGTCCTTCCACTCCTGTGCTTATTCATCAAACACACCCACTGAGCACTCAGAGTGGTCCCAGGGACCGCACTGGCAACTAAGGACACAGTGACAACTAAGCTGGGGGACAGGGCAGTCTCAGGCGGGAGAGGATGAAGAGCAAGCACTGTGGCGGACGGGGTCAAATGCAGTCACTGGACAGCAAGGGGTGAACTCCTCTGCCTCGGGTGGAGTGGGGCACTCAAGGAGGGCTTCTGGGAAGAGGAGGCACAGAGTGGACCTTGAAGGCACATTCGAAGCTCCCCAGGGTGCTAGCAGGGGAGAGCATTCGTGAACAAGTTGCCTGGGTGTGTACCTCATTCGGCCTTTCCTGGATCTGCTCTTTCCTGGCAGGCCAGGAGGAAAAGGCAGAGGAAGGAGAGTGTCTTTAAGGTGGACAGGGATCAACTGGCCTGAGGGGTCTGGGCTGCATCCCTTTTTAAAAGTATTTATGTTTTGAAACAGGGTCTTGCTCTGTTGCCCAGGCTGGAGTATGGTGGTGATCATTGCTCCCTGCAGCCTCCAATTCCTGGGCTCAACTGATCCTCCTGTCTCAGCCTCCCAAGTAGCTTGGGACCACAGGTACATGGCACCACACCTGGCTAATTTTTTTTTTTTTACTTTTCCGTAGAGATGGACGGTCTCTACATGTTGCCCAGGCCGGTCTTGAACTTCTGACCTCAAGTGATCCTTCTGCCTTACCCTTTCAAAGTTCTGGGGTTCCAGGTGTGAGCTGCCACACCTGGCTGGCTTTATCTCTTCACCCAGAGAGGAGTGCTATGGGGGAGCAGGCCTTCGAGATGCCCCACAGAGCGAAAAGGGCCCCTTGGTCAAGTACGTTTTCCGGGACTGTCTTGGAGATTCCTGTGATGGTAAAGCCTCTGAAAAGTCCTGCAAGAAGGAAACAAGCTCACTCTAACCCAGGGCCCCCCAACTTATTTTACCATGAACCCCTTTTTGTACCTAGGGAACCCGCGGTAGATGGACATAGTGGGGTGCATGGGCCCTGGTGACCAGCCTTGATGGTACAATCTGTGCATGGTTGTCACTCACGACAGCGCCTGCAGCCATCCGGCACCTCCAACGCTCCTGCCCTACAAGAGGAGGCTGGGGCGGGAGCAGAGATGACGTCCACCCAGGCCTGCCTCGGTGAGGGTTTGCATGCTGCAGGGACAGCTGCTTCTCTGAGCTTCTTGACCATGGGAGAGTTGGGAGAGGAAGGAGGGGACGGGAGGAGCTCACAGGGAATGAGCCTGTGTGAGCCAGCCCTCAGGCTCAGCTAGGCCCAGTCAGGCCAGGGAGAAGCCCGTGGTCTAGCCCAGGGCAAGAGGCTGGTGGGGGCAGGGAGCAGAGTATTCTGTGGCGAGGATGTCCGCTCTGATGCCTGCACTGGGAGTCAGGACTGCAGTTCCCCCACCCTGACGGCTGCCTTCTCGCCCAGGCAGTCCATCAGAGTCCTCTGCCTGTCTGGCCTTGAGGGCCAAGCATGGATTCCTCCTGGCCCCTGAGCAGAACGCCCCCTGCCCCAGCCCCACTCTGGTGTGGCCAAAATAGGAAGCAGATCCTTCTGCATCCCCAGATCCAGCAATTCAAACCCAAGTGGGCTGTCCTCCGAGAAAGAGAGGGACAGAAACCCCAGCTCCCAGGAAGATGTGGGTGAGGTAGCCTGATTCACCCAGCGGGAAGGACAGCTGGTTTGGGTGGAAGCCCCACATCGGGGGTGGCCAGCATGGCCCGTGGCTTCTCAGGGGCTTGAGGGCTGGAACCTGGGGCACCAGCTTTGCACAGAGCCTGCAGCTGGCAGCCAACGCGGGCTGCTCCCAGCTTCTGCCAGCCTTGGTGTCCTCGTTGCGAAGGGGACCATGGGCCTGGGTCCCCAGGCAGAATTGACTGAGCACCTCCTCAGCCAGTCCCGGGATGAGAAGGCCAAAAGAGGAAAGCACCCCTGCCCCAAGCCAGACTGCCTGGCTCAGCCCCAGGCTCAGCCCTCTGCTGGCTCCCTGGTCACCCACTTCTCCGCACCTCAGTTTTTGCATCTGTAGAGCAGGCTGGCTAACAGGCACAGCCGCCAAGCTGGCTATCATGAGGATGAGTTCCTCTCCTGGAGGGACTTTGCCACCCCCGCTGCCCGTGCCCCTTGGCCTGGCTCCCTTCTGCTCCCTCAGACCCGGCTCAGAACAGTTTGTCCCGACAGCAGAGCAAGATCTCAGCAGATGCACGAAGGGCCCCCGTCAAGGGGGAAGCGGAGGCTGGGCTTCCTTCATCTCAGGCTTGCCGCAGGATACACCAGGCGCAAGTCTTAGGGGAAGCTAGAATGAGGAGTATGACCCCAGCTGGGAAGAGCCTGACGTCCACCTGTCATCAACAACCCCAGGGCAGGCTCTGGTCATGGTCGCTGCTGGCCGGCCCCCGGCCTTCTCCCTCCTCTGATCCTTCCTTCCCTCCCTCCTGCCCTTCTCTTCCCCTTCCCGCTCTCCTTCTACCTCTCTCTCTCCTCTCTCCTTCCCTCTCTCCCTTCCTCCCGTCATTCCCTTCCCTTTCCCTCTATTTTTTCCTCTCTCACCCTCTCCCCCTCCCTCCTTCCCTCCTTCCTACTGACTTTTCTCTATTCCTTCAACAAGTATTAACTGATCACCACCAGATGCCATCACTGTCCAAGACATCAGTGACACAGCAGTGAACACCTGATATGGAGACAGACCATGCTGTACCAGGTAGGAGTGTCGTGTGGCGATGGGAGCTCAGCACCCAGGCCCGCAGCTCGATGCTTCCATTAAGGTTATGTGCAGGCAGCTGACCACAGGCGCTGGAGAGCGAGTCCGGCACTTTTCTCACACAACTAGGCAGGTGCCCAGGCTGGTGTGGGGCTCCCTGCTGCAGCAGGGGTGGAGTTCCTGCTCCCCACAACCACCACCTCAGTGTGGGATCATGTGGCCCTGTTCGTGATGGTGTCTGTGCCTCCAGCCACTGGGGTCTGGGCAGGTGGTGGGGCGTGGGCCAGGGGAGAACTGTGTTGATTTCGTAAGAGCCGTCATGACAAAGTACTCCAGCCCGGGGGGCTTAAACAGCGGAAGTGTGTCATCTCCTGTTCTGTAGGCCGGAAGTCTGAAATCAGGGTATGGGCGGGGCCGGCTCCTCCCGAGGTTATGCAAGAGAATGGGTCCCATTCTCTCCCCAGTTCCTGGTGGCTGGCAGCCTTGGGCGTTCCTTGGCTCACGGAAGCGCCGCCCTGACCTCTGCCTTCATCTTCACCAGGTGCTCTCCTTGTGCATGTGTCTCTGTGTCTAAATTTTCCCTTTCTGCAAGGACACCAGTCATGTTGGATTAGGGCCCACCCTGATGACCTCATTTTATTTTATTTTATTTTATTTTATTTTAAGTTCTGGGATACATGTGTAGGACACACAGGTTTGTTACATAGTTAGGCGTGTGCCATGGTGGTTTGCTGTACCTATCAACCCATCACCTAGGCATTGAGCCCCGCATGCATTAGCCATGTATCCTGGTGCCCTCCCTCACCACATCCGCCAACAGACCCCAGTGTGTGTTGTTCCCCTCCCTGTGCCCATGCGTTCTCACTGTTCAGCTCCCACTTATAAGTGAGAATGTGTGGTGTTTGGTTTTCTGTTCTTGTGTTGGTTTGCTGAAGATAATGACTTCCAGCTTCATCCACGTCCCTGCCAAGGACACAATCTTGTTTCTTTTCGTGGCTGTATAGTCAGTATTCCATGGTGTATATGTATCACATTTTCTTTATCCAGTCTATCACTGATGGGCATTTGGGTGGATTCCATGTCTTTGCTATTGTGAATAGTGCTGCAATGAACATATACAAGCATGTATCTTTGTAATAGAATGATTTCTACTCCTTTGGGTATTGTATTAGTTTGTTTTCATGCTGCTGATAAAGACATGCCCAAGACTGGGGAAAAAAAAGAGGTTTAATGGACTCACAGTTCCATGGGGCTGGGGAGGCCTCACAACCATGGCAGAAGGTGAAAGGCACGTCTTACGTGGCGAGCAGCAAGACAGAATGAGACAGACGTGAAAGAGGAAACCCTTTGTAAAACCATCAGATCTCGCGAGACGTATTCACTACCACGAGAACAGTATGGGGGAAACCGCCCCTGTGGTTCACTTATCTCCCATTGGGTCCCTCCCACAACACGTGGGAACTATGGGAGTGTAACTCAAGATGAGATTTGGGTGGGGACACAGCAAGACAGAATGAGCCAGAAGTGAAAGAGGAAACCCTTTATAAAACCATCAGATCTCGCGAGACGCATTCACTACCACAAGAACGGTATGGGGGAAACCGCCCCCATGATTCAATTATCTCCCACTGGGTCCCTCCCACAACACGTGGGAATTGTGGGAGCTACAATTCAAGATGAGATTTGGGTGGGGACACGGCCAAACCATATCAGGTATATGCCCAGTAATGGGACTGCTGGATCAGTCGCTGGTTCTAGGTCTTTGAGGAGTGGCCACACTGTCTTCCACAGTGGTTGAACTAATTTACATTCCCACCAACAGTGTCAGTGTTCCTATTCCCCCACAGCCTCACCAGCATCTGTTGTTTCTTGGCTTTTTAATGTTTGCCATTTGACTGGTATGAGACGGCCTCTCATTGTGGTTCTGATTTGCATTTCTCCAATGATCAGTGATGTTGAGCTTTTTTGCATGTTTCTTGGCCACGTGACTGTCTTCTTTGGAGGAGTGGATGACCTCATTTCAACTTCCCTGTAAAGGGGCTGCCTCCAAATAAGATTGCATTCTGGGATACTGGGGGTTAGGAATCTGGGGGACATAATTCAGTCTATAACAAGGAAGAAGAGAAAAAAGTCTGTCTAGACCACTAGGTCTTCCCCAAGTATCAGGAAAGCCAAGTCTCTGGGAGGCGCTGCTGTGGCCCTACTCTGCGTCCGGCAGGCAGGACTCTGCTGCGCCCCTCCCCAGCTTCAAGGGCTTGTGTGGGGGTGTGGAGTTCGTTTCTTCTCAGCTGAGCATGTTTCCACCCTGAGCAGGATGGGGCTCCCATTGCGTTAAAGGAAGAGAGGATGATGGGTATGGCTTACCCGAGGTTGGAGGATTGTGGTTCTTCGAGCTGACTTCCCGGGATGGGTGGGAAAGGTAGAGGAGACGCCAGGCGAGTTGTCCTGGAGAAGCTACAGAGAGATCACCGGCCTCTCCACAGGGAAGCAGGAGGAACCCTCGTCCCTGGGCCCTGCTGGTGCCAGCCTCCGTGGCCTCTCTGCCTCCATGAGCTCCCGATAACCTGGGCCAGCGGCTGGTGGAACAGCAAATGCAGGGGAGACAACTTGCTCTTTTTTGTTTAAAGTGATAAACGCTTCCAGACTCTTCTCCATGCAGACAGACCGGGGTGCCTAGGCAGACTCCCTTCTTACCTGGGTCAGAGCAGGTCCGGGAAGGGACCAGGGCTGGATTTGCACAGAATGCCCCTTCCGGGGCCCCCAGCTGGCAGAGCCCTAGGGATGGGTGAACCAATTGTAAAGGGGCAGTGGCCTCTGCAGAGAAGCGACCGCACCCCAGCCCCTGCCCGACTCTGATCTGCCTCCTCACTTTCCTGGGACGGTGCTACTGCTTGTGGAGTGTTAAATGAAGCCTGACAGAGGCGATCGATGGAAGGACGCGCCGCTTCAGGTGGAGACTCCCTGAGCAAGCCTGTCTTGTAATGAGCACTTACGGAGGAGAGATTGATGGGAGCTTGGGAAAGCTTTATCATTGCGCCAGCGATCTGCACACACCTGAGAGTCCAACAAGAAATCGTAGCCGGTGCTGGGGCTGCCAGGAGTCCTGCAGGGGACACAGGGGTGGGAGCAGGGGACAGTGAGCCAAGAAGCAGGGCCTGAAGGTGCAGGACGGAGGAGCCAGCGGGCCTGGCTGAGGAGGCCCATACGGACCATATGGCCTCCTCGCAGAACCAGGTGTGTCTGCAGGGCCCGCCTCTCTCTCTACATGAAGAGATTGGTCCAGAAGTTCCTGGAGGTCCCCGGAAGGTGGCAATTCTAAGGTGAGGACAAGTCGCTTCCGAAAGAGGCTGGGGCATCTGCCGTGGAGACATGCACACGTGTGTGGGGTCAGGGAGGACAAGGGCCCTGCACGCTGTGGAGACGTGCACACGTGTGTGAGGTCAGGGGAGGACAGGGGCCCTGCACACGTTACCATCTAGATGTTGTCTTGGCCCAGGCTCCAAATTGCAACGCTCCAGATTCGAATCCATCCCCGGCCTCACACACCACTCCCGACACACAGGTGGCAATCACAGTGGCAATCTCGGGGCTCGAGGCTGGCGGGGGAAGCCTGTGAGTTCCTTATGGAGTGCGGAGTCTTCCCTGCTGGGCCCTGTTCAGGCTCCAAAGGTGGCCTGGCCAGCTGCAGGGAGCCCCAGGCAGGAGCAGGGGCTGGGTGAGCTTGAGATGAGGAAACTGAGGCACA
The DNA here is from genome assembly GCF_000951035.1 of Colobus angolensis palliatus. Taxonomy (NCBI): domain Eukaryota; kingdom Metazoa; phylum Chordata; class Mammalia; order Primates; family Cercopithecidae; genus Colobus; species Colobus angolensis. Next base: position 1,236,239 of record NW_012114522.1, on the reverse strand, counting down.
GAGTCACACGGTCCTCCCATGGCCGAGGCAGCACCCAGGTCTGTGGGATCTCAGAGTCTGTGCTGTCCGCTACACCGCAGGGCCTGCCCCGCGCGTCTCCTTCACTGCCAAAGATAACCTGCATTCAGGCCTGTGTGGGCAGCTCTCACCACGGCAGCACCTCCTTCCCCACCGCTGGGCTTCCCGAGCTTGGGCACCCTACCCCCACTGCCGCAGAAACCAGAGGCCAGAATCATCTTTACGCTGTGGTTTTCTACAGAAGGAGGCCTGGCCAGAGGGTCCCAGCTGGGAGGGGGTGAGGGAAGAGGAGGAGAGAGCCTCAGGGCCCCCTCACCTTACCCCACACCTGAGGTGAGGTTTTCTGCTAATTATTGCTCCCCGAGGCCTCCTTAGCCGAGTGGTCCCTGAAGACATGTGTTCTAGGGGCTGTCTCCACTTGGGAGGTCACTGGGGGGATGTTGGAAGGGGGAGGTTCATTCGACCCCAAAGCCCCCAGCCTTGCCACCCACAGGGTGGACGAGAGAGAACGCAGAGCACCGGAGAGGCCTGTGGCCTCGTCCCCAGGTTGTCTCTCAGCACTCATTCTCAAGGGCCATCCCAAATGACCATGGTAGTTGGCATGAGCCCTTGATCTCCAGTGTCCCCCTTGCTCCCAGCCTAAAGCCTAACCTGCTGCTCGGGCACTGCCCAGGGGGCAGGCACTGCCAGCTGCTTCTCCTGCTCAGCCTGAGGCTGCTCCCTACTCACTGGCTTCAGCCCGCACCATGCAGCCCTCCCCGCTGGCCCTTGCTCTCCCGGCCCTTGGTCAGTGGAGACGATGCAGGTACCAGGGCACCTCCTGCTCCCCCTCCCTCCCTCCTCCAGCTTCCCTGCCCAGTATGCCTCCTCTGAGCTGGGACTGGAGGCAGCCAGCTTGAGGCCATAATAACCAGAACTCAGATCCCAGTTTCTCCATTTACTCACTGGCCCTGTTCATTCATTTATTCATGCATTCGTGCAACAAATATTTACCCAGAGTCTACTGCGGAACCAGACACTGCACTCTGCCTTGGGCCTGGTGAACATGCCCACCATGGACCTGGCCTCTGGAGCAGGCTGCGGTCTGTTTGCCTAATTCTGCACCAATAGGACTCATTCCCCAGAAGTGGAGAAACAACTCACACCCCACAAAATAAAAGTGTGTAATTCCGTGGCTCTTAATATGCTCACAAAGGAATCCAACCATCACCACAATCAATTTTGGAAACATTTTAATCACCCCAACAAGAAACAACATATAGTTACTCCCTGTTCGTCCTCCCCCAAGCCCCCTGGCAACCCTAATCTACTTTCTGACTCTGTAGATTCGCCTATTGGGTATTTTCTGTGAGTGGAATCACCTAAGATGTGGTCACTTAGTGCAAGGTTTTCAAGACGCATCCATCCTGTATCCTGTGTTCATGCACCATTTCTTTCTGTGGTCAAAGAGTACTCCATCGTCTGGATAGACCACATTCTGTGTATCTGCTCATCAGTGGATGGACATCTGGGCTGTGTCCACTCTTTGGCTATTGTAAACAGAGCTGCTTTGAAGATCTGTGTGCGCATTTGTGTGTGGGTATGGATTTACCATTCGCTGGGGTAGATGCCTGGGAGTGGGACTACTGAAGCAGGGTTTGATTTGCTGAAATTTTATAAGTCATGCTGATATCTGATAGGGTAATCCCCCACGATGATGTTTTTCAGGAGTGTCTGGGCAATTATTTGGTCTTTGCTTTCCCATAAATGTTTTAGAATCAGATTATTAAGACACACACACACACACACACACACATATATGCACAGCCATAGTTGGAATTTTATTGAGTCTATAGATTGGGTTGAGGAGTACTGACATCTTTAAAATCATGGGTCTCTGTCTTCAGGAATATGGTCTATTTCTG
>NW_012114522.1:1231807-1232977 GCF_000951035.1 Colobus angolensis palliatus | reverse complement strand
TTTGAGACAGGGTTTTGCTCTTTCACCCAGGCTGGAGTGCAGTGGTGCAATCTCAGCTCACTGCAACCTCCACCTCCTGGACTCAGGTGATTCTCCCACCTTAGCCTCCCAAGCAGCTGGGACTACAGGTGCGCACCACCATGCCTGGCTAATTTTCATATTTTTTTGTAGAGATGGGGTTTCACTATGTTTCCCAGGCTGGTCTTGAACTCCTGGGCTCAAGCGACTTGCCCGCCTCGGCCTCCCAAAGCCCTGGGATTACAGGCATGAGCCACTGCACCTGGCAAAACAATGTTTTTGATAGCTCACCTTCAAGCCCATTATTTGCATAGATTTAGTAAATATTAAGGAAATTCTCTTCTAGCCTTATGACACGGTTTGGTTCTGTGTCCCCGCCCCAATCTCATGTTGGATTGGAGGAGGGACCTGGTGGCAGGTGACTGGATAATGGGGTGGATTTCCCTCTTGCTCTTCTCATGATAGATGAGTCCTCAGAAGATCTGATGGTTTAAAAGTGTGTGGGACTTCCCCCTTCGCACTCTCTCTCTCTCCTGCTTTGCCCTGGTAAGACGCGCCTGCTCCCCCTTCCCTTCCACCATGATTGTAAGTTTCCTGAGGCCTCCCAGTCGTGTTTCCTGTTAAGGCTGTGGAATTGTGAGTCAATTAACCTCTTTTCTTCATAAATTACCCAGTCTCAGGTAGTTCTTCACAGCAGTGTGAGAACAGACTACTATACCTTAGTTTGCTAAGTTGTTTTTTAAATGGTGAAAGAATCCTTACAATGTTTGTGCACACTACTTTATTGTTTCACAGTAACCCATGAAATGGGTGCAATTATCCTCACTTTATAGAAGAGACATAGAGAGGTCACACCATGGGGGTGGCGAAGCCGGGGGTATTAACCACTGCACTGTGCTGTCTCTCCACAGAAGGAATAAAACGAACACAAAAGTAGCAGAAATGGCAACAAAATTCAAAATCTAGATCTCTGAAAATATTAATTAAAGAAGCTTTCACCAAGGCTTCTTTTTTTGAGATAGAGTCTCGCTCTTGTTGCCCAGGCTGGAGTGCAGTGGCGCGACCTCAGTTCACTGCAACCTCCGCCTCCCGGGTTCAAGCGATTCTCCTGCCTCAGCCTCCTGAGTAGCTGGGATTACAGGTGCCCACCAC
>NW_012114522.1:1206646-1230752 GCF_000951035.1 Colobus angolensis palliatus | reverse complement strand
AAAAAAAAAAAAAAAAAAAGGTTGATTTAGCAAAAATTACATCCATGTTGTACATAAAAACTTCTAGATAGATCAAAAAAATTTTTTTAATGTGGAAAACAAAATGATTAGAAGAAAATATATGAAGTCTGGTCTGGAACCTCAGGGTAGGAAAATTCTGCATTGGGGTACAGACAGAATAACTCATGTAAGACAGAGTAATGGATTTGATTACACCAAGCTTTAATTCGTGGAACAAAAGACACAATTGAAGACAAACATCAAGCCACAGACAGAAGAAGACATTTATAGCATATAGAACAGACAGAAGATTAATATCCAGAACACAGCTTATAAATTACTGCTACAGCTCAGTGAGGAAAAGAGGCCAATGACCTAGGAGGAAACGGACAGAGGGTCCAGAGAGAAGAGTCTGAAGAGCCAGTGGACCTATAAATGCACAGAAAGATGTTCAGGCATCTTTTACATTGACTCAGCCGCCCTGGAGGGCAATGTGGCCTTCCCCAGTGACGCGGCAGGGTGCAGCGTCCCAGCTCTTCCCTCCCAGGGATCCACGCAGAGGGACCAGGGGACTTGTGCCAGCTCTGCTTCTTATGGTAAAACACTAGGGCTGGGTGCAGGGGCTCTGTTTGCCATAACATAACTCCTTGGGAGGCCCAGGAGTATGCATTGCTTGAGCTCAGGAGTTCAAGACCAGCCTGGGCAACATGGTGAAACCCCATCTCTACCAAAAATACCAAAAATTATCTGGCTGTGGTGGTGTGCACCTGTGTTCCCAGCTGCTTAGGAGGCTGAGGTGGGGGGATCACTTGAGCCTGGGAGGTAGGCTCAACATCAAGCCACAGACAGAAGAAGACTGAGATTGTACCACTGCACTCCAGCCTGGGCAACAGAGTGAGACCTCATCTTAAAAAAAAAAAAAAGATTGAAACAAAAATATTTCTCTCTAAAAAAAAAAAATAAAACGACTGGGAACAGCCCATGTGCCTATCAGATGGAATGGATAAATTAAAGGGAGTTGTTTTTACAGGAAGAAATGCTACAGTGAAGTTAAAATGTTCATTTTACATAAATTTTTACACCTACAGTGCAATACTGTTGATTATTTACAAATGCCTACATATGTAGAATAGAAAAGCAAACTGCAATGCGAAAGAGCATTTAGAATACACAGCAGAGGCCTTGGGGGTGGACAGAGGAGAATGGGCAAGGGCCATTTTAACTTTACCTGTGACTTTTATTTCCTTCATTTCAAAACATGCAAATATAGCCAGGTGCAGTGGCTCGCTCCAGTAATCCCAGCACTTTGGGAGGCGAAGTGGGAGGATCATTTGAACTCAGCAGTTTGAGGCCAGCCTGGGCAACATAGTAAGACCCCATCTCTACAAAAAATAAACAAAAATTTATTTTTTTTTTATAAACAGCTGGGTGTTGTAGTATGTGCCTGTAGTTCCAGCTACTTGGGAGGCTGAGGTTGGAGGATCGCTTGAGGCCAGGAGGTAGAGGCTTCAGTGAGTCATGACTGTGCCACTGCACTGCAGCCTGGGTGACAGAGTGAGGCCTGTCTCAAGAAGAAGAAGAAAAAAACCCAAACAAACAAAAACTCATGAAAATAAAAATGATAAAATGTGAACCTTTGTTGAACCCGGAAGTTGGGAACCTGGGTGGAATTTTTTCTCCACACTCTTTTGTGTTTTTAAAATTAAAAATATGTATACTGAAAGAGAAAAGGCAGCAGGGATGAGAACAGAGGTGGGGAGGAGAGGAGGGGGAGAGGGGCCAGCCTGCGAGGGCACCTAGGCTTCCCGCACCCTCCTGGAGCCGTGACTCACCAGGCTGCCCAGCCGGTGGCTCCGTGCGGTTCTCGGGTATTGATCGGAGATTTCACTCTCTGGCCGCAAGCTCCCTGGGTGATATCTGCAGCAGTAGCTTGGATCATGAGAATTACCACAGCCTAGAGTAAGCCAGGCAGGCTGTGCAGAGATCAACAGCTGCGAGCCTGCTCCCGGGGCCAGCTGCACCTCAGACTTGTTCCCTGGCCTTTGTCACAGGCCCTTTGTCACCCATGTCCTGGCGAGGAGGGTCTGGCTGACTCTCAGGACAATTCTGAGGCCCCTGGGTGGCTTCATCACTGCATGCATCATTAGGAAGCCGAAGAAGACCTCCTGGGAAGGGTGCATCCGCTTGGGGTATTTAGGGATGAGTAGGAGTTTGCAAGACAAAGCAAAGAAGGTCGCTCCAGTCTGAGGGAAAAGCATAGACAAGGAACATAGGCAAGAAAGGCCCAGCAAGTTCAGGATGTTGCGAACACACCTCGTTGGCTTCCCCACCCTCGTAGGTGCTCATTACCTCCCACCTGTGATGCTGGCATCTGTTACCTCTGGAGAGAACCCGCTTGGTAACTGTCAGGAAACCTCACCCAAGATGGCATCTACAGCCTCTATTTTTAACCATCTCCCCAGCCCCAAAGAGGTGGGGGGCATTTGGGATGGTGTAGCCCCTTCTGAATCCTGCATGGTTTTCTCTCTGGGCTCCAGTATGAGAGAATAACAAAGCCATCCACTTCCCAGAGATATACGGCTGCTGCCAATGACAGGCAAACCAATGCTGCCTCCTCCATTATCATTCTGGGCCAAATCAATATCAAAACAACCGAAGTCTAGACGCATAAATGTCAAACTATTTAACAAGAAGCAGTTAGTGCAGAAAAAACACTTAAATGGCAATTGAGGGGGTCTGATGAGCCTTAAAGTAACTTAGGAGGATTTATGGAAGATAAAAACAGTTTAACTAAGCCTGGAGCCGAGCCCCTGGTGGCCTAGTGCAGGAGGCCACGCTTTATCCTCCCTGCTAGGCTGCCGAACCGGCTGCTTGGTTGGAGAAAAGAGGCCCTTGTTTCTTCCGGTCATTTCTGCCCCAGTCTGGGCTTCAGGTTGTGTTTTTATTAATGATAGCATGACGTGATGTGTGGACCACACAGTGCCAGGCTGCAGAGGGGGAACCACAACTCTGCGTTTCAGTTACCGAGCACCCTCCCATCCATTCTGTTTAAATGTCACAATAGCTGTGATGTGTTGAGCATGTTCCAGGCACACACATGACTGCATGCGATCTCCCCCGCCTGCCGGCAAGTTGGGGTTTTCATCTCTGAGTTGATGGAGAGGAAGTGGGCACCCCGAATTGTTGCTGAAGGTCACTGCCGAGTTCGTGTCTGGACCCCTCTGCCCTGGAGCCTCTGCTCTGCCTGCCCGGCTGTGCCTCTGTGCTCAGACGAGGCCCGGTGCTGACCTGCTCCTTTGGCTCCGCTGATCCAGTCGGTCCCCAGGGATGGAGGGCGGGCTTTGACTGTCCCCAGAGAGGAAGGGAGGTGGGCTCCCATGAGGACCCATCTCAAGTGCCCTAAACTGCCCACTTGCTGTTTAGTGGGATCAATGGCGGCTTCTTAATTGTTGGTAATGACTTTGGGCCCATCCAATTATTACCGCACTTAACAAGAGTCTGTAAATCACCTTCAGTCTCATAAGATCGGAATTTGAAAGTGACTCAGGTTTCCATGGGCTGCAGGCCGCCCCTCCTCCCACCTGCTCCCGTGGTAAATCAATGCTATCCTTCAGAAAGACCTCCTGCAAGCAATGCCACAATCTCCAGGATGCATCGGTGCCTTCCACAGTCACGACCAAAGTCCTCTCTAATGGAGCTAAGGCCAAGCATGGCAGCTCTCCATGCAGTTCAGCCGCAGCCTCCAACTGCGACCTGCTTGCTGCATCTTTTTTGGAGCGACCACAACCTCAGGTCCCTTCCGCCTGCTGCCAAAGCCTCAGACTGAAATCCAGGCTGCAGCCTCCATGGCTCACGGCCACCCTGTGAGTGTGTTGTGGCTCTGCCTGCTCCCCACTGGACTGGGGAGCCCTCTGGGGTAGGCACAACACCCCATATACAGTAGGTGCTCAATGAAGACATTCTGATGAATAAAGGGATTTTTCTTTCTTTGAAATTAAAGGACCTCCTTCTGGCAATGTAACAATCTAGATGTCTGGAGAAAATAGCCCATTTCAGAACAACTCAAAAAGTCGGATGAAATAAATTTGCATTATACACATATTTTATATGTTTCGTGTAAAATTTTTAAGATATGCATCTGACTAGCAGAAAAGAAAGAGAAACCCTCGGTGGCCAGAAATGATGTGAAATGGAATTCTGAGGATTGGACAGACACCAGAAGATGGGGCTCATGGGGAGCTCTCCCCTGTTTCTGGGGACCTAGAGCAGGGCTTCAAGAGGCCCATGCAGTTGGGGGAGAGGAGACAGACTCAGGGCCAAGCCACTCATAGGTTGGGACAGAGACTCCTACATGAGCCAAGACTTCTGAAATGGCATGAGGAAGACATTCACCCGCAGAGGAAGACAGTGAGCCCTGGGGAGAGCGGAGAAAACCCTCCACTGGGAATTCCTCCCCACCCGGGTCAACCCCCATGAGGACCCCAAATCACACCGCTCAAGTGCCCATTCCTCAGCCCCCTCCACTCCAAGAAAAAGGAAAGGTGAAAAGCTGAAAGTGGTCCTAGGATACTGATGGCTCTAGGTGAAGTAAAAGCACATCTATCCAGGAGACATGTAGACAGAGTCTCGCTCTGCCTCTAGGCTGGAGTGCAGTGGCGCAATCTCGGCTCACTGCAGCCTCTGCCTCCCGGGTTTGAGTGATTTCCCTCCCTCAGCCTCCCGAGTAGGTGGGACTACAGGCGTGCACCAGCATGCCTGGCTAATTTTTGTATTTTTCTTTTCTTTTTCTTTTTCTTTTTTCTTTTGAGACAGAGTTTTGCTCTCTCAGGCTGGAGCGTGGTGGCACAATCTCAGCTCACTGCAACCTCTGCCTCCCAGGTTCAAGCAATTCTCCTGCCTCAGCCTCCCTAGTAGCTGGAATTACAGGCACCCGCCACCACACCCAACTGATTTTTGTATTTTTAATAGAGACAGGGTTTCACCATGTTGGCCAGGCTGGTCTCGAACTCCCGGCCTCAGGCAATCCACCCACCTTGGCCTCCCAAAGTGCTGGGATTACAGGTGTAAGTTACCATGCCTGGATGGGAGAAACATTTAAACCCAGGCTTTAAACAATTTCTTCAGAGTAACTTACAATTAAGATAAAATTACAATTAAAAATTAACATCTGTGGAGAAGTCACAAAATTTAAAATTGATAGAATTAGGTCCATGAAGACTGTGACAATAGAATTACCAGATAATGAATAAATATGTTTTATATATTTAAACAATTAAAAGGTGATGTTAACCGTTTAGCCAAGGAGAAGAACTATCAAAGTTGACTAATGTTACTATCATACTGGTCTTCAAGAAAAGAAGAAAATAAAAAGGTTGACTATACTGATTTATTATTTTTTGGAGACATGGTTTCACTTGATTGCCAAGGCTGGAGTGCAGTGGTATAATCATGGCTCACTGCAACCTCAAACTCCTGAGTTCAAGCAATCTTCACACCTCAGCCTCCTGAGTAGCTAGAACTCCAAGGAACATCACTATGACTGGCTATTTGTTTTAAGAGATTGAGTCTCACTATGTTGTCCAGGCTGGTCTCAAACTCTTGGACTCAAGCCATTCTTCTGCCTTAGCTTCCCAAAGTGCTGGGATTACATGCATGAGCTACCATGCTCAGTTATCTAATCTGATTTGAAAGAACAAATATGAAATTCTAGCAGTTAAAAATATAAAAATTGAACTTAGACAATTAACCAACAGAGTTGATATAACTAAAGAGAAAGTTAGTGAAAGGCAAAAGAGACATGTAGAAATCATCCAGGCTGTGACACAGAAGAGAGTGACAGAAAATACGAAAGAGAAGTCAAAAGCACAGAGAAAAGCGTGAGAGGCTCTATAAACGTCAGAGATTGGAGCCTCAAAAGAAGAGAATGGAGGGGGAAGAGAACATCATTGAAATAATCAGACAAAGGTAAAATGCCCAATTAAAAGATAAAGATCAGATGGGATAAAAAAAATCTGTGTTAATGAAAGACAAATTTACAATGTAAGGACAGAGAAGATTGAAAGAAACATGATGAAAAAAGTCCCTAAGGAGATATTAGTTAAAAAAAACCCTAGAATATCTATAATAATATCAACTGAATAGACTTAAAGTAAAAGCATGACTACAGATAGAATTATTGAATTTACATAAAGGTTTCAATTTGACTGTAATTCTAAACTTGTTTACACCTAATAACTTCAAAATATATATACTAAACTTTGTCAGGTTACAAGAAGAACTACAAAAAAATGACAAATGCTGTCATAGAGGGATATTTTAAAATACATTTTGTAGTGACTGAAGTAAGGAGACAAACAACTATCATGATGGAGTAGAGTAGCTTTCCAACACAATGAACAAGCTTCATATAATAAGCGTGTAGTGAAAGCTGTGCCCAGCAACGGGAGGGTTCATGTACTTCTCAAATGCCCATGAAAACATATTAAAAAATAATACTAGGTCATAAATCGAGCAAGCAACAATAGATTTCAAAGAATGGTTGTCAAAGAGACCACATTCTCTGACCACAATGCAAGTAAATTAACATCAATAAAACATCATACATGGGGAAACTTTAAAGCACACTTATAATTAGCTCATAAGTCAAAAAAGAGATTATGAAAATTGAGCATACTAGAAAAGAATGACAACAAAAATAATAAACATCAAAATTTGGAGGGAGCATCTATAGCAGTACTTAAGAAAAAATGTATAACCTGAAGCTCTTATGTTAGGAAAAAAAATGTTAAAATTAATTATCTAAGTAAACCCAAAGAAGTCATGAAGATAAGAATAAAAATAATAAAAGAATAGAATGAGTAAATTTATAGCACAGAATAAGAAAATGTAGATGAGATGCCTAGATTTCTAGAAAAATATAAGTACCAAACCTGAGTTAAGAAGAAATAGGACAATCAAATGATCTCATAAGCATCAAGGAAATTGAATCAATAATGTAAAATATTTCCAGAAAGAAAGCATAAGTCCCAGTGTTTACAGGTAAGTATAATCTAACATTCAAAGAACAAATAACCCCCATCTTTCACAAATTCTTTGAGATAATAGAAAAATAAACATATTCTAGCTCATTTTTGACGTAAAACTTAGATCCATTAAGGCAACCTCACTATTAGCATAGATGCAAAAATCCAACAAAAAACACAAACAAACCAAGTTCTGTAGTACATAAAAGATAAGAAGTCATGATTACTTCATGTTTATTCCAAGAATATAATATTCTTGACTTTTTAAAAATTTTGAGACCAAGTCTTACTCTGTCATCCAGGCTGGAGTGCAGTGGTGCAATCTTGGCCCACCACAACCGCTACCTCCTGGTTTCAAGCGATTCTCATGCCTCAGCCACCTGAGTAGCTGGAATTACATGGTGCACACCACCAGGCTCAGCTAATTTTTCTTTGTATGTTTTAGTAGACATGGGGTTTTGCCATATTGGCCAGGCTGGTCTCAATCTTGTGGCCTTAGGCGATCCACCCACCTTGGCTTCCCAAAGTTCAGGTGTGAGCCACTGCACCCGACCAACAACATTCTTACATTAGAAATGTTGTTAACATAATTCATTACATAGATAAAAAGAGAAAGTATTTGGTCATCTCAATAGATATGGTAAAAATTCCATGAAAATTTGTGATGAAAATCCATTAAGAAAACTTGCTGTATTAGTAACTAGGGTTAGAATGAAACTCCTATAACCTGATAAAGAGTATGTACACAACAAAAACAAAGAAATTCTACTTCAAACATTATACTTAATGATGAAGTAATAAAATAAATCGCTTTAAAATCAGATTCAAAACAGATTCCCAGATGCTACTCACCTTGTACTGGAGCTATTAACCAATGCAGTAAGACAAGACAAAGAAATAAGCAGTATAACAATTTCAAAGGAAAAAGTAGAACTGTCATTATTTTTCCTGTTTTTTTTTTTTACACAGAAAAACCTAAAATAATCTACGAGAATCTTCCAGAATTGATGACGGAATCTAGCTGTTTTTAGATATAACATCAATAAACTAAAGTGAAACACATTTATATTTCAATAGTAGTTAGAATATGTAATTAAGATATTATTTATAATAGCAATGAAAACAAAGTATACAGGAATACATCTACCAAAAAATGTATGGACTCATCAGATGCAAAATTATAAAAATAAATACTACTGGAAAATAACTGCAAAGACCTAATGGAGAGCTGTATCATGTGTATGGATAAGAAGATTCAGTATCATGAAGAGGTCAATTAGTACTCAATTAATCTATAGCTTAAACACAACTCCAAATTCCTGACAGATTAAAAAAAAAATAAAACCTAGTAAGCCAATTCTAGAATTTAAGTGCAATAACAAAAGGCCACGATTACTCACGATACCGATATGGTTTGGCTGTGTCCCCACCTCCCCACCCACATCTCATCTTGAATTCCCACATGTTGTGGGAGGGATCCAGCGGGAGGTCATTGAATCTGGGGGGCAGGTCTTTCTCATGCTGTTCTTGTGACAGTGAATAAGTCTCACAAGATCTGATGGTTTTAAAAAGGAGAGTTTTCCTGCACAAGCTCTCTTCTTTTGTCTACCACCGTGTGAGACATGCCTTTTGCCTTCCATCATGATTGTGAGGCCTCCCCACTCAGGTGGCACTGTAAATCCATGAAACTTTTGTCTTTTGTAAGTTGTCTAGTCTTGAGTATGTCTTTATCAGCAGCATGAAAATGGACTAATACAGACACTTATGAAGAAGAAGGGGAGGGTGGAAGGAATTCGCCTACTAGATATCAAGAACTATGAAAAATCTAGACTAATAATGGCCGTGTGATATTTGTGCATAGGTAGATGATAGTTAAATGCAGTGTTAAGATACAGATCACACAACATAAGTTGTGTGGTAACAACTTGAGATACTGTACTGGTGGGACGTAAATGGACAGAACTACTTCTCAGCCTACACCAGATCTATGGACTCAGAAACTCCAGAAGTGGGGCCCAGCAGCCTGTTGCTGCCCTTTCCAGAGCAGTCTCTTGGGCGATGGTAAAGCCAGGAGACTGGGGAGGAGGCTTTGGAATGGTCTCGCTGAGCGACTGTGATGGATCAGCTGGGGAAGAGCAGAGGGGAAGGTGGAAGGGGAAGGCTTTTGAAGGCCGAGCTCCAGGACTTACTGGCAGCTTGGATGTGGGATGGGAGGACAAGATAGACTTCGGGGTGACTCTGGGATTTGTTCTGTGCATCTGGAAGGATGGCAGAGGGCTGCAGGCTGAACAGGACTAGGGAGGCTAGGAGCTCAGTTTTGGACCCACGGGTGATAATGTCTGTTGGGAACATGGACAACTGCCCTGTGGATTGGGAATCTTTGGCTAAAAATCAATGAGACCACCCAGAAATGCTCCTCCAGATAAGACCAAGGACAGAGGTCAGGGGAAGAGGCAGAGCCAGCAAGGAGCTGAGGCAGGAGGACTAGAAAGCTGGAACCCTGCACCAGGGCAAACAAGAGGCCACGTCACATGGATACGATGGGGGCTTGTCCAGGGCAGTTTCTGGGAGTGGCTGAGGGGAGCCCACCTGGGCAGGAGAGAAATCAGAGGCAGAGACCTCAGGTGTTGCTGTAAAGAGAAGTGGAGAAATGAAGTCAGAGTTAGGGCAGCAGGTGGGAGGAGGGGCTGCCCAGTGGGGAGAGGGGATAAAAGGAGGATGGTGCCATGATGCTGTGCTCTTTGATGCTGGGGACCAGGCTGGGTCTCAGCATTCACCAACAACTCCCAGCCACATTTCCAGCAGCTGGGGATGGGAGTGGGGGGAATGGGGGAGGGTGAGAGGGGTGGCTGCCACCAGGTGAGGAGATCTAGGGAACAGCTTGGTGGGGTCTCTGAAGCAGCAGAGCCAGGATCACCCAGGCACTTGTTGAAAATGAAAATTCTCAGGCTTGGGCCCCAGACCTGCTGACTTGGAAACTCCAGAGTTGGGGCCCAGCAGCTGGTGTTTTACGCACCCTCCCAGTGAAGCTCCCCAGGTTTGAGAACCTCTGCACTGCAGGATTGATTGCCCAGGACCCCCTGTCACACCTCAGCCTCGGTCACTTCACAGGTGGGTGTCAGAGGCCAGGGAGTCTCAGGCGGCCCTGCTCGCTGCTCACCTGCCAGAAGCTGCCTGCTCCGCTGGCTCCTAGCCCAGGTGCGCTAGTGTCCTCAGCCCCTGTAACTAGGGACCATACTCTGGAGGCTTAAATCCAGGTCAAGTCTCTCACGATTCTAGAGGTCAGATGTTCAAAGTCAGGGTGTCGTCAGGACCTCACCCCCTCCAAAGGCTCTAGGGGAGGCTCCCTCCTGCCTCTTCCAGCTTCTGGTGGCCCCAGGTATTCCCTGGCCTGTGGCCACATCGCTCCAGCCTCCTCTTCTGTGCATCTGTCTCTTCTCTTCTTATGAAGACACCAGTCATTGGGTTTAGGGTTCGCCTGCTTAGTCCAGGACAATCTCATCTCTTGACTCTGATCTTAATTATATCTGCAAAGACCCTATTTGCAAATAAGATCAGATTCTGAGGTTCTGGGGGACATGAATTTGGGGGCCACTATTCAGTCCACCACCCCAGCTCTCCTCTTACCACGGCATTGCTCTCATGAACATCCGTCAGAGGCATTCCCTCCCGCTGTGCCATGAGCCCTCGGAGGCAGGGGTGGCCTCTGACTCCTGACTGCACCCCTGGCCCTGTGAGGGGCTTTTCCTCACCGCCCGGGGTGGGTTACCTGGCAGGCACTCGCTAAACAGGGTGCAGGAGGGTTGGGTGTGGTGGCTCACACCTGTGATCCCAGCACTTTGGGAGGCTGAAGCAGGCAGGTTGCCTGAGGTCAGGAGTTTGAGACCAGCCTGGCTAGCACAGTGAAATCCCATCTCCACTAAAAATACAAAAAAATTAGCCAGGCATGGTGGCATGCGCCTATAATATCAGCTACTCAGGAGGCTGAGGCAGGCGAGTTGCTTGAACCAGGGAGGTGGAGGTTGCAGTGAGGGGAGATTGCGCCACTGCACTCCAGACTGGGTGACAGAGCGAGACTCCATCTCAAAAAAAAAAAAAAAAAAAAAAAAAAAATGGAGGGAGCAGAGAAGAACAGACTTTGTATTCAAAGGGGCCTGGGTCTGACCCCAGCTCTGCCGTGTCCAGCCATGTCCCAGGGAAGCTGTGTCACCCCCTCTGGGCCTCCGTTGGCCCATCTCCACACTGGCAACAGCATTTTAGGGTTTGTCTTGAATGCGAAGGCAGAGCCGATCCCTCATATCTGTGAGTTCTGTGTTGCAGATTCAAGCAACTGTGGATCCAAAATACTTGACAAAATAATTAGGAATTATAATACAGTACAATATATAGATAAAAATCGAACAGCTGTCTACATAGCATTTACATTATATTAGGTAGTATAAGGCATCCAGAGATGATTTAAAGATGTGTGCATTCCATGCAAATACTATGCCATTTTACATTAGGAATTTGAGCATCCTTGGATTTGCAGGACCTTGTGAGTCCTGGAGTCCATCGCCAGGCATTCAGTGCATACCTGCATAAATGCCAACTATCCCTCAAACCGTTCATGTTTCTTGATTGATTCCAGCAGATTAAGTGGGGGATCTTGGAGCCAGGGAGACTAGAGCTGGAAGGGACATCAGACACTACAGGGTCCATACCCTGATGGGTGAGTGGGCACCGAGGTCTTCCCACCAAATCCCTGTGATGAAGGGAGATGCTTCTTGCAAGGAGAGGGGGCAGAGGCAGAAAGCAAGCTTGTTTCAGAGCACACTTTGCCCACCCATTCCAGGAACAACCTGTCAGAGATTGATTGTGGGGATGGCGCTGAGGAGTTGGCTGCTCCCCGTCCTGCTCAGCTGCTACCTGGGCCACCCGTCCCACCCCTGCTCTGAGCTATTCTGGTCACCAGCATCACCTTTCTCGTCAGAAAGAAAAGACACTTGCCTACATTTAGAAGCCTTTCTGGGAAGAGAGGGCACAGTGTGACAGTCAGGGGAGGATGACGGGAACGTCCCCAGACCCACCACCTCCCCAGCCACACCGCAGACACTCACACAGCTCATGCTGGAGAGATGGGAGGGCGGACGTACAGTCTCCTCTGCCGGCTTCTTCTGGGAAAGGGGTGAGAACTCATGGGGTGGAGCCCTGTGGGGGTGAAGCAGTGAGCCCAGCCTGAAGGAGGTCAGCACAGGCCCCTGATGAGATGACGTGGGTGTGATTATGCCTGTTCTGTAACCGAATATCCCCAGCTCAGAGAGGGTGGGGACGCATCTACAGTCACACAATGGATGCGAGGAGGAACCTGGATGGCAACCAGGTCCCTGCTCAAGCCTCCATTTGCAGCCTCTCTTCTCTCTGCAAAAGAGTGAGGTTATTTCTCCTGTTGACTGCCTCAGGGCCCACGGCCAAGGCCTCTGCTTCACAGCCAGCCTGGGGTCCTGTCTCTACCTCTGGAGGTGGATGGTCAGAGGAGGAGAGGGGAGAAACCTGCCAGGCCACAGCTGGGCCTCAGCTTCCAGATTCGCCAAAGGAGCTTCCAGATTTGCCAAGGCAACTTCGGCTGCAACAGGCATGATGGAGCTGTCTTCGGGTCAGGTCTAAAGCTGAGCCCCTGTCCCCAGCCCCGTGTTCTTCTCACGGTGCAGGAGCTCTTGCCTGGGATGGGGTCTGGTCTTGCAGTCCCTATGCAGTTACCTCTTCAGTCAAACGACCTCGAGGTCCCTCTCTGCACTGCTGTTTTCAGATTCATCAAATGCATCCCATTCCATTTCCCTCCCACTGAGGGGGTCAGAACTTACTGCCTGAACCCCATATCCTCTGAGAAAAGAGAATGTCACTGTCTG
Source organism: Colobus angolensis palliatus (assembly GCF_000951035.1). Lineage (NCBI taxonomy): Eukaryota > Metazoa > Chordata > Mammalia > Primates > Cercopithecidae > Colobus > Colobus angolensis. Next base: position 1,217,842 of record NW_012114522.1, on the reverse strand, counting down.
ATGGATCCTGGGACTGCCAGGGTACATCATGACACAGCAAGAACCAGGAAGGATCTTCTGCTCCCTGTTGAGGGCTGTTGAGGGCACCCAGCTGGAGCGGGGGCTGCCGGGCTGAAGTCACTGGGAGCTGTCCCCGGTGCTGACCTCAGTCTGCTTCTCGGCCAACCAGGCACCACCTGCCCAAAGGCTGACCCAGTCTCTGTCCTAACCAGGCACCGCCCGTCCCTAAGGCTGACCCAATCTCCATCCTAACCAGACACTGCCCACCCCTAAGGCTGAGTCAGTCTCTGTCCTAACCAGGCACCATTCCTCCCTAAGGCTGACCCAGTCCTAACCAGGCACCCCTCGCCTCTAAGGCAGACCAATACTCTGTCCTAACCAGGCACTGCCCGGCCCAAAGGCTGACCCAGTCTCTGTCCTAACCAGACACTGCTCGCCCCTAAGGCTAACCCAATCCCTGTCCTACTCAGTCTTTCAGGCTTTCCCATGTCTCTCACCAGATCGGATTCCCATTTATGACTTCTCACTTCCCTTGTCCAACATGCATTCACCAACAAGTACTGTCACCAGCCACAGTGTTAGCTTGTGTAAAACATAGAGAAATTGGATTTGGCCCTGCCCTCAGAGAGCCTGCAGTCAGTGGGGGAGACAGAGGTATGGGAATCACTGTCCTGGGCCGCCAAGGGTTTGGAGCTTTGAGGGAGTAGGAGGAGTAACTTACGCAGGTGCCCTGGCCCTGGCCACTCAACAGTAGTTGCGGTGCACTTGCTGCACTAGGCTTGGTCCATCTGTGGAAGCTGCTGAGGAATAATAGCCTGGCTTTACTTGATGCTACTTGTGAGTTTTTAAAAATTTGAATTTCAGTATTTGGTCTCAGGCCAAAGGTCCGTTTCCACCCCCAGATGTGCAGCTGATCTTGGGCCGACTCCTCAAGCCTTGGCCTCCTTTTCTGTGGAGCAATAGACCCTGCTCTGGCTACTTCAGAGGACTGTAGGAAGATCAAATATGATCATACACAAGGAGCACTTGGAAAATAGTGGAGTCCTGTGTATGGGTTCATATTAGTTTTGAGTCAAGAAGTAAAACCTTGTGTACCAAATAATTCCAACAAAATCTATTGAACATGTGTGTAGCATACTGGTTCTTCCACTCCTTCATCCAGGTTCTCGGATCTGGTCCCATCAATGACCTCTCTGCCAATCATATCCCTCATAAGCCTTAGACTCCCATCTCTGGCCCTGGGAAAATAGCATATTCCCCGCAGAGGCGCTGGAGAGATACATGGTGGAAATCACTGTCTGTTCCTGGGAACCCCTGCCTCACCTCTTAGGTGATTCCCACAGCCTCTGAACTCATCACCTGGCCTTTGTCCTCCCTCCCCTATGACCTACTCTGCACAGAATGGCCAAGGATGCCTCCTCCAACATAAGTCAGACCCTGTCCCCACCATTGAGCATCCAGCAGCTCCCGTGGGACTCAGGGCAGGATTCACAGTCCTCGCCGCACCCACCTGCCAGGCCCCTGAGCTCCGAAGTGCCTCCTTCCAGACCCCGCCACCTCTCATTCTCCTCCCCTCTCAGGGCGCTGCACACACAGTCAAACCTGCTGGCAAGGAAGGTGTCACGGGCATGAAGGCCGCATCAGAAAGACTCAGACCCTACCCCACACCCACGAGGATGGCTGCTATAAAAAACAGTCACAACAATAAATGTTGGCAAGGATGTGGAGAAACTGGAATCCCTGTGCACTGCTGGTGGGAAGGTCAAACAGTGTGGCTGCTGCAGAAGACAGACTGGTAGTTCCTCAAAAAATTAAAAATGGGGTCAACATATGATCTAGCTATTCTACTTCTGTGTATACACTCAAAAGAATGGAAAGTGGGGACTCAAATAAATGTAGGTACATTTGTGTTGATAGCAGTATTTTTCTGAGTGGCCATGAAGCAAAAACAACCCCACATTCATTCATTCATGAATGGACATACCAAGTGTAGTCCATCTAGACCTTGGAATATTATTCAGCCATAAAAAGATAAGAAGTCCTGACCCAGGCTACAACTTGGATGGACCTTGAAGACGTCACAGTAAATGAATAACACACAAGGAGACAAATGTGGTCAGATTCCATTTGTAGGAGGTCCCAAGAGTATTCAGATTCATAGAGACAGAAGATGGATCTCAGGGGCTGGGGATTGGTAAATGGGGAGGGAGCGTTTAATGGGGACAGAGCCTCCATTTGGGAAGATGAGAACATTCTAGAGACAGATGGTGGCTGTCCAACAATGTAAATGTACTTAATGCTACTGTACTGTACACTTAAAAATTGTTACAAGGATAAATTTCATGTCATGTGTATTTTACGACACACACAAAAAGATATTGGAGAAAAAGAAAAAGATCCAGAAGCCAATATTGATGAGGCCCCTACTGGCCAAAGGTAGAGAATTTGGCTTCGCTAAGGATAAGGCAGGTAATGACTGCCGTCTGCTGAGATGCACTGGAGATGGTCACGTTCACGAGTCTGTAAAGATGAAAACAGAAACCTCACTGACCACGTCTAGGGGACACTGCTGTGAGCGTTTGTGTGGACATACAATTTCATTTCTCATATGTAGACAAACAGGAGTGGACAGTCCCTGGCAAGGACCTGTTTAACTGCATAAGAAACTGCTGAACTGGTCTCCAGAGAGGCCAGCCTCCCTGAAAGGCCTCCAGCGGGACATAAGCATTCCTGTTGGTCCACCCCTTTGACAACATTTAGTATTGTCAGTCTTTTTAACTTTACCCATTCTCGAGGGAGTGCAGTGGTATCCCACTGCGGTTTTAATTTGCACTTTCCTAAAGACTAATGGTGTTGAGCTTATTTTCAGGCACTCGTTAGCCATTAATAATCTTCTTTAATGAAGTATCTGATCAAATCTCCTGCCCATTTATTATTCTTTAACATTTTTAAATTTTTAATGTATTATTGTTATTTGAGACGGGTCTTACTCTGTCACCCAGGCTGGAGCGCAGTGGCACAATCGTAGCTCACTGCAGCCTCAATCTTTGGGCTCAAGTGATCCTCCCATCTTAGCCTCCTGAGTAGCTGGGACCACAGGTGTGTGCCACCACAACAAGCTAATTTTTGTATTTTTTCTAGAGATATGGTCTCACTATGTTGCCCAGGCTGGTCTAAAACTCCTGGGCTCAAAAGATCCTCCCACCTTGGCCTCCCAAAGTGCTGGGATTACAGGTGTGAGCTGCTGTGACCTGCCTGCCCCCCATTTTTAAATTTGGTTATCTTATTATTGACTTGTCAGAAATTTTTTTTAAAATGTATATTCTGGACAATTTTTTTTTTTTTTTTTTTTTTTTACCAGATACACATTTTTACAAATACTTTCTCCCAGGCTGTGATTTGTCTTTTCATTTTCTTTAAATGCTTGTTTTGCAAAAGCAAATCTTTTCATTTTGGTGGAGTCTGAGTGATCAAGTCTTTTCTTTCGTGGTTTGTGCTTGTGCTTTTGTGTCCTGTGGAGAATTTGCCTATCCCAAGTTTATCTGCACTTTCTCCATTGTTCCTTCCAGAGGGTTTATGGTCTTAACTCTGTCATTGAGCTTTATGGTCCGCTATGAGTGATTGATGGGTCCCAGGCTGAGAAGGGCCTGTGTGAATCCCATGAGCTCCTAATGGCATTTGGGGAGATTAGAAAGAGCCAGCATTCCAGGTTGGCCATGGACAATCATGAATCACAATGTCACTAATTCTCCCTTGCAGGATTTTACCATCCAGAAATCATTTTCTCATCTGACCTGCACAACATCCTGACACGGAAAGAAGATTGGACAGGACTTCTCCATTCTGTCGTGCAGGTAAAGAGGCTAAAACACAGAGACATTCAGACACCTGCCCAAGGTCACACAGCTGAGCTAGGATTTCTGTCCTGGTCTCTGCTTTTCTGCCCCAGGGCAGACCTCTCACCCCTCATTCACCACAGGTTTCTCACCTGCTTGGAGATTACTTGGTACCTGAGTAAACCCTGCTCTCTCAGCCTGCTGGGTAACCTGGCAAAGCTTGGACATTGCCCCACTTTTTCGTCCCTGTGTTCGGTCATGTGATAAACACGGCGACCAATGGATTGGCTGTTGGGGGATGGGTGCAGACCACCTGGCTGAGTCTGGCTCACAGCAGGTCCTCGCCGAGGCCTGGCGAGCCTGCGTCTAACGTGGTACTTGGTCTCCATCAGGGCAGCAAGCCAAGCCAGGACCCTGCTGTCGGCCACACCAGGGCTTCCTGCTCACCCCCCTAACATGGCATTATCAAGGGACTTCCGGTTGTCAAGATACCAACAGGATCAGATGGCACACTTAACACAGGGTGGCAAGAGGAGGGTCTAGTCAGGATGGTGCGGTGTAAGGGGCACAAGGAAGGGTCTAGTGCCTGCGTTTGCTGCAACTGAGCTCTTACCACCTCTAGTCCCTATGGGACAAGGTGGGCAGGCAATTATGGCAGACAGAGATTCAGAGAGACAGACAGAGGAGAGAGGGAGATGGTGAGACAGAGACAGAGAGACAAAGAGAACGAGGAGGGAGGGGGAGAGGAGGGAGGGAGAGACAGGGAGACACAGAGATAGGGGAGAGAGAGAGAGAGACAGCAGAGGGAGGGACCCTCAGCTGGAGGACACTCCAGCTCCTGGCAACCTCATGGGGAACAGCCAGGGCACAAGACCTGACCTTGCTCTTCTCCCTCCCGCTGCTCTCCACTGGGTTCCCTACTGGCCAAACTTGGCTGGAAGGCACAGGTTGCGGAAGTCCAGAGACGCACCCATGCAGGTCAGCACAGTGAAGCCAGGGGCGGCAGAGGGAGGATGTGGAGGAACAGAAGTGGAAGTGGAGAACTCAAGCTACCCTTGGGTTAAATGAGCTACGAGTCACCCGATGATCACTAGACCTATAAGTAAGCATATAGGGGAATCCCCCATTTCCTCCCCAAATGGAGGGGAATATAAGTGAATTCCCACTTTGAGTGGGTGTGTGTTGAGGGGTGGAATGGGAGGATATCTGCACTGGGAAGCAGCCTGCCTCCACAGGCTTGCAGGCAGAAGCTAGAGGGAACTTTGGGGCCGGGAGAGACTGGACGCAAGGTGTGGGCTTTCCAGGGAGGCTGCATGGGACGGTGGAAGGTGCCCAGCTTTGGACCAGAGAGATCTGGGTTGAAACAACAGCTCCCCAGCTGTGGGATCCAGAGCAAAGATGCCCCCCGCCCACATGCATTGAGGCTTCCCTGCCACCTCTACAGAAGGGTAAAGCCCCCTGTCTTCAGGGGTAATTGGAGGGATTATGCTAAGTTGAATGAATGAAGTGCCTGAGAGTTGGTAGTCAGTGCTGTCAACTTGCAGATTCCTGAGAGGCACCGGAGAGCAGGGAGCCCCAGGAGAGGCATGTGGCTGGAGCCGCCCAGGATTGGAGAGGCGACAGAGCCCCCAGCTGCGGTGGGGAGGTGTTCCTTAGCAACAGAGTTTTGGGGGCCCAGACATTTGAAAAACATTTCAAGGCATCTAAAGAGCTATGAAGACACGTGGCTTTGCTTAGGCCCTGACCGGAGCCGCCTTTCTTGTGGGATTCGGCTCCGTTCGCTCTCGGAGCCCAAGGAGCCAGGAGGAGAAAATGAAAAACGTTTTAAGGAACTATCGCAGCTTCGCTCCTTCCTTGCTGCCTCTCCTTCCCTTTCAAGTTGACAGAAGAGAGCTTCTCCCCCTCCCAGCTTTTGTGCAAATGTGAAATGGAGCATTTTCGCCGTCTCGGGTACCACATTTGATTCCGATTTCTTCCTGGAGAGTGATGACAAGCGCCCTTGGTCGGTAATGGACGAGGCCAGGCTTGGGGCAGGGGAAGCCCCAGGCACCGGTGTTATTAGTCTTGCTGCTGTAGCTATCACCAAGCGGGCCAGCGGGTACTGGCAGAGCCCCAGCCCCGTGGGGGGTGGGGAAGCAGGAAGCCACGTGGCCACTCCACCCTAGAGGGTCAGGGGTCATTGTGGGGGAGCAAGTGACCATGCTGGGCCAGGTAAGGACACCCCTGTGAGTGGACACTGTGGGCATTTGGATGGACCAACAAGGGGGAGGTAAGGCAGCTGCTGGAGTGTCTCTAGCCAAGCTAGTCCGGGCAGTGGTGGGGCTGGGAGTCTGGTGATGGTTGATGCATTTGCCCCTGTCCTAGGGAACAAAGTTACCCCATTGTGTTGTAGACCCTGAATCCAACGCCATTCTTCTCCCCAGGTCTTTGCCCTGTAACCTGGAGGTGCCTTTCCACCCTGGCTCTTCTCAGCCTGTGACTTTCTTTTGCCAATAAAACAAGGCAGACATGAACAATGCCAGTCCTGAGTCCTGGCCTCTGGGAGCCTCGTGTATTCCTGTGAGCTCTCTGGCTCCTCTGCCCTCCCCAGGAGCCTGTGCCCAAGCCAGTGGACTGGAGGATGAGAGCCCCCCAGCACAGAACCCCATGCTCCCATTGTCTCAGCTAAGACTTGCCAAATCTGCAGAGCCCTATGGCCCCTGGTTGGTCCCCCAGCTGACCATAGACACCTGAGCCATGAATGGTCATGGTCATACCCTACTGAGTGTGGGCTGGTTTTGTTACGCAGCAAAAGCTACCTGACACAGAGGCCTGCTGCAGGCGAGTACCCTGGTGGTCACCTGCTACTCCTTTGTTACCTGTTCACCTACTCCATCAGGCTGAGGATGCTGATTACCTCCAGGGCCCTTCTACCCCAGGACACCCAGACTTTCCTCACCCCAACTTGAATCCACTTCAACCACAACAGGACAAGAAGCCACATTGAGAAGTAGCACTAGGGACCTGCAAGCATACTACCTTTGGAGGTCCATATCCCAGCTCTGCCACGTGCCAGCCATGGGACTTGGGCAAGGGACTTAGGCTCCTGATGGATGACCTGTGGTGTTAACTAGCACCTGCTAGCCAAAGTTGCTGTGCAGGCTACACTTGCCACATATAAAGTGCTGGACCTACAGTTGGCACTCAGCAAGTGAGGGCCCCTGGCAGCAGCCCATTCAAGAGTCAGGAACAGCAGCAGGACCTCAGGCCGGGCTCTCATTCAGCCTCTGTACAGTGTGCTACCTGGCTGGGCCGGATCTTTCTTCCCTCCGGGAGAGTGAGCAGGAGACACATTGCCAAGTGCAAATTTGATAACCAGACACTGGGCTGGGGCTTGTGGACAGCCCCGCCTGCCTTTGATCCCAGGCTGTCTGGGCTGGCTGCTCTCTAGCCGCCAAGGGTCTGTTTTCCATTTTGAGTTCGACTGGGCCTGCCTGTATGGAAGATCGGTTTTCAGGCCCCAGCAGACACAGTCACGGGCAGGAAGGAAAGGCACACCCTTTTCCCTTTCTCTGTGGTGGTTCCCTCAGCTCCCCTGGCCCCCCAGGAGCAAGAGGAGGGCTGCTGGAAAATTTTCCCATGGGATGGAAATTTTCCCAGATGCTGGAAAATTTGTGTTGGGATGGAGACAAGGGTGCTCTGGGATGGGAGGAGCTCCCAGAGTGGCTCTGCAGGGTCTCAGCACAGTTGAGGTCATCAGCTGCATGGTAATGTGCAGAGCCCAGGTGCCGGGTCTCCATTAGGTTTCTGAGAGGTTTGGCAGAGCAGAAAATGAGGATTCTGAGGGTGGGAATTAACTTGGTGGTTGCTTGGAGCATCTTTGTTGAATAAATCCATGGACAGGTAGAAAAATGGGTAGATGGGTGGATAGCTGAGTGGGTGGGTGGATGGATGGATGGGTAGGTGGATGGATTGGTTAATAGGTGAATAGATAAGTGAGTGGGTGGATAGATGAAAGAGTGGATGGGTTAATGGATGGATAAGTGTGTGGATGGATAAGTGGATGGATGGATGAGTGAGTGGGTGGATGGGTGGATGGATGCATGAATAGATGGATGGATAGATGAATGGGCAGGTGGATAGATGGATGGATGGATAGATGGATGAGTGGGTGGATAGATGGGTGGATGGATGGGTGAGCCGGTAGATGGATGGATGGATGAATGGGCGGATAGATGAATGGATGGGTGCATAGATAAGTGGGTGGGTGGATAGATGGATGAGTAGATGGGTTAATGAACGAATGGGTGAATGGATGGATAAGTGGGAGGATGGATGAGTGGATGGGTGGGTGGATGGATGCATGAATGGGTAGATGGATGGATGAATGGGTGGGTGGATGAATGGATGGATGGATAGATAAATGAATGGGTGGACAGATGGGTGGATGGATGGGTGGGTAGATGGGTGGGTGGGTGAGTGAGTGGATGGATGCGTGGATGGGTGGATGGATATGTAGGTGGATAGTTGAATAGACAGATGCTAGATGGATGAATTTCACCCTACTTTGGCTCTAAAGAAGAAAAGATCATGATGTACTCATCGACAGAAGGATAGTCATAAGCCTTGGCCTGCTCCCCTCTTGGGGTAAAGCAAGGTAATGGTTTGAGAGTCATGTGGGATGACAATGTGTGTCATAAGAAGAAACAGAAACTTGGAATCAGACTTGGAATCTTGGCCAAACTACTTTCTCTCACTGTAGACTTGGGCAAGTCCCCAGATGTCAGCTTGGAGAATGAGGGGCCTTGTCCCCTTGCTCGCCTTTGTCTGTTTGCTCGCCTTTGTCCATGCATCGCTGCCACAGACTTAATTATGTCCTCCTCCCTCATCACCCCACTTCATATGTCAATGCTCTAACCTCCCATGTAACTATATTTGGAGCTAGGGCTTTGGGGAGATAACTGAGTTTCGACGAGGTCCTGAGGGTGAGGTCCTTGCGTGGGCTTAATGCCCTTATGGGAAGAAAAGAGACATCAGAGCATGCACTCTCTCTGCCATGTGCAGACACGGTGAGAAGGTGGCTTTCTACACACCAGAAAGACTCCTCGCCAGGAAATGAAGTGGCACCCTGACCTCAAACTCCCAGCCTCCAGTACTGTGAGGATAAAATGCCTGTTGTTTGTCTAAGCTGTCCAGTCTGTGGAATTTTCTTATGGCAGCCTGAACTGACTAATCTGGCACACAGTAGCAATAAAACATGCATTCACCAACCAGCACAATCACTCTGAGCCTCCATTTGTTCAAGTGAAAAATGGGGACAGTAGCAGCCACCCCTCTCCTGGAGGGTGTTGTGAAGTCAGCCACATGAGTGGAGCTGTAATGGCTGCACACAACGACACTCTTTCATTTCTTTTTTTTTTTTTTCATTAAAAAAATTTAGAGATAAGGTCTCACTATGTTGCCCACACTGGTCTCACACTCCCGGTGTGAAGCAACCCTTCCACCTCGGCCTCCCAAAGTGCTGAGATTACAGGCATGAGCCAAAGCGCCCAGCCAAGATGACACTCTTTTCAGCGGGTTATCCTATCATAATCATTAACTAAAGGACCTTAAGCAGCACAGAGTCAGTAACAACATGCCCGTCTCATAATGGGAGGTACGTTTCAGGACAGGTCTTGCTTCCTTCACAGGATGACTGCAGGTTAGCCAGGTGGGTGGTCTCCGGGTGGGCTAGTCCACTCCATGCTGCATGGGGACCTAGTCTCTCTGATCCTAAGTGCAGCCACCATGTCTCTCCTCGTGGTTCCACGATGGCCACCCCTATGCCACCTATCTTGTCATGCCACAGTGACCGAACAGGAAGCAAGGGGGACGGCTGCTCTGGCCAAGGGGCCTCTCCCTTTCACTGATCAGGAGAGAAAACGTTCCCAGATGTTGCACATCTCATTGTCCTGCCTTGAATCACAAGCCCTTCTGGAAGGGGTTGAATTGCCATGACCTGACATCAAGGATCGGTGAACTATTTCTGTGAAGGGCCTGATGGCTCACATGATCTCTGACTCAACTACGAGGTTGCAGCACAAAAGCAGCCACACACCAGTCACATCTGTGTTCACCTGTAGTCCCAGCTACTCCAGAGGCTGAGGTGGGAGGATCGCTTGAACCCAAGAGTTCAAGATCAGCCTGGGCAACATAGCAAGACCCTGTCTCTTAAAAAAAAACAACAAAAAAACAGTCACAGATCATGCATAAATAAATGGATGTAGCCCTGTTTCAGTAAAGCTTTATTTGCAAAAATAAGCAATGAGTGGGATTTGGTCCACAGGCTATAGTTTGCTGACCTCTGCCTTAGACCAAATGATACTCACCCCTCGGGGCTGGCCAAATCGCAACCAGTGAATCTGCCAGAAGCGTTTAAGCCGACACTGCATCTCCTGGATGGGGAGGAGCAGTGGCCAGCGTTGCCTGACCCTCCAGCAGAGGACTTCCCATGCCTCCATTCTGGGAAGCAGAGAGGGACTGGCAGCTGAGTGTGGCCTGGGTGGACACAGAGGTTGCCGGGGTCAGCGGGGGGAGGTGGTTGCTGAGGCCGAGCCTGTCGCACATATTGGGAACAGCAGAACGGACCTGTAGGGCATATCTATGGAGACCCAGGGGCACTGCGTGACTGTTAGAATCACCCTGACGCTTGCCAGTGGAGGGGTGTCCCTGTCCCTCCTCTGGGGGCTGATGCCGGGGCGTACTGTGCATCTGACATCTGCATTTTCACATGCTGCCTCACTGGCTTTGAAAATCAAGTAAATCTGGAAACCCTGGCATGCTCTCCTTTTATTCTCCAAGGAATTATCTGGGACAGGCGACAGTCTCTCTCTCAAAGTTGGGGAATTGGAGGCACGGGGTTGTGAAGGTGCATTCGATCTGAGAATTCACCCCATATGAGTCTGCAGATGGCGGTGTCCACTACCAACCTGGGTGCAGAGTCGGCAGCCCAGACAGTCAACCAGAGCCCTTCTAGAGCACAGTATGTGTGGTCTTGAGCACCCAGGCATGTTTCAAAGTTCTGGCCCTTAGACCTAGCAACTCTCTTCCAAGGAGCCATTCAGGAAACAGGGATGTGGAGCCAGAGACATCTACATGTTGTTCATGTTTTTATCATGATGTATTTATCATGATTTTAAAATCCTTTTTGTTTTGAGATAATTGTTGACTCACATGCAGTGTTAACAAATGATTCAGAGAGACCTTATGTACGCTTCACCCAGTTCTCCCTGTGGTAACATCTTGCAGAGCTAGGAGGAGGTCCATCAACATGCTAGGAGAGAGACAGTCCATCACCCTATTCCAGTTCTCGGTTTTGCATGGCTGTGTGTGTGTGTGTGTG
>NW_012114522.1:1177488-1206261 GCF_000951035.1 Colobus angolensis palliatus | reverse complement strand
GGTGTGTGTGTGGTATGTGCGGACGTGTGTGGTGTGTGTGTGGTGTGTGTGGGGGTGTGTGGGGGTGTGTGTGGTGTGTGTGTGGTGTGTGTGTGGAGTGTGGGAAGGTGTGTGTGGTGTGTGTGGGGGTGTGTGTGTGGGGTGTCTGTGGTGTGTGTGGTGTGTGGGGAGGTGTGTGTGGTGTGTGCGTGGTGTGTGTGTGTGGTGTGTGTGGGTGTGTGTGTGGTGTGTAGTATGTGTGTGGTTTGTGTGTGTGTGTGTGGTATGTGTGTGTGGTTTGGTGTGTGTCGTGTGTGCTTAATCTTGTGCAATTTTTTTCACATGTGTAGCTTCAAATGGCCACTGCCACGGTCAAGATACAGGGCACTGCTGTTGAAAACAACCATTTGTAATAACTTGAGTATTTATCACAAGGGAAATTAATTTAAAAGATTCTGGTGCTCGCTGGGTGCGGTGGCTCACACCTGTAATACCAGCACTTTGAGAGGTTGAGGCAGGCTGATCACCTGAGGTCAGGAGTTCGAGACCAGCCTGACCAATATGGTGAAACCCCTGTCTCTACTAAAAATGCAAAAAAACCGAGCGTGGTGGCGGGCTCCTGTAGTCCCAGCTACTTGGAAGGCTGAGGCAGGAGAATTGCTTGAACCCAGGAGACGGAGGCTGCAGTGAGCCAAGATCATGCCACGGCACTCCAGCCTGGGCAACGGAGTGAGACTCTGTCTCAAAACAAACAAACAAACAAACAAAAAACCAGATTCTGGTGCTGTAATTCAGTTATGCCCAAGTTCCGTTTCTTCTGCTGCTTCTGTGGCTCCTGGCAGAGCAGAGACTCTTGCAACCATTTTACTGAGAAGGAAAAAGGCTCAGGGAGATGATGTCAGGGGCCCAGGGCCACATCCGCTTTTGTAGGGGAGGAGGAACCTGACTGGGGTGGGGGAAACGTCAGAGTGCACCTCCTCCCACGGTGCTGTCTTTCCTGGGATGTGTGGGGCAGGGAGGATGGCCCGCCAGCGGTGTGGGGAGACACAGGCCATCTCCAGCCGTCCCGCCCACCAGTGTGCTCTGTCTCTGCCGCCTGTGGATTGTAGAATGTCTCTCTGCACAACACGCTCCCACGGAGGCACGGGAAAGGGCAGCAGCGAGAAAGAATTGCCGAGGAAGAAGCAGGGGAGTCTGCGGGAGCGGTTCTGGGGGTCGCTCCTCTATCGCCCAGGTCCTCCCGGACACCGCTGTCTGCGGGTATTTGGTCCTTTCCCATCCCTTCCCCGGAGGCCTGGCCTGCAGCTCCCCGCAAGGCCACTGCGTGGCGCCCTGTCCCCCAGGCGGGACGGCCGGCGCCGAGCCCAGGATTCGTCCACGCCTGGTGCAGTTTATGGGAGATGCACCACCGTCATCCTTCCCCTCTGATGACATCTTCCCAGGCCCTACTTTCAACACATTCTGTAATTTCTCTAATTCAAAAAAGACTAACAATGGAAAATCCCCTTAAAGAGATTATTAATGAAGAAATTATGTTCACTTTCCCATTCCAGCAATTGCATGAATGTTCGCGTGCTGTGTGCTCACGAGGAGGTGCTTTGTCTTTGAGGCACTGGGCCGGGGTTGGAACCCAGGGTCCATTCCTGCTCGGTTTACCACCAGCTGGTTGGCGCCGGGCAAGTCCTTCCCCCAGCTGTGCCCCTGGAGTGCACAGGCCCTTGCTCCGGCTCTCTGCGGCGACTCCCGGAAGGCAGTTTGAGACTGGATGGAGGATGCAGGCGCCCGGCTCATCCCCAGAACAGTGTCCAGACCAAACCCAACCAGTGACATTAGTAAGGAAAGAGCTACTGCTGCTTCCTTCCCAGGAAGAACTTGCAATCAAAGGCGGGACTTCCTGCGCACATGCGTGCAGAGAACGGGGGAGGCCGCAGAGGGCTGGGTTCATTGAGCTCACGAGTCCTTGAAAGAAATTTGATTTTAAAAGACTGGTTCATTCCAAAACATTCGCTGAGGACACCCTATGTGCTGGGCCAGGGGCTGGCACTGGAGGCAGGATGACGAGACAAGCTTCTGTTCCCAAGGAGGTGTTCATCACGTGTAGGGGACAGACAGAAGAATCTGGGGATGGCACCCCTGCTGGCAGCGCCGAGGTGGGAGAAAGCACAGTGGGGGACATGAGAGTCCCCGACCCGTCCTCAGTAAGCCAGGGAGGCAACCTGGGTACAAGATCCAAATCTTAAAGGATGGCTGAGGGTAGAGAACCAAGCAGACATGGAAGGAAGAAAGAGCATCGGCGAAGGCTCAACAAAGGCTTGCTGGGTGCACGGAGCAAGTGCGTGCATTTGGGGTGGAGGGTGGGCCTGGCTGGAGAGACAGGGGCTGACCACGGGATGCCCTGTCGACTCCTCAGCTCATGGACTCTGGCTCCATCTTGAACAGCTGTGCAACCACAGATTTAATCCTTAATCACCTTGACCCTCAGTTTCCTTATTTGTAAAATGGGGATGATAATCGCTCCCTAAAGGGCTGGCATCTGGAGGGAATGTAAGCTATGGAGTGCTGGGCATGGGGTCAGAGAAGGTCTCAGCAGGGATGAGCCACCTCCTGCTCTCTCCCTGCCCCAAATAATTGTCTGATTTCACCTGAATGGGGAGCAAGATGGTACTATTCCTCTCACAGGCATGGCCCAGCCTACTTTCTCTCTGGTAGCTATAGCTTGCTTTGTGAATCAGACCTTCCATGGGGGTCACTCCCCTGACCACTATCCTGCCCACCTGTGATCTCCCTGAGTCACCAGCAAAGGCCTCATAGCCACACAGGACCCTGGGGCCCACAGTCTCTGTCCCCGTTTGGAACACTGAAGCACGCGTGCCTGACCATCCCTTTGCACTGAGAGTGCCAGTGCTCTCCTGTCCTGGGCCCACTGGCTGCACAGGTCCAGTCTGGGGGTACGTTGGGTCACAGAACCAGAAGGCAGGACACCTGGGGACACCAGGCAAACAGTGTCCCTTCTTGATTTGGGCCGGGGTGCCCACATCTGCAAAATTAAGTGGTTGGAAGAGGCCAAGTCTGCAACCCCATGTTCTAGGTGTCAATGTTTGTGTTCAGGGTCAGGTGACACAGACAGACAGACATTGAGAGAGAGAGAGAGAGAAAATGAGCCCAGATGTCCATCTTCTCAGGCCTGATTGAAAAAAAGAGTAGGAAGCAGGAAGACTTTGGGGTCAATACCCGCTGTGAGGGGAGGGGCTGCTGGCCCCCATGTCTAGAGCTGGACAACTCCCAGTGCTTTTTCTGGTCTCACCTTCCATGCATTGGGTAAGCGCGGTTGCACCCCTGCTGGGCACTGAGCATGTGCCAGGAATAAGGACAGTCTCGAGAACAGGACAGTAGGTTCTGCCTGTGCGGGGCTTGCCTCCTATCGCAGGACAAGGGATTGATGAAAACTGTAGCCCGTGTAGATAGGATAGGAAGGGAGGGTTTGATGGCAGGAGCCCAGCAGAGGAGTCGGGAGCTTGTGGGCTGGGCTGCAGGGCTGAGGCAGGCAGGCAGGGTGCAAGCTGAGCAAGGACTTCTGGTTGCCCAGGTAGCCACCTGGGGCCACGTGTTGCAGGCAGAAGAAGCAAAGGCCCTGGGGTAGGTGGTGCCGCGTGTTCTGGGACATGCCAGGGTCTTGTGGCTGTGGGTGTTCTTGCAGGGGTTGAAGTTGGGTCACAGGAACCTGGGGTTGGATCGTGCAGGGCTTCAGGCCAACGTGATTTTTGGCTCTTTCTCCAAACTCAGGCATGGCAGGACCTTGAAGAGCAGGGGTTACTCACCTGGCATTTAGTGACTGTGTGACTGTATTGACAGGAGAGGCTTCCGATGCCCTGCTGCAGGGGCTGGAGCTCACAGCTCTGCCACAGCGTCTGACCCAGGCACGGAGGATGGCCCTGGGACTCAGGGCTGTCAGCAGAAAAGGAACAGGTGGGGGTGAATTTTGGAACAAGCCCTGCCTTGGCATGGAGGACAGATTGGAAACTTTAGGAAAGCTCCATGTGCCCCTGAAGAGCACAAGGTCTGCCGCGTTGGGTGCAGCACTGCGCCCGCATCAATGTGAGGAGCACGAGGTCTGCTGCGCTGGGTGCAGCGCTGCGCCCGCATCAATGTGAGGAGCGCTGGGTGCGGCGCTGCGCCCGCATCAATGAGTCAGCTTTATGAAGCAGCTGCTCTGCCCCTTCCTGTCCTGGTGACATGTGCTCTGCTCATTGCGTTAGGTTTTGATAGAGCTGTGCCCAGACACCCCCTACGGTTGAGGCTGGGCTGTGGTTCCTCTCGGTTCTGTAAATTCTTGCTCTTTGTTTTGAAGCCACGTTGTGAAGCACGCAAATGTCCCTGTATCCCGGGTGGAGCGTCCTGGCAATCGCTGTGCTACCAAATCTTGAAGCCCCAAAGGTTTCCATCTGATACTAGTATAACTGCACCAGCTTTGGGGGCTAGTGTTTGTGTGGTATATCTTTGTCTATACTCTAACCTTTTCTGGATCTTTATATTTAAAGTGAGGCAGGATAATAGGGAATTGGGGTAGCCAAAGGCTGGGGCATAAGCAAAGGAGTAGCAGGTGCGGCCAGTTCGTGTAAGCCAGAGAACTGCAGGGGCAGCCGGTTCTAGGCAGGACTGGGCGGCACCCGGGCCACGTCCTCACTCCTGCGATAACAAGACAGAAGTTTCCAGCAGCCTCTGATGGACCGCGGGCCAAGTCTCCACTTCTGCCTCTGATTGGTCACAAGCCAATCCTTCGTAGGGTATAACCAATTGGAGGCCTCTAAAGGGCACCTAGGGGTGTTGCCAAATTCTTTTGGCTTTATAAAAACCCTGGGGAGCATCACAATAGAAGAGGCCCTTGAGCTGCTTCTATTGAGCCCATTTCCACTCTGTGAATTGTACTTTCGCTTCTTTAATAAATCTGCACCTTCATTACTCGTTCTTTTGTTGCTTCATTCTCTTGTTGCTTTATTTGTGCATTTTATTCAATTCTTTGTTCGACACACCGAGAACCTGGACAACTCATAGTCCAGAGCTTCCATTTGGTAACAAAAGTGTATCTCTCTCTCTTTTTTTTTTTTTTCTTTTAAGACGGAATGTTGCTCTATTACCCAGGCTGGAGTGCAGTGGCGTGATCTCAGCTCATTGCAACCTTCGCCTCCTGAGTTCAAGCAATTCTCCTGCCTCAGCCTCCCAAGTAGCTGGGATTACAGGCTCCTGCCACCACGCCCAGCTAATTTTTGCATTTTTAGTAGAGACGAGGTTTCACCATGTTGGCCAGTCTGGTCTCGAACTCCTGACCTCAGGTGATCCACCCACCTCAGCCTCCTAAAGTGCTGGGATTATAGGCATGAACCACCGCACCCAGCCCAAAAGTGTGTCTCTTCAGGTGGTGTCTGTGTTTGAATATGGTCTGCTGATCCCTGTCTTTTGAGTATTAATCTATTCACATTTAATGTAATTATTGAGCTACTTACGTCTACCACCTTCACATTTGT
The DNA here is from genome assembly GCF_000951035.1 of Colobus angolensis palliatus. Classification (NCBI taxonomy): domain Eukaryota; kingdom Metazoa; phylum Chordata; class Mammalia; order Primates; family Cercopithecidae; genus Colobus; species Colobus angolensis. The sequence goes on along the minus strand of NW_012114522.1, from coordinate 1,200,760 downwards.
TTTCTGTTTGTCCAACCTGTTTTTTTCCTTTCCCCCCACTTGTTTGTTGCCTTCTTTTAGAGTCATTATTTTAGGTCAATTTCCCACCTCCCACATATTAGTTATTTAACTCACTGATTATCTTATGATTGGTATCGTTCTTGGTTTATCAAAGTCAAATACAAACAAGTGCTTTCACCCCTTCCCTGTCTGCTAGGATTTCAGAACTGGCGACTCCATTTAACCTTTTCCTCCCTTTTTGTTATTGTTATTCATCTGAATTCAGCATGTATTTTAAAAGTAACCATTGTCTGTGCAATCCATGTTAACTTAGATCCACCTACGCCTTTGCCCTCTTTGTTGCTTTCATTCATGGCTTTTTTTTCTTTGTTTCTATCTGAGGTTATCTCCTTTCTGTCTGAAGCCTTTCTTTGGTAATTTTTTTTTTTTTTAACTGCAGGTTGACTCACAGCTGAGTCTCTCCAACCTGGTTTACTAGGAAATGTCTTTATCTTGCTTCATTTGTGATGATCTTTTGCTGGGTATAGAATTCCGAGCTTGCAGGGGTTTTTTTTCTTCATCTTTTAAAAGCGGACCTTGTTTTTGTTGAAGTCAACTGTCGCCTTTTGGTTTCCCCTTTTGTTGCCCATGTGATATGCCTTCTGTTTGTTTGTTTGCTTGTTTGTTTGTTTGTTTGAGACGAGTCTTGCTCTGTTGCCCAGGCTGGAGTACAGTGGCATGATCTCGGCTCACGGCAACTTTCACCTCCCGGGTTCAAGCAATTCTCCTGCCTCAGCCTCTCAAATAGCTGGGATTACAGGTATACGCCGCCATGCCCAGCTAAACTTTGTATTTTTAGTAGAGACGGGGTTTTACCATGTTGGCCAGGCTGGTCTCGAACTCCTGCCCTCATGATCCGCCTCCCTTGGCCTCCCAAAGGCATGGCATCGTGACCAGCTGATATGCCTTCCTTCTGGAATGGAATGTGTCTGCGTTTAACATTCTCCCTGTCTTTCGTTATCAGCAGCTCCACTGCTAATGTTTGGCTTTCTTCGTATCCTTCTTAAGGTTTTTTATGGTTCTTGATTTGGTAGTTTGATATTTTTTCTTCCATTTTGGGAAACACCCTGCCACAGTTTCTTCAAGTCCTGCTTCTGCGCCCTCTTCTCTTCTGAGACCACAGTCTGTGTGTGTTTGGCCCTCGCATCCTCACTTATTATTTTTTTCTCTGATCTGTATTTTCCATTCTTTTTGCTGTCCTCATTTTAGCCTCAATATTTTCTTTTATTCTTAGTCCATTTATGCTGTTATTGCCTCAATATGTTCTACCCCCAGCGCCCACCCCATTATCGTTTCCTGCTGTGCCCACTGTGGGAACTGGGAGTCCATCAATCGAGTCCTTCATTTCTGTTTCCAGACTTTTCAGTTCTGCCAGTGCTGCTGACCAGCCTCTCTAGATTCCTGTTATCCCCTGTCTTGTAGTGGGAACAGGAGCTACTGAAGGAGGAGTAGGACCTGGGGCCCAGATGGGAGTGTCAGGTGCTCTCGGGGGATGAGGAAGGGGAGAGGCAGGGCTGGTGACACCGTGCAGGAAGTTTGGAGTGCCGGCGAAGGGGTGATGCAGGCTGTCTCAGCCTCGGTGAATTCGAGGGGCCAGTGGACACGCGGGTGGAAGAGCCCTGGAGGCAGCTGGAGCGTGGCAGAATTCAGGAGGGAGGTGAAGTCTGGAGAGAGGGTGAGCTGGCCCCAGGTGAGCAGGAAGAGTAGGAGAAGCAGGGAGAGCAGGTGGAGGAAGGGAGAATGAGGAGGAGCAGCGGGGGAGGGAGACCAGGGCAAGGTGGTGCTTTGGGAAAGGGAGGGAGGAGAGCGTTTCCCAGCAGAGGTACGAACTGACAGTGTAAACTACCACAGAGGGCTCCCCTGAGATGAGGGCTCCCCTCCCCAGGACACGGAATGGGGTGGGCCAAGCCAGGAGCCAGGCTTGAAGTTGGCAATGGTGTCACATGAGAAGGGAATGGCCAGGGGATGGGGGTGCCCCATAAATGAGAGAGCAGACCTGGGGCTGCCCGTGCGGTCCCTGAGCCGAGACTACCCAGATGAGGACTTGAGCATAGCTGGCAACATCACAGAGCACTTGCTGTCAGCTCCTACGGATGCTGGTCCTCCAGGGTCCCCTCCTGGCCCAGGAATCTGCCCTCTGAGCTGCAGGAGCAGCCCCAGGATCCTGGAAGGGAGATGGCAGTGGAGGTGGGTCACACCTGGTCAGGTTTCAAGGACCAACTTCAAAGGGGCTGAGGCTGGGTGGAGGAGCCGCAGCCTAGGAATGCTGCAGGCAGGAAAGGGGTAAGAAACCCCTCCCTGAGAGTAGCTTTGGCCTCTGGTTGTGAAGTGGTCCAGGGCCAAGGGAAGGTTTACTCTGGGTGGGGGCAGCCCAGGTGTCTGTGGTCTTATGGCTCCCGCCTGCCTTTCAGCTGCCTCCATGGGACACTGGGAAGGTGATTTGCTCTTGCCAGGCCGTGGTTTTCTCTTCTCCAAAAAATTGGTGGAGGAAAATAATATCCAGTTAATCTGCCTCGTGAAATGCCAAATGCAGGAGTCTCCGCCTCTGCTAAGGGCTGTGCTCACGTGTGAAGAGTTGCTGCCACCTGTGTGCAAAGAGTGCAAGAGGTATGGAGACATCAAGGACGGCCGCTCCTAGAGGAGGGAGGGTACGTGTGTTCAGGAGCTTTCTTCCCATCCACACACCACACACCACGTGCACAGGCACGTGTGTACGCACATGGATAGCATAGACCATGCACACATTCACTCATACATTCATATGCACAGGTACACACATACACACATTTGCACACAGACCTATACCTGTGCACATGCACACACATGCACACGCTGACACACACATGCACACCCGCACGTGCACACTCAGGAAAGTCTCCTTTCTTTGCAGACACCCTGACCCTGTTGCTGGTCCCTGGCAGCCTGGGCCTCTTCCCCAGTCCTCCTCTCCACTCTTAATGCAAACACTTTCAAAATGAAGGAAAGGAAACATTTTTTTCTAAACCACTTAAAATCCAATTTAAAAAAATCAATGGTCCACTTAATCAGCTGCAGCCCTGGGGTGGGCGGGGCAGGCGGGGGAGCACTTGCATTTCGTCCTGTGCATCTCACGCTCTGTCCTCCCAAGGCAGAGCCACAAGCTTGGGTTCCTCCCGACACTGCCCTCCAATGGAGGCAGCAGGGGGTAAATGGCCTCCCTAGAGTCACAGGCCTTCTCCCTGTTCCCTCTTATCAGGTGGATGACTCCAACATCCCCAGATCTGCTTCCCCAGGGAGCCCAGGTCGAGTACCTCCTCCACCAGGAAGTCCTCTTGGATGATTCCAGGGAAGTCCCCTCCCCTGCACTCCTGGCCAAGTGCTCCTTCCCGTCCCAGGATGACCACACATCCCCGTGCTCTCGGGGCAGGCCTGGTGGCCTGCAGCTGTCCCAGCCTATGTGTTAACAGCATCCCTGTTAGGATGACAGATCCAATGAACACTCTGCTTCCTCACACTGCCACTTCCTCCTTCACTCTCCCAGGATGTGGTCACCATCGGTGCTGGGCCAGGCTTTGTGCTGGTCTCTGGGCCATGGGGAGGGACAAGACAGTCCTAGGAGACACTCAAGTCCATGGACGATGGCTCTCCCTGACTGGAGCATCTGCAGCAGCCACAGGTCCTGGGCCTGGAGAAGGAGGTTTTGCAGGAGGCCACCAGGAGGGACTCTGGTCTGCCCTTCCATGAGGCCTGCCCACCCCTCAGCCCATGCACCTCCCTGGCCCATAAGCTCGCTCCCCAGCCAGCCCCATATCCTTGGCACTGAGCAGTAGTTCGGCTCCGCCCCTTCCCAGCTGTGGAACTTCAGTAAGTCACTGTCACCTGTCTGGGCCTCAGCCCCTCCAGCTGGAATGTGGAACAGACAGCAGTGTGCTCTTTAAAGTACACCAGTCAGTGGTTTTAGTATACAACAGTCCCCCTTACCCACAGTTTTGCTTTCTGAGGTTTCAGTTACCCGTGGTCAACCTCAGTCCTAAAATATTAAATGGAAAATTCCCAAAATAAACAATTCACCTGTCTTAAGTTGCATGCCATTCTGTGCCATGTGATGAAACCTGGTTCTCTTCCACCCAGTACGTCCTCCCTTTGTCCAGCATCTCCTCGCTGTACCTGCTACTTCGCCCGGCCATCACCTAGAAGCCACCTCCATTATCAGATTGAAATCGCAGCATACATAGGCTTCAGTACCATTCAAAGCTTCCACTGGGGGTCTTGGAATGCATCCCCCATGAATAAGGGTAACATCGCTATATTCACAAATACCTGCCACCATCACTGTAGTCCATCTTAGAACATTTTCATCACCTCAAAGGGATCCCCCCACCCCTGAGCTATCACCTCGCCACCCTCCCCAGCCCCAGCCTGAAGCAACCACTCATCTGCTTTCTGTCTCTGCAGACCCCCCCGTTCTGCTCCTGTCATACCAACAGAACCATGTAGCGTGTGGTCTTTTGTGATTGCCCCTTTCCCTTTCCATGATGTTGTGAACTGCACCCGTGCTGGAGTAGGCGTCAGTGCTCTCCTCCTTTTGGGGTCAAATAGTCTTCCCCTCTGCACAGACTGCAATTTGTGTATCCATTCATTGGATGATGGACATTCGGGCCATTTCACTTCTTGACTATTATGGATGTTGTTATGAACATTCAGGTACGAGTTTTGGTGTGGAAGTTGTTTTAACTTTACTTGGGTGCATGCCCAGAGCGGAATTGCTGGGTCACAGGGTAACTTAATGCTTTCCTAAGTGGCTGCACCTGTTCTCTTGTTTAAAAACAAAAGTTTTGCAATTAAGAAAGCAATGCTTATAGGAGAATCACTTGAACCTAGGAGATGGAGGATGCAGTGAGCTGAGATCGCGCCATGGCACTCTAGCCTGGGCAACAAGAACACAACTCTGTCAAGAAAAGAAAAAAAGAAAAGAAAAGAAAGAAAAAGAAAGCAGTGCGGAGGCCCTTGGCCTCATACCCAGCGGGTAGGAGAGGTTGGCAATTTGTTCCGATCCTTCCTGCTTCTTCCGTTCCTGGGTCCCCTGACCACTACCCTGGCCTCTGTGAGGCACTTGCCACGGAGCAGGACCAGCTGCTCCTTGCCCCACCTCTCCACTCTCAGGCCCGACTGCCTTCAGGGTGCCTCTATCCCATGGCTGGAAGGGGCTTAGAGGTGCATTGGATGCTGCCCTGGGGACCCAGGGAGGTGAAGTGGCTTGTCCAGGGCCACGCAGCAAGTTAGTGACAGGCCCGGGACATGGAGCCACATCCCTGGGCATGTCTGGATCCTTCCTGGGTCCATCTGTCCACACTGGCCTCTCTGCACCCCACAGACTGGCTCCTCCTCAGACAGCCTCTGCTCCGGAGGGTGGAGACAGCGTTTCCTGCTCCTGTCTCCCCTTGGGAGCCAGTTTGGAGTCAGGCCCCTGTATGTTCCACACTTTCTGGTCTTCTGGAAGCAGAAACAAGCCTGTGGGGGCCCTTCTGTCTCTTCCAGCCTGAAAGCATTGCTGGGTGCGAGAGGGGCACCCACATTGGTCTCCTCAGACTAGTGCCTGGGGAGCATCTCAGACACCTCTTCCTGGATGCCTGGCCAGGCACCAGGCAGCGCTCAGGGACAGCGAGTGCAGGGGTGGGGGTGAGGGAAAGGCTAGGCTGAGGCATGTGTCGGGGGCAGGACGGTGGTAAGACTGAGAGGCAGAGGAGGGCAGGGGAGCTGTAGGCCTGCTGAGGCGGATGGGGGATCAGTGGCCCTGGACTCAGTTTCCACTCTGGTCAGGAGGGTTGTGGCCATGGGTTAATCCTCCTCTGTCACTCTCCACATTCCCCCTTCTTCTGATGCCCCTGCCTGTCTCCCCAGCTCAGGGCTGCTGCTCTGCTCTGAGGACACAGATCTGACCACCACCCTCACAGCTCCACCAGCAGCTCCCCTGCGGGGGGGCACCAGGAACGCCACTTACACCGCATGCAGGCCCCCAGTTCTCGGACACGTGGAAAGAGGCTGAGGTGGCCTGCATGCCTGCCCCCTGGGGTCCTTGCTCCCAGCCTGCATCCCCACCCCATGCTACACAGGGGTCTGGTTTCAAGGCGGATCCAAGTTCACCCCAGGGCCTTGGCACATGCTCTGGCCTGCCCGTAGCATACTCCCCCACTGCTGCCTGGCTTCCCCCGAACCTGCTCCCCCTTGGCAGGTTTTGTGACCCCCAGCCCTGGATCAGGGCCCAGGAATGTTCATTTCTCAGCCGCTCCCTTCCAGATCAGGCCCAGGAGGGCCCCTTCCTGCCGACCCCCAGTGAGGGCATCTTTTCATCCATGAGGCCAGAGGTGGGTCTGCCCTAGCACCAGGGGCCCTGGGGCCTGACACAGGGTCCAGGCAGAGTGTCCAGCACAGAGTGGGCACTCAGAAGAGGGCTGCTTGGTGAAGAGACGGAGAAAGAAGAGGAGGGGAGAGAGTGGGAGGTGCAGATGGTTTGGAAGTTCATTGCGCTGCCTCAAGGGGAGGTCTCTCTCCAGGCAGTTGTGGGGCAAGATAAAGGCAGCAAAGCTCTGCCCCGAGGAGCCCCCAGCCCAGCAGAGGAGTGTATGACTCAGGAGGCCCCAACACAGCCTGGGACCAGAGCACTGACCCTCCAAGAACCAGCAGATGTTTCTCAGGCAAGGAAGGTCCGGGCAGGGGGAACAGCAGGGATGAAGGCCCAGCTTCATGGCACGTGGGCGTCAGTGCAGACCAGCCGGCACGAGCTGAGTGGGTCCCCCTCGCCCAGGGATGGCCTCACGCGGGCAGCTGGGCCTCGGCCCTGAGGAGAGGGTTTACACCATGGATGGTGGCAAGGGATACACGTCCAGGGTTCTCGTGTCCCCGGGTGTAGCTTCACCAGTGTGCTGCTGCCCAGAAATGGAAGGGAGGGCCGGCTAAATGCAGGGCAGGGGGCCACAAAAGATGCCACTTCAGGGGTCTGTGAACCTGCCAGAGAGGTTTTTAGGCTGGGTGCGCGCTCTGTCATCGTAAGGGGTGGGATCAGTTTCCGTCAGATTCTCAGAGGCATCCTGACCCAGGGAAGGCGCAGGCGTCGCCCACTGCCAGGCAGCGAGCCCCTCGCTGAGCAGCAGTGACCCACAGGCCTGCCGCTGGGACCCCGTCTCCCTCCCTCCTCACCATTTGAAGCTGCCGGGCCTGAGCCCCTCTTTGGCTTTTCTCCGTTCTGCATCTGGTTGGCACTCCCAGCGTTCCCACCCTGAGAACTTTCCCAGCTGAACTTTGCTAGGGCTGAACTCAGTCACTTCAAGGTAGTTTTGATTAAAAAAAAAAAAAAAAAAAGCAAGGGTGGGGTGTTGGGGGAAGAACCTGAGCAGGCACTTTGCAATTATCCTTTGAAATTAGAATATTCAAGCAGATGTTTCTATTTTCACCCTGTCCTGCTCTTTTTCCAACCCAGCAAAATTAGTTCCAAAGTCATCATTCACCTAATCACACTAATAGTTTAACATCCGATCTGCCCTCTGTCCAGCCGGGGAGGAGGAACGGCCAAAGCTCTATTTTGGCACTTCCTTCCCACTGATCCCTTAATTAACTGGCATCTGTTCTAATACAAGTTAAATATTGCAGTTGACTTTATTTTCTTTCTCCTGGTCCTCCAGGTCCCGGGACAGGGGAGATAAAGTGAAACACATTTGCTTCCCGGGCGGGAGGAAGGGACATGGAGCTGCCTCTCTGGAAACGCGGCCCATCAATCATAAACTGATTACAAATTCGTCACCTTGAATCAATTTCTGTTCACAAGTTCAAAAGGCACCCTGAGCTCGGGGCTATCTGGAACATTCTACATGTGGAGAGGATTAACATTTGGTCCAATGCCTCCTTCTGAGGAGGAGCCCAGTTTGGTGCTTGGGTGGGGGAGGCAGGTTTACGACACGGATCCCATTAACCCCACAAAGCCGGCGCTCACTGCGGCTCCTACCCGGCACCCCCTCCATGGTGAGGGCATTGGGGCTGCCGGGAGGGGTCCTGGCACCTCTTTGTGGACCTAACTGGGGGTTGGGAGGAGAGGAAGAGGAAGAAATTATCTTGTCTGATGGCATCAAAGCATGTTGCAGCATACATTCTTCCATACAGAATTTTCCTTAAAATGATTGTCTTGAAAGAGGCAACTCATGTATGTGTGTGTGTGTGTGTGTGTGTGTGTGTGTGTGTGTGTGTGTGTGACAGAGACAGGGAGAGAGAGAGAACGAGAAAGAGAGAGAAAGTGTTGCCAGATGAGCATTAGGGAAGGGCTGCTTCCCTGCCGACCTCCAAGTTTGCCCCAGAGTCTCTAAGAGGTGCCCTTGGGCTTCCTGCCCCCACTCCAGAACCTCAAGAGGAGGCATGTTTTGGGGGAACGTCTTGAGGTTTGGTCAGAGAAGTTCGCTTCTGAAGGAGCCGGGCCTCTGGACCGCCTCCCTTGACTTTGAGGGGATGGAGTGGAGATGAGGTGAGGTGGTGAGGGAGGGGGAGACACCCCACTTTAGCAGCCCCCCTCTTGACTTCAGGTCAAACACAGCTTTGAAGAACATCACCACGCTTTTCTTAGAAACAAAAGGTCCCTCCCTCCTCCCTCTCTCCCCACCCGAGTGGGGTCCCAGGCACAGGGAGCACCCAGTACGTGCCCCTTCTGCCCATGGGGGTCCAGTACCTCCGGCAGCTCCGCTTAGGCCTGGGGAGGGAAAACGGGAGGAGCTGGGTGCAGATACCCTTCAGAGATGGGGACCAGGTGCAGCCCCCAGCTGTCCCACTCCCTGCAGGTGTGGCCTGGGCAGCTCTGACATGCTGTCAGCTTCTGGAGACAAGAAGCCTCTCTCTCAGGAGTAGGCTGAGCACTTAGAGACACCCCTGCAAAGTGCCCAAGGCATGGTGGTCATTGCCCAGGGTTGGAGGTCAGAGGTCAGAGGTCGCTGCAGTGGACTTAGTGCAGCCTTGTGGCACTGCCCAGCAGCACAGCCCCGGGACACATAAGTGATCCCTCACAAACCTCCCAGGGGCAACCACTGCCCCGAGGGAGCCCGCTGCTGGCCTGGGAGTGGCCAGGGAGGAGCCTCTGCCTCTGAGTTTTGGTTCATTTTCACCTCTGCAGGTGCATTTGTTCTGTCCTCTTTTGCATGAGCGTGAAGAAAAAGTTCTGGAGTTAAATCCATGCCTGCACAAACACTGAAACCCTGCACCATCGTCCAGCGTGGGCACTGCCACGCCTGGCTCCACAGGCACCACGAGCAGTCCCCGTGCTAGACCTGGGTCGGAGGAGCCCTGCTCTCACTCCGGGTCCTTATCGCTCAGGCCCAGGAAGGAGGGCTCTCGAACCGCTAAGGCTCATTCCTTGAGCAAGGGAGACAAGAGCTGGCCCCTGACCTCCAGCCAAGCCCCTTTCCTCCTGCCCCCCTGCCTGTGGCTGCTGAATTGACAGCAGGCTTCTTGCCTTCTGTACCCCAGATCTCCTTGTCGGATGTAGGGATGTTCAGTACAGCCAGTCTTCCCATTTAACTCCAAGCAGAGCCAGGCAGTTTCAGGAGCTAGAGCCCAATGCTGGGGTCTGGGTTCCAGCTCAGGTGAAAGAGGAGAGGGCAGGAGGAACGGACAGGTAGGGACCCCAGGAGGTGGGAAGGGGCTGCACAGGTGGAAAGAGGTGGCCAGGAACTGGGAGGAGGCTGTCTTCCTCTGAGAGCAAGACAAGTGTGGGTGAACCCAGATAGGGTGTCGGGACAGGAAGCGCTTTCTGGTTAAGTCTCGCCTGCCAAGTTTCCTCACCAGACACCCAGTCTGCTCATCCCCAGAACACACAGTGCCCAACACACGCAGGTGCTGGGAGAGGGTGTGCTGGGCCCACCATCGATGCCCTGGCATGGGCCACACCAGGGAAGCGGAGTGGTCTAGATGTGACCCCCAAGTTGAGACTCAGAAGGCAGCTGGACTGAACAGGCAGGCACCTCCCGCTGGAAGGTGGGGACAAGGAAGGGCAGAGGGAACAGAAAAGCTGGGCCAAGGGAGAGCATGGCCTCTTCCAGGAACTGAGAGACGCCCACTGGCGCGCAGAGGCTGCGGGAACAGGTGTGTCACGGGGAGATCGTAGCACCTTCATCGCAGCTGCAGTGGGCAAGCTCCAGTCACCACCGTGTGAGAAGCGACACTGGATGTTTGTGAGTTCCGGTCCTTTCTTCCTCCTGGGACACAGCCATAGGGAACACACACTGCCTGCCCTCAGCAGCTCACAGTCTGGGTCGGGGAGTCAGACTTGAGCCTGTGGGACAGAAAACTGGCCCCGGGGAGCTGAGATCAAGGGCTGTGTGTCCTCAGAGGAGGGAGGCTGGCGTTACCCATGGCAGAGTCCAAGTGATACCATTGCTCTGGGTGCCAGGCAGGTTCTGGTGGGTGCAGAATGCATTTATCATGGAGGTACTCCTGAGAGGACGACAGGGCCGCCTTGGGGGTCCGGCAGCGCTGGGGACTGGAGCAGGTGGGAGAGACAGTCATCTTTCTTCTGCAAATGAGCAGAAAGCTGGGAAGGCGAGCAGGCAAGGAGGGGGTGTTCTGCTGGCTGTAGGGTCTCAGAAGAGGCAGAGAGACTCCAGGAAGACAGCTCCAGTTACCACCCCCAAGTGGGGATGCTGCAGACCCCAGAACACAGCAGGGATAGGCCCCTGGGAGGGGCCAGGTGCACTGAACAGCCCTAGACAGGCCTGGCCTGGTGGAGGGAGACCTGGTGAAGACGCCCAGGCTGCCTGCACACTTTTCTCGTCTCAGCGTTAGATTCCCTCTGGGTTGATTTGTTTTGTTTTCCCGGTGATGCTCAAGTACCTTTCTCACAAAATATCCCAAACGCCGTCTCTGGAGACAGCCAGCCAGACAGGGACTTTGGCCTAGTTGTGGCGATGCCTCAGCCTTCTCATCTGTATAATGAGAATGAAACTCTCACACCAAATGACTGTCCTGAGAACTGTGTGGGGTAAATTCAGATGCCAGCCTGGCCCATCTCAAGTGAGCCCAAGTGTTCCAGGCCCCTGTGCCCCCGTCTGGGCAAAGCCTGTCTGTGGGGACGTCCCCGGTGAGGTCTGGCAGAGGAGAGGACCCACTGGCCTTGGTTCATCCTCCAGCTGGGAGGAGTGACCTCAGCCCAGGAGAGCACATGTGTGGCCGCCTGGCCAGCTCACAGCACCTGAGCCATGCTTCTCCCCGCTCCACACACCTCCTTTCCAACTCACGAAGCGACCTTCCCAGCAAAGGAAACAACCCCCAGCCCCCTTCCCGGCCTTCTGTTCATTTGCGGAGCTGAGACGGCTGACATTTTTCATGACCAGCGATGGTTCAGACTTTCCCTGCCCTGCTGGCCACCGCCTGGGTCCTGCACCACAGGGGCCTCTGTGTCTCCCGTTTAGATGTCAGGGTCAGAGGAGGCTGAGCAGCTCCTGTTTCTCCTGTGGATGTATTGCCTCGGCTGCTGGGGACCTCAGAGCCACATTTTCAGTTCCCCACTAGCAGGAGTGCGAGGCCGAACAGAGCTTACCGGGGGCTGTTTCTCCCGGTCCTGTTCTCCCATGGCCTCCACTCTTCCCCTAGCCTTTAGGACACCTCTCCCTATTGTCGTCCTTTGCTCTCTTGTTCTAAATGAGCCAAGTATAGATGTTTGTTGATAGACGGACACAGAGAAAGACGGAAGCAGCAGTGGCCAGCTGCCCGTGGCCCACAGCCACCGGTTAATTTATTTACAAAACGACAGTAACAAAGCCTCTGTGCCCTTCCCCTTGTGCCTTGCAGAGGGGGAAGCCTGGGCCTGGAGTCCACGCAGGGCTGGGCCTGGGACCAGTCAGTGGAGATGCAGTGTGGACAAGACCACGCCCCTCTAAGATCACGGCTGGCAGGAGACAGGGACAATGCGGCGGGACAGGTCCTGTCGGTGAAGGACATGCGGCCAACTCAGGACTGGCATCCGACAGACCTGGCACCACTTGCTGCAGCCTGCCCGGGGCGGGGTGCTGCCTTGGCTACTCCATCTGGGCTGGGCAGAGGACGGGGGCTGGTGGGAGGGGGCCTGTGGGAGGAGTCAGTGGAGGCCATGCCTGGAAAGCCGGGCCAAGAAGCTTGGACCAAAGCACCCTTGGGTGATAGGGACTCTGATGGACATGACATTATGCACTGACAAGTCTTGTGCCTCAGTTTCCCTGTGTGCTCAGTGAGGGGGCCTGGCAGTTCTTTCTTGGCACCTCCCACCTTCCGACACCTCCCCAGTGTCCTCCCCAGACGCTACATCAGATGACATCAGCCTGTCTGTCCTTCTCCCACGCAGCCAGGTTGGTTCTAACTTAATCTTATTTGCTGTTTCATAAAGCACAGACCCTGCCAGCGACTGGTCCCTAGGGTGCGGCGCTGACACGTGTATCCGGAGGGGCTGAGGAAACGGCCTGAGCTCAGGTACTAGGGCCCAGGGTGCTGGGTAGAAACCAGGCTGGCCTGGGGCTCAGGGCCCACCCCAAGGTGGCCTGGGGAGAGAGGGGAGCTGGTTAGCAATGTTGGGTTGGGGAGAGGTGGCCCAGGATCCCTGGTGGTCAGAGCTAGAAGGGGCCCCACAGGATTCCCCGTCCACATGAGCGGCTCCAGGGTACTTGCTGGAGGTCTGCAGTGCAGGGAGCTCTCCGCTCTCCAAAGCCCCCCCTATCCCCATCCACAGATAACTCTGCTTGTTAAAATGTCCTCCAGGCAGAGCTAAAAGCTGCCTCACGGTAGCTTTCCCCCAGGACCATGCAGGGAGTTTCTGGCCCCCAAGGTCTGCCTCTTTAGCTCCCGACCCTAGCCTCGGTTCCAGGTTCCCAGGCGCCTCTGAATGTGGCTCCCACACTGCATGGGTGGTGAGCTGGGTGCTGGATAAGCCAGGCGGTGCCCCCTCTGCAAAACTTCGGCCTGGCGGGAGGTTTCTTGCGACTTCCGAGGCTTGCCAACAATGTGTGGGGGTCGCCGGCTTTCTGCTGGATTTGCTTTGTAAAGAGGTCTTGGCTTGGGGTCAGCTGACCCCTGTTCCTGTCCAGCCTGCCACCAAGGACTCTGCGTGCCCTGGGGCAGCCACTTAACCCCTGGCCTGTGACGCTGCAGCTCAAAGGGTCTGAGGCCACCCACTTTGCACGCTGCCTGAGGAGCATGCCCAGGAGAGGGAGGGAGTCTCTGCAGTCGTGCCAGATGTCACCCAGGTCCAAAGCTGTAGCTTTGCCTCCTCCACCCCAGTCCTCAGTCCCAGACATGGGAAAGGAAGGACCCTAATGGCAGCGGAGCCCCCGAGGCTGCAGCAAGGGGCAGGAAGGTGGCGGGTTGCGTGTGGGAAGCGTGTTTTATTCTCAGCACCCCTCACTGCCTTCCCCTTCTAAAGACAAGAACACACCCGGAGTAAGTGATTTTCCCAGAAAGTTGGTGCATGAGACATGTCCAAGTCCTAAACTCCCATGCCTGTGACTGGAACCTTATTTAGAAATAGGGACTTTGCAGATGTCATTAAGACGAGGTCATCCTGGATTAGGGTGGGTCCCATGTCCAGTGACGGGTGTCCCGATGAGAGGAGGAAAATCTGGAAGCAGAGACCCAGGGAGAAGACCCTGCATTGAGAGAAGCAGAGAGTGGAGGGTGGCCTAGGAGGGCTGGAAACTGCCAGGAGCTGGAGAAGAGTGGGAGGAGCCCACCCAGGGCCCCAGAGGGAGCGGGGTCCCAGCACATCCTGACTTTGGACTTGCAGCCTCCAGGATGCATTATTTGAAACCACCCAGTTTGGGGTGCTTTGTTCGGCAGCCCCAGGAAACGAATGCAGTTGGGTTCGGGATCCGAGCTCTGCCACGAAACCGGCTGTGTGGCCTTGCAGGACTCGCTGAACTTCTCTGAGTCTCAGTCCCCGGGTCAAAAACATGTGGATGCAGCATGTCCCCCACAGGGGGCTGTGGGGACAAAACAAAACGTGGAAGGGGCACACGGCGAATGGGTGAGACGCTTTAGGCCATAGGAAGCCTCCTCCAGCCCCGCAGGGGGCCTGGGGTGCTGCTGTGGGTGGGGGTGGGGCGTGCAAGGGAAATGGGGTATTAAGAGGCTTCCTCTGACTCCCTTTGATGTGTGCAACTGCCTCTGAGGGCACGTGAAACACTTTGAGCCTAGGAGTCGGGGGCAGGAGAACTCTGAGAAAGGCTGCCCCCAGCAATTAGCTGCAGATCAGGTTTCTGCCCGGGGTCCCATGGGCCCCCGTCAAGAGAGGAGAAAGCCCGGAGCGGGGCCGCAGGTCCTCGGTCGGTGCGTCCCCCCTGGTTTCTCATGCCCGCCCCTCTCCATGAGACTCTGCTTAGTAAATATTAATTTACCCTCAATTACTGATGACAGGTCGAGGAAGGCCTTGCCCGAGTTACAGGTCGAGGCTGTGTCTTCAAAGCCAGCACCAAGCAATTAGGCCTAATGGTGTCTGCAGCAGGAGGCCCGTGTGGCTGGCCCCGTGGCCCATCTCCTGGCAGCTACCATGGCAGTGGCCCTGCTTTCGGGTCTGGAGGGTCACCTCCTACCTCTCTTCCCAGGGAGGATGAGAAAGCAATGCTGTCAAGTGCCCAGGGGGACCCAGAGCCGGGGGGCCTGAGGACCCTGCCAAGCTGGTGACCACTGGCAACTAAGAAATGGGGTTCAGCTGTGCCCTGGGATTCCGGCAGCCCACATTTCTGAGGTTTGGCGTTGGAACAGGGAGGAATGTAGGAGCCGATGGTGGCACACTGTCACCACAGACGCCAGCACAGGGAGCTGAGCAGAGAGGGCAGCGCCAGCCTCACCACACCTTGCTGGCTGACAGCCGCAAATCACTGGGCCTGAGTCTCCTTGGCTGTTAAGTGGGGATAACAGTGCTTCCTTTGTGGGTGGTGGTGAGGACGGGATGACACCATGGTCTGCTGTGACTCACGGTTGAGGTCCCTGAGTGTAAGCAGGTGGCCGTGTGTCCAAGGAGGCCCGTTCCCATGCCCTGAGAATTCATAGGGTTTTGGAAAAGGGAATCCCTTATCATACACTGAGGTCAGCTGAGAGGGAACTCAATTGAAAGCCTTGGAAAATGACTCCAGAATGAATGAACTTAGGAGGCAGGTGGTGTGGCCTTTGCGCACCTCAGCACCGTGCAAAACCACTCAGTTCTTGCAAAGGTGTCAGCTCAGCCTGCTAGAACAAAGTCCTACAGACTGAGTGGCTTAGAACCGGCAGACACTTATTTGTCACAGTTCTAGAGGCAGAAGTCTGAGACTGAGAGGCCAGCACGGCCGGGCTCTGGCGAGGACCCTCTTCTGGGTTGCAGACAGCTGCCTTCTCATAGTATCCTCATGTGGTAGGAAGAGAGCTCTCTGGGGTTTCTTTAAAAGGGCAGTGATCCCATTCATGAGGGCCCATCCTCACAACCTGATCATCTCCTAAAGCCTTCACAGCCTAATACATCACTGTGGGGCTTAGAGGATGAATTGGGAGGGACACGAATCTTCAGTCCCAAGCAAAAGGGCTGTCCAAGACCTCAGAATTCACCCTGCAGAGGAAGAGCACAGCCCTGAGGTGGGAACTCTGGGATGGGGCGGGCACCGGGCCAGGTCCTGGCTGCTGGTCAGGGTGGCCTGCCCAGTGCACCTCTGCAGGTGACAGCACTGTCCTGAGGTCCTGTCCTCCCCTCCCACCCATGTCCCACCACGCCCTGCATCCTGGGACCTCGGTCTCCCACTCTCCGCACTGGAGCTCTGGAAAGTCAACGTCACTGGGTGGGCTTGAGGATGCCCAACTCTGCATGGTTTGCACCTGGCCCCTGGGACAGGCACCACTCTCACACCCCCACTGCTGCTGCTGTCTGCGCACTCAGCACCTGCGGGAACCTGAATGTTCCACCTGCCAGGATGTGGCCGAGCCAGGGCTGGGACCCAGGAGGGGCGGACAGGATTCAGCTTCCCCGGGGGTTCAGGACCCCCAGGCTGAAGGCCAGGCCCTCAACCTCTCAGGCTGGGACAGAGCACAGAAGGGAACATTCGCATGGGCTGTGTGAGTGTTCGGAGTTGTAGTGTGTTGAATGATGTCCCCCATATATCCATGTCCATCTGGAGCCTTAGAATGTGACCTTATTCGGAACTAGGGTCTTTGTGGCTGTGATGAAGGTGAAGATAGAGATGAAGCTGTCTGGAGTAGGGTGGGCCCAAGTCCAATGAGGGGCATCCTTCTAAGAGGGGAGGAGGGATTGGGATGCTGTGGCCACAGCCTGGGGACGCCTGGAGGTGACAGGAGCCACAGAGGCAGGGAGGAGCCTCCCTCAGCCATTCTGGGGGGCTCTGCCAACACCGTGGTCTGGACTTCTGGCTCTTGGGACTGGAGAGGATCAGTCTCTGTTGTTTGAAGCCCTCTAGTTTGTGGTTGTTATGGCAACCCCAGGAAATGAATCCAGGAGATATTGAGGCTGGCATGGGCTCTGCCCCCCACAGAGAAGATTGCCCCAAGACAGAGTCCCCCCAAGATCGGGCCCCCCAGAGCCAGAGCCAAAACCAGAGGTCAAATTCCCGTGATTCCCATCTCCCAGGCTATGGGCACAGAACCCCAAGTCTGGCACAGGGTCCTCACTCAACTCAGCCCCTCCGTTCCTTTTGGCAAATGGGAATAACTCAGTAAAAATGTAGGCTGGACCCGGCCGGACACAGGGGAATGTCTGTTGCTGGGTGCATGGTGGCTGACGTTCTACCTCAGCCCTTTAAAAGGATTCATCAGTGGCATCCTCGCAGCCACTCTAAGAGACACTTTATTATTACCCTGTTTCACAGATGAGGAAACCGAGGCACAAGGCGGTGAAGCAGCTTTCCCAGGCCACGCAACTATGTGTGGGGAGCCGCGTCCCAGGGCCCTCCCCTTCCACACTTTCCTAACCTCCTCTCAGCTGAGAAAGTGAATTCATACTGATTAGAGTGTCAAGCTGTCCAGTTAACCGGCCTGCATTTGCAGAGCTCCTGTGTGGGACACTGGGGAAAGACGCAGTGGAGAATCGCACAGTGGCCCCAGCAAACCTCAAGGAAATGTGCAGCCAGCAGGAAGCCTTCTTCACAGGAAGAGGCAGGAGAGGAGTCGGGGGGCACCTCTAGCCCTCTACGCCTGTGCGAGGAGAACACGAAACGGGCCACAGACTCACAGAAGGAAGTGGATGTCACTTCACACCCTCCGCAGCTGCCCTGTCCTCCTGGCCTTTCTGGCCCTAACGGGGCTAGCAATTCCACAACCTCTCCCCATTCCCCAGTGCCCAGGAACAGGGTGCGGCTCAGCACCCACCTGGCAGGTTCTCCCCCCAGAGACTGGGTCCTCCAGTGGGCCAGGGAGAGGGGCTGCCAATGCTGGGCTGAGTCTCCTTCCCAAGGCCTGGCAGCACGGCTTTCCTTCAGGCGTGCATGGCGCCCCAGCAGCTTTCAGGAAACTCCTTTTTGCCCAAGTTAATTGGAACCGCTTTCTGTTGCTTGCAGCCAAAATCCTGTCTAGTGCAGCAAGGCCTCCTGCAGGAAGCAGAACCTGAACTGGACGTTCCCTGGTGGTAGGACCTGTCCAGGTTTTGGTCGGGAGGAGAGGAGCGAGCCACCTGGCAAGGGCAGCTGCCCAAGTCAAGGCGTGGGGTGCAGGCATGGGACGCGGGCATGGGGTGTGGGCGTGGGATGCAGGGGCACTGACCGTGGCCACAGGGAGTGAGGAGACCATCTGGGAGGCAGGACAGTGGGGGTGAAGAGACCCCTCCTGCCTCACCTCTTCCCCCCCAACCCGTCAACTCCTGCTCAGTTCAGTGGCAGGAGCACCACACTCAAGAGTCACCCTCCCAGTATGGACTGCATGTCACGTGGACAGTGCGTTGTGGGCAGGAGCCTGGGCTCTCACATCTCTGCATCCTTCACACCAGAGCCCCGCCCAGAGTAGGTATGGGGCAACGCTGGGTGCATGAAGGAATCTCACTGTTGCAAACACAGGAATGATGCCACTGAGCCATCACTCTCACAAATGTCCAAGACTAGTTTACGTGGAAGCACACGGCCCATCCCAGTTGATCATGGAATGGAAAGTTGGTCCTCTGTGCCCATGAGAAGTGCCAGTCCCACTCCTGCAGCCCAGGGGCATTCAGTCCCTGCCAGGAGCAGGGCAGAGCAGAGTAGACAGCTGGAGACCACGTGGACAGATGCGGAGCTTGGCCATTGTTGGAGGTGGGGGGAGGTCCTCATAGGAAGCACATACAGACATCATGTGTCTGGGAAATGCCCTCGTCCCAGAGCCATATCGGGCCTGTGGTCTGCAGCAGTCAGAGATGAAAGCCAATCCAAACTGTGACCAATGTCCCACTCTAACCACTTACAAGGTCAGGGCTGGGCCCTACAGAAAGAGCAGACCCTAAGACCCCACCCTGCCCCCCAGAAGCAGGCAGTGCAACCTGGGAAGCAGGACCCAAGCACACGAAGGGTCAAACAAAGCCACAGATCTGAGAGGCAGCTCCAGGCAGCCACAGAGATGTTTCCAAGACAGGGCATGATGTCAGTGCCACAAAGCCCTCCTGTCCCTTCTGCTCCCTCTCTGGGGCTCCCTCTTCTATGTCCAGACCCTCTCCTCCCCACCGTGGTCTCTTCACCTCCCCGGAAGCATGGTGTTCTAGCCACCTGACCTCCCTGTAGTCCAGTCCACACTGCTGCTCCAGGAACTGTTTTCAAAGGCCCCTGGGACATCCGGGTAAATGTTGTAGAGTGGAAAGGACCTGGGCTTCCCCTTCTTAACCAGTGAGCACAGAGAACAACAACAAAACATGAAAACTGGTGAGAGTCTGCCAGCAGCATCCAGGCAATGACTTAGAGGGATAGCTGCCTGCCATACTTATATTTTCACTGAAGTAAGCAAGCGAAACCAATCCCCGGGAGTCACGGCAGAAGTCGTATTGTGGGGAGAGGGCAGGTTGACAGAATCCTGAACACATCCATTGAAGGCTTATCAGCTTTGGAAGTTTCTATTGTCATATCCTTAAGCTCAGAATTCTTTCCAAAGCCATGTCCAGCCTACTAATAAACACATCAAAGGCATTCTTCATTTCTGTGACAGTGTTTTTGATCTCTAGTATTTCTTTTAAATTCTTTCTCAGAATCTTTCATATCTCTGCTTGCATTACCCATCTGTTGTTGCAATTCTTGGTCTGATAGTTTCAACGTTCCTGTCATATCTAACTCTGAGTCTGATGCTAGTTTGTTCTCTTCAAACTGTCTTTTGCCTTTTAGTATGCCTTGTAATTTTTATTGGACCTCCCCTTACCAACCAGTGAGTATAGCAAACAACAACAAAACATAAAAACTGGTGAAAGTATGCTGCTTTAAGGTATGGTGAAAAAGGGTATGGGTGGACATCCTAGGAAAGACCCCCTTGGGAACAAGGGACACAGGGTTTCAAGAGACACACAAAGTTTTTCAGACCTTACCTTACCTTTTTAAATGTTTCCTGCTTATTTGAGAAAATGGCTAAAACCAAGGAATGAGAAACAAGTAAATCGGAGAAAAGAGGCAAAGATGTTGAAACAATCAGAGAGAGGGTAATAGAGGGACAAAACAATTCGAGAAAGGTATTTGGTGACCCTGACGAGGAGAACTCAACAATGGAACAGAAATTGTATTTTAAGATGTAACAGAAGACAATTTCCTTGATATGAAGGAAAGACTAATTTGCCAAATGAGCAGCAAATAATTTTCCAGGGTAAGGTGATGGAGAATGAGCCACACTGATACACATCCTGGTCAAATTATTGAACTTTGAAGATGAAGAGGCGTTTTCAGCCATCCAGGCAGCAAAAAACAAGTTAGGCCATTATCAGATGACTCCACAGTTTCATTCAATATCACAACACAAACTTCTGGAGGTAAGAACCTGTGGGTGGAAAAGTATGACAGTAAAAAACAGACAAGTTGTTCAAGTATAAAGGCAACAGGCCAACATTCTCAAACATGAACTAATTCTGGGCATACAGAAAAAATACTTGATGATAAAGTCCAGCTAACCAAAGACAAAAGAAAGAGAAGTTGTGATGAAAGGTAGCATTCAGTTTCAGGAGAGAGTAGAGCAATGACTACGATGGCTAAGGGAGAGAAAAATGTAGCCAAGAAATTCTATACCCTGCTAAGATGGCCATTGGGTATAAAGGCAAAGCACGAGCATTTTCAAGTATGCAAAAATTCACAAAATATAACCTTTATGATTCTTCTTGTGGTAAAGATAACTTTTTGGAAAAAAAATCTAGTTAAAAAATGGAATCAACTGAAATGCCCATCAACAATAGACTGGACAAAGAAAATGTGGTACATATACACCATGGAATATTATGCAGCCATTAAAAGGGATGAGATCATGTCCTTTGCAGGGACATAGATGGAGCTGGAAGACATTATCCTCAGCAAACTAATGCAGGAACAGAAAATCAAACACCACATGTTCGCACTTATAAGTTGGAGATGAACAATTAGATCACATGGACACAGGGAGGGGAACAACACACACTGGGGCCTGTCAGAGGATGGGTAGGGGGAGGGAGAGCATTAGGAAAAATAGCTAATGCATGCTGGGCTTAATGCCTAGGTGATGGGTTGATAGCAAACAACCATAGCACATGTTTACCTATGTAACAAAACTGCACATCCTGCACATGTACCCCAGAACTGAAAATAAAAATAAAAATCAAAAGATAAAAGGTTTTAAAAGCATAAGATTAGAGAAGGTGTGATTAAATAAAAGACTGAGGGTAAGCAATGAATTAAGATGTATACACTTTAATAACTATATGAATTAAGACTACAGAATTCATAAATGTTATAAACCTTGACAAAGTAAAGCCAATGATACAATAGATAAAAAAAATCCTGGGATTTTGTTTGAGATTGCATTAAATCTATAGATTAGGACTGGGCAAACTTTTCCTTAAAGGACCATACAGTAAATATTTTAGTCTTTGAGAACTATATGGTCTCTAGCCTAAGTATTTAACTCTGCCATTGAAGTACAAAACAGTCATTGAAAATACATCAATGAATGGACATGGCTGTTTTCTGATAAAACTTTATTTACAAAAATAGGCAGTCAGCCTAAGGATCATAGTTTACCAACCCCTACTACATATCAATTGGAGGAAAAGAGACACTTAACAATATTGAGCCTTCCAATCCATGAATATGGTATCTCTCTCCATTTGTGTAGATCTTTAATTGCACTTAGCAATGTTTTGAGTTTTTATAGCTACATAACTTTTATTAAATTTGTTTTGAATCATTTTGTATTACTCTAAATGGTATTTACAATGGTAAATGGTAATTACAAATTAATTTCAATTTCCCATTTTTTTAAGTCAATTTCCAAACTATTGTTAGTATGGAGAAATACTATTGAGTTTTTGTATACTGAACTTGTCAGTATATAACTTCTATATTTATAATTCATTTGTTATAATCTAGAAGATTTTTGAAGATTCCTTATGGTTTTCTAT
Organism: Colobus angolensis palliatus; assembly: GCF_000951035.1. Taxonomy (NCBI): domain Eukaryota; kingdom Metazoa; phylum Chordata; class Mammalia; order Primates; family Cercopithecidae; genus Colobus; species Colobus angolensis. Next base: position 1,179,189 of record NW_012114522.1, on the reverse strand, counting down.
ATAGACAATCATGCTGCTGCAAATAAAGACAACATTTTTTTTCCTTTCTGAAATGCATGCCTATTTTTTAGAAAAATTCTCTTTCTTGCTGTATTGAATTGGCTAGGACCTCCCGTACAATCATAGATACGATACATATGGTGAGAGCAGATCTCTTGTTTTATTCTCAATCATTGTAGGGGGTATGCATTCAGTCAATCACCATTAAGTATTATGTTGTCTATACATTTTTCATAGACAGCCTTTATCAAGTTAAGGAATATTCTTTCTATTCTTAGTTCGCTGAGAGTTCTTATTATGAATTGAGTTTTGAAGAATGAGTATTGCAGAATGATTTTTCTGCCTTTGTTAAAATGATTATATGACTGTCTCCTTTCTCTGTTAATGTGGTAAAGTACATTGATTTATTTTTAAATCTTGAACCAACCTTGCATTCCTAGGATAAACCCCACTAGTCCTCACATACTATTCTTCTTATGTTTAGTTGAATTCAATTTGCTAATGTTTTGAGTGTTTACATATATGTACATATATATTCACACACATACGTGTTTATGTACATATATACATATACATACTATATATATGTATTTATGAAAGATATTGGCAAAATATTTTCTTTTCTTGTAATTTATTTGTCTAGTTTTGTTATTGGGGTAATATTGGCCTCAAAAAATAAGCTTCAAGCATTCCCCCTTCCTCCTTCTCTATTTTCTGAATCTGTGTTACGTTTGTATTATTTTCTTCTTATAATATAATTTGATAAAACTCACCAGTGAAACCATCTGGATCTGGAATTTTCTTTGTAGAAAGATATTTGGTAACAAATTAAATTTTTTCAGTAGTTATAGAGTTTTTCAGAATTTCTATTTCTTCTTGAGTCAGTTTTGATAAATTACAGTTTTCAAGGAATCTGTCCATTTCATCTGTTATCAAATGTATTAGATAGATTATTTGTAATATTCCCTTATTATCTTTTAATCTCAGTGAGACAGAATTAAATTCAAAGTAGAAAAAGGAAGTAATATAGGTAAGAAGAAGTAAATTTAAAGTAAGTAGTAAAAGGAAATAATTACTATCACTCTAAATACCTACATTAGGGAAAGAAAATGGTTTAAAATTTAAAATCAGGGATCTGCTTTTAAACCATTTCCTTATCTAATATAGGTATTTAAAAAATTAATTCCATAGGAAGAATGTTTAGTTATATTCCACAAATTTTGAAATGTTTTCATGATAATTTATATTAAATATTTTCTAATAGGCTGGGCATGGTGGCTCATGTCTGTAATCCCAGCACTTTGGGAGGCTGAGGCAGGTGGATCATGAGGTCAGGAGTTCGAGACCAGCCTGACCAACATGGTGAAACCATCTACTAAAAATACAAAAATTAACTGGGCATGGTGGCACACACCTGTAATCCCAGCTACTCGGGAGGCTGAAGCAGAAGAATCGCTTGAACCCGGGAGGCAGAGGTTGCAGTGAGCCAAGATCGCACCACTGCACTCCGGCCTAGGTGGCAGAGCGAGATTCTGTATCAAAAAAATAAATAAATAAATAAATAAATAAAGGCCGGGTGTGGTGACTCACGCCTGTAATCCCAGCACTGTGGGAGGCCAAGGCAGGTGGATCACAAGGTCAGGAGCTTGAGACCATCCTGGCTAACATGGTGAAACCCCGTCTCTACTAAAAATACAAAAA
>NW_012114522.1:1125547-1176498 GCF_000951035.1 Colobus angolensis palliatus | reverse complement strand
ATGAAAAGTTTAATAAATGGGATTAACAGCGGTGTGGAGACTGCAGAGAAAAAGTTTAGAGTACTTGAATACAGGTGGGGGAAACCTATCCAGCTGTAAAAACAGAGACTGAAAGGATTGAAAAGAAGAACAAAGCATCAGTTCTAAGCAATAGAAATGGTTTAACATATATGCAGTTGAAGTTACAGAGGGGAAAAGAGAAAGAAAAAAGGAACAGAAAAAAAAATAAGGAAATAACAGTTGAAATTTTACCAAATTGAGTGAAGAACCTACAAATGAAGTGAGCCAAGATCTCAAAAGTCTACAGATTCCAAAAGCTTGGTAAGCCCAAGAGAATCACCCCTAAGCATGTTACAAGCAAACAGTAGAAAAATCCAAAACATCAAAAGAAAACAAGAAAAGAAAAAGGCTTAAAAGCACCAAACAAAAAGTATACATCACTACAGGGAAGCAACGATAAGAATCAATGATGATCTCTCAGTAAATACTGTGGGGGCCAGAACATAAGGGCAACATCTTTAAGGAACTGAAAGAAAGAAGAGAGAGACAGAAGGAAGGGAAGGGAAGGGAAGGGAGGGAAGGGGAGGGGAGGGGAGGGGAGGGGAGGGAAGGAAAGGGAAGGGAGAAAAAGAAAGAAAGAAAAAGAAAGAAAAGAAAGAAAGAGAAAAAGAAAGAAGAGAGAGAGAAAGAAGAAAGAAAGAGAAAGAAAGAAAAAGAGAAAGAAAGAAAAAGAAAGAAAGAAAGAAAGAAAGAAAGAAAGAAAGAAAGAAAGAAAGAAAGAAAGAAAGAAAGAAAAGAGCTGTGACCCCAGAATTACAGATCCATCAAAAATATCCTTCAGAAAGACATTTGCAGATCAAAAATACCCAAGAGAATTTGTTGCCAACAGAGCTGCACACCAAGGGATGTTACAGAAAGTTTTCTTTTCTTTTTTTTTTTCTGGTTGAAGGCAAATTATAGCGGGTGACAATGTGGATCTATAGGAAGAAAGAAAGATCACTAGAAAGAGTACGTCTGTGGATAAATAAGAAAGACTACCTTGTACTTATCAATTTCTTTGAAAGACAATGAATTATATCAATTTCTTTGAAAGACAATGAACTATTTAAAGCAGATCGGTCTACGGTAACTTTCTCCAATGATGGAAATGTTCCACATCTGTGCTGTCCCACAGGGTAGCCAATAGCCGCAGGTGACCACTGGGCACTGAAAATGTGGCGAGAGTGACGGAAAAACTGAATCTTTAATTTTATTTCATTTTATTGACTTAAATTTAAATAACTAAATGTGGTTAGTGGCTATTGTGTTGGGCAGTGAAGACTTAAAGCAACGAAAATAGTATTGTACTGGTGGGGGCATCACACTGTGTACAGAGGTAAGGTAATGGCAGCATTCCTACAAAGGAGAGGGAAGCTGAATGGACTCGGGCAGTGATCGGGTCCTTACACTGTACACGAAACAATATAACATCAACTCCAAGTAGATTCTGATTAAGTTAATGATGCATATTGTAATCCCCAGAGAAATCACTCAAAATAGTACAAAAGGACAATTTTCTAAAAGCCAAAATAAAGGCCAGACACTGTGGCTCACACCTATAATCCCAGCATTTTGGGAGGCAGGTCATCTGAGGTCAGAAGTTTGGGACCAGCCTGACCAGCATGGCAAACCTCGTCTCTACTAAAAATACAAAAATTAGCTGGGCACGGTGGCGGGCACCTGAAATCCCAGCTACTTGGGAGGCTGAGGCACAAGTCTTGCTTGAACCCAGGAGGTGGAGGTTGCAGTGAGCTGAGACTATGCCACTGTACTCCAGCCTGGGCAACAGAGCGAGATTCCATCTCAATAAATAAATTTTTTAAAAAGCCAAGAGAAAAATTAAAACAGAATGCTAAACATGTTTAGTTAGCCCAAAGTAAAGGAAAAACAGAAGAACAACAGAGGAACAAAAAAATTCAATGAAACAAAGAAAAAAATATGACAGACTTAAATCTAACAATATCAATAATTATATTAAGTGTAAATACATTTATTAAATATAAATATAAAAGGTAGAGATAGACTGAAACATATCTATATTATCTGCTTTAGGTTTCTAACATCTGAACCATATCAGGATCTCTTTCTAGTAATGCTTTCTTTTAAATTATAGGTCATAGTTTCTTGCTTCTTTGTATATCTAGTAATTTTTAATGTATGCTGGACATTATAAAATTGTAAATAATATGGATTATGTTATAAGGGTGTTGAGCATTGTTCTGGCAGGCAGCTAAATTACTGGTAAATCTTTTTTATTCCATGGGGCTTAGCTTTATTCTTTGTTAGGGTGGGTGTACTTCAGTTTGATCTTAATTCTAAGGCATGGTCCTTCCTCTAGGGTGTGATCCTTACTCCTAAGGCTTGGCCTTTATGGGGATCAACCGAATGTCCAAGTGCTCAGTGAGTTCTTGGCACCCTAGCTGATCCAGAATCCCATGTCTGCCCGCACTTCACAGCCTCTGGAAACTCAGCGTAGCACGCAGCTAAGCACTGGATGGATGATGACTGTGGTGGCTTATGAACACAAGTCCTGTACATGTGCAGCACAGCCCAAGATGAGGATCTGCACTGACCTCACAGGGCTGCTGGAGCTGCTCCTCTCTGTGTCTCCCTCATCTGATACCCTGCCCCCCAAATTCAGCAGCTCAAGCTCCAGTCTCTGTCTCTTCAGCTCAGTGAGATTTGGAGCTCTGCATGGGCTCCAGGAGGGAGAGGGCAGACAAAGCTCACCTCCTTTGCTCCTCTTCTCTGGGGAACCACGAACCTGCTCTGCCTGTTGTCCAATACCTGAGCACAGTGGCCTCACGTGTTCGCTACCATTTCATCATTGGGAGGGAAAATCCAGTACCTGTTATCCCAGAAGTGAAAATCCCAACAAATTCACTATTAACTAATCTTGAAATTCCTTCTTCTTCTGGAAATGTATATTTATGGGTCCAATCTGGCACACAGTAGGTGTTTGACAAATTGCATAAATTTCTATGATAATTAACTAATGCTCATCTCCCATATTTTATAATATTCAGTGTTTTCAAAGCATGTTTACATCCATGGCCTCATCTGCACATCATGATAGCCCTGCAAGATATTTTGGTCCAATATTATTTTCTTACATGAAGAAATTCAGATTCAACAGATCAAGTGATTCATCCAAAGTTGCTGGGCGAGTGCGGTGGCTGATACCTGTAATCCCAGCACTGGGGAGGCTGAGGCAGGCGGATTGCTTAAGCTTAGGACCAGCCTGGGTAACATGGCAAAACTCTGTCTCTACTGAAAATGCAAAAAATTAGCCAGGCATGGTGGCGGGCGCCTGTAATCTCAGCTACCCAGGGAGGCTGAGGCAGGAGAATCACTTGAGCCTGGGTGGTAGAGGCTGCAGTGAGCTGTCATCGCACCACTGCACTCCAGCCTGCGTAGCAGAGTGAGGCCCTGTCTCAAAAATAAGTGAATAAATAAAAACAAAGTTGCTGACCTAGAAAAGGCATCTATACGTGAAGCCGCTAGGCCGGTGCCCTCTACACAAGGGACTACAGCCTTCTACAGACACGCTCTCCTGCTTCATCTCTCTCCTCTCTTCTCCTTGGGAAAAACAAACAAACAAACATTCACCATACAGGTTTCTCTCCTGAGCAGTATGAGGGATCTATAAATGAGGGATAGTTAATTTCCCCATCAAAGCTGGTAATATGTGAGCCCCCCACACCCCAGGAAGCTTTGTCATTAGATTATTCAAAATCTATGCAAGTTGGTCTCCAGGTCAAAGCAAATTAAGGGAATGAAAACTTTGAGCAAATATCTATGAATTTAAGTGAGGGGAGTGCAACAGATATTCCAGTTAGGTAAAGCAGGAAGGAAAAGAAATGCATTTACCCTGAACTCAAATACACAGATCCCCAAATAAGGCTAATTTCCTTCCACTTTGTGGACAGTTACCCAGAGCTTCTTGGATTGAGACAGCTGGAAACACCACAGGAATGTCTCTTTAGTCTCTGGATCCAGTTGGGCAAGATATTGTATTGTTTCCGTGGCTCCAGCTCTTGTAAAAATTTTAGAGGAAGAACACTTTAACACATCCAAAGGTGCCCCTGTTTCGGGGTGTTTCAGAACAGGCAGCATAAGCCCAGATGCTCTGGAGCTGTGCCGAATATTCACCGTCCATAAAATCAACCACTCATTTGTCTTTGTAGCTGGGAGGTTTCCAGAAAGAACCTTCACCAAGGATTCCAGCTTGGAAATTCAAGCCCAGAGACAGTGACTAGACACACAAGTTTTTTAGCAGATAACACCAATTTGAAGCAGTTCTTTATTTGTATTGATATCTGTCATTCAACAGATATTTTTGAATGGGCAAATAAAGCAGGAAAGAATCAATGAATACATTGAATGTATACAATGAATATAACTCGATTGATCCCAGATGATTTTAAAAGCAGGATGATTCCTATTGCATTTTAAAAAAACAAAACAAGAACAGCTCTTACCTTATATTTCATAGGCTTTCCCTCAGTATTCTTTACCACCAGCTCAGAACTTCAGGGCCAAGATTGGTCCTGCCACCTGGCAGATCGCAGACGCTCAATAAATATTTGCTAAATAAATAGATGAGTGGATAACCTTCAAAACTGCAGATTCAGCAAGAGAACCCAGAAAAGGAGTTTAGGTGCTTTCTGAAATGGAAATAAAGACTGAATTAAGCATACCCACACCCAGCAAACTCTTCCCCGAGGAACCCCCTGTGCTGACCTGTCCCTGCCCCGTCTCCACCGCTCTTTCCCATGGAAGTCAAAGGTCCCTGTGTCCTCTCACTGGACCTGCCCTATTCATATTGAGGATGGGGATTTGACCAGGACTTGGCCTAAAGAGAGGCCTGGGGAAGGAGCTACTGAACACTTTAAATGAGACTGTAAAGCTTACTGTAAAGCTTACACTGCAGACAGTGTTACCCATTTCAATGGAAATGTGTCCTGTTTTACAAAATCTAGAGAAGTGAGTGAATAATTTTTTGTAAAGAGTTTTTTGGACCCAAATCTAATAACATACAACACATAGTAAAATGATATCTATATCTATATATAAAAGTATATAAAACAATTATATCGTTCAAGTTTGTCATACATACATTTATTATTTAATAAATTATAGATTTATATATAATATATGACATATAAATATATAATATAATACATATATAAATGTATAACATAGATGAATAGATATATACTATATAAATATATTATTTATTTATTTCCCTCCCTGCTGGGAAAAAGTCTGATAATTGTACCAGTTTCCATTGGTTTAACTTTACTGATTGGATTATCTCTTGTATGTAACTTGAAAATGTGGAACTTAAAAACATTTAACAAAAGACAGATAGTCTTCCTGGATATTACATGTATAGACGCAAATTCAAAACAGAAAACCAATACCGAATGGGTATTAGAAACGCATTGCCTGATTAAATCTTGTCTGAATTATCAGGTACATAATAAAGCAAGTGTTAGCTTTGCAGCAGAGCTGAGCCGTCAGTCTGTGTGGCTCGCCTTCATCTAAAAGAGACCAGATACTTCTCAGTGGCAACTGAGAACCAACATTTTTCTTACTTAAGATGATTGGAATGATGGATGCATAAATCATAACATATGAAATTCCCCCCGTCACTTAGATCCCTTTAATACTAAACATTTGTTCCAATTTCTTGACCACCACTGCACGCGGAGCTACTTACCAGTTACGCCTGTGCCGATGCAGGCACTTTCTAAAACGCTCCATCACCTTGGCCCTCAAGGCGCTGTCTTGAAACTAGGAGGTCGGGATGTAAATGAAGGATGATTGAAAGGCACTGGCTTAATTAATGATAGATGGCATGTGGCAATCATTTCTGGACTTCTTCTAGATGTTTGTAAAGAAGCTACCATGGCTTGGTTGATCATCTGAATATGATTATTTTTGGTAGGCAAGTAGGGAGTTGTTGTTTTGCATTTGTTTACCTCACATTTTCTCAGGGTTGCAAACTGATCCATAACTCTCTTGAAAGACTCTAACTTTTAAGAATATAATTTAACGGTCAACATATTAAAACCCCGTCTCTACTAAAAATACAAAAAAGCCGGGTGTGGTGGTGTGCTCCTGTAATCCCAGCTACTTGGGAGGCAGGAGAATCACTTGAACCCAGGAGGCAGAGGTTGCAGTGAGCTGAGATCGCACCACTTCACTCAAGCCTGGGCAACAGAGAGAGACTCCGTCTCAGCCGGGGGTACCCTTCCTGGGCGGCTCAGCCACGCCCACCCACCTGTTCTCCAACCCTAAATGATGGGGTCACACTCAACTTTGAAGCTCATACCTTTCCACCAGCTGCACCCAAGAACCTGGGGACAGCCTAAAGCAGTCAGAGGAGGACTCACATAGGGGTGCTGAGAGGCAGCCGCTGCGCTGAAAGGAGCCTCGAACTGGTGAACAGTGGGGAAGGGGACAGACATACGAAGCCGGGAGGCCCCTAGGCAGGGCCTGCACCTCTTAATTAGCCTTCAAGGAATCCAGGAGACAGACACTGTCTGGGGGTGTGTTCCCGATTCCTCTGGGGACTGGGCCTTCAGCTTTGCAGAGCAGGATGGATGATGCCCATTTCACAGGGGCAGAAACTGAGGCTGGGGCAGGGACTGGCGTGGAAAGCCTTGGTTTGGGTCCCATGGGCGTAAGCCACAGAGCTTCTACGTGCTTTCCCCGTGCCGGGGAACTGGATCAGGTCGCTAAGGCCTTGCTGAGTGTGTGCTGGGCGGCCACTCTCAGGCAGCTGGCTGGAGCGGTGCTGAAGCCAATCTCGTGCGCTGATAGGTGTGGTCACCGCCCAAACCCCTCACACAAGGTCACACTGACAGCAAAGCCGGGTCCAGCCCGAGATGCCCATCCGTGCCTCAGTTTCCTCCTTGGCAGTGGCCCTTCCTGTGAATGCCGTTCACCCTTCAGAGAAGAGGGGACGGGGACAGCAGGGGCGCTACAGAGGAGAGGCCTCGCCGGTTCTCCTCCCTTCTGGTGCTGCTGCCGGTGGGGCCACCAAGCCTCCCTTTTTGTGTGAATCAGGCTGAAAAGAACCGTGGGGGAAGGAGGGACCGAGACCCAACTCAAATTAGGACTGTGGATTTTCCTTAGCAAGTTGTTCTAGAATGTTCCCAGGACAGAGCGGAGAGATGGAGCAGAAAGAGGAAGCAAAGGAGGAGGAAGAGAAGAAGAAATAGAAGGAGGAAAAGAGAGAGCCAGAGGAACAGAGAGAGAGAGAGAGAGAGAGAGAGAGAGACAGAGAGAGAGAGAGAGAGAGAGAGAGAGAGAGAGAGGAGGCCTGGAGAACAGAGAGAGGGAGAGACCAAGAGAGGGAACAAAGAGACAGAGACCTGGAGAAAGGGACAGAGGCAGAGACAGCGACACAGAGAGATGGACTGAGAGTTTCGGTGGGGCTGGGTGTTGCGATCCTATATGTCATTTGTCAATGGAGGGTGCTGGCAGCACTAAACCCCGTGATGGGGCAGGCAGGAGGGCCGGGGATGGCAGGGGCAGGTGGGTGGCTGGCCCGAGGCTCCAGGCTTAGGGCAGACCCAGGTGGGAGCAGCATAGAGGTCCGCGAGCAGAGCTCCTGGTGACGCTGCCAAGAGAGGTTCCAGTCAGGAGACAGGAGGAGCCACTGGGGGACCGAGAGGCCACGGTCAAGGAGGGGAAAGGAAAACAAGAGGCCACATCTCAAACCCAAGCAACCAAGGGTGGGCGTCCCCCCTCGCCGGCCCCTCCTCCCTGGATGGGTCTTCTGGGATGCCCCTGCTTCCTCAGCACAAGCCCCCCTGCTAAGAGTAAAGACAACACTCACACTCACATGTGGGACTCTACAGCTGGCAAATTTCCTCCCAATGTGGTTCTCACGATGCACACTGTTCCAAAGCCCAGAGAGTCTGCGCCGCTTGCCCAAGGTCACACAGGAGGCCAAGCTGGGGTACGATCCCAAGACAAGTCCCGCCACCCTCCTCACGCTGAAGCTCACCTGGAGAATGTTTGGAAGAATGCACTGTGGGCGGGAGACACCCCTCCCCCTCCTCGCAGGTTCCTGCCTCACCCTGGGGACGGTGCCCTGTGGATATGGGGCCCTTGGGTTGCCGCGGGATCAATCTCTTTGCCTTCAGCTTCCACCAACGCCAGGTTTGCAGGGAGAGGCAGCCGGGCCCCGGGCATGTGGCCATGTGCAGGGCTGTGGAGTCCACTCGCTGGTGCCTGGCGTGTGGCGAGTCCCTCTGCCAGGTGTGATGGCCGGGCCGCCACAGGGCAGCTGGTCTTGGGATGCCTGTGAACCAGAGCAGAGCTGGCAGGAACAAGGCTGCGGGCGCCTAATGAGGGCCAGGTGGGGCCACACCTCGCCTGTCGGCGGCACCTCCTGGCTTTGATCAGCGATAAGGGCCTAAGTGTTCCCAGGACCCCTGCCCTCCCCCACAGCCGGCTCCTGGCCTGGCCACCGCTTCCCCTTCAAAGCCACCTCTCATCACCCGGCCACAGGGCAGACAGAGGCAGAGGCGGAGGGGCCCCCCTCTGAAGGGGCCAGGGGCGGGGCAGAGGTCCTGCTTCCCTGGGATCCATTTCTGCAACATTGCTGCAAAGCCCCACGTGCTCCACAAGCTCACAGGCACACCCCAACACCACCCACTCCCAGCCCAGACCTAGGGGAACCTTCCCTCCTCCGGCCCTCGGCTCAGCCACTCACTTGTCCTCACAGGGCTGCCAGCCAGCAGGCCTCCTCCACGGTGAAGCTTAGAAACCCCTGCTCCACGGCCTCCCTAAGAGCCAGGCATCCCTGTCCGGTCTGGGGAGGATCCCTCACAGCCCTTCCCTCCTCTCTATTTTGTTTTGGTGATTTTTTTTATTATTGAAAAAAATGGAGCTTTAAAGTCCACTTTGCCCCCAAACTGGAGCAAAGCAGTGTGGAGGGACAGCGACCTTGAACCCGGTGTAGGGCAGTGAGGGTGTAGGAGGGAGGCCGCTGGCCAAGGCTGCTGAAGCCCCCATGGCCTCTGATCCTTCCCCGCCCTTCAAAGCCTCACGGACCACCCTGGCCCCGTGGACTCCAGGCAGGTGTGGGGTGTCTGCACTGTCACTTGGGGTCACACTCACAGCCCTGTGATGCCCGGGGTGTCTGTCCTTGTCTGCTTATGGACGGGGCTCCCTGCTCTGAGGACACAATATGGGGGTGGAATCCGCCTGTGTTTGGGGGGCAGACGGGTGCAGGCACAGCTGCTGTGGAGGTCCTCGTGTGTATGGCAACCTCATTAGTAAAGCAGTCAGCACTTGGTCACCAGCAGGGTTTCAGAGTCAGCAACGTGGGGGTGGGCAGCCCCCGCCCCGTTGCCCCAGCTGTGGATCTCCCACTCGTTGACCTCTCCAGGTGGGAAGGAGAATTGAGAGAGTTAATACAAGTGAAGCCCACGGAACAGAGCTGGGGCCCCACCACTCAGTTTCTCCTGCTATTATCATTACCATCACCACCCTCACGGCAGCTGCCCAGGAGAAGTGCCAGGCTCAGGCTGGCTGGAGCAGACAGGTGTGTGTTGAATGACTAAGCAAATGCTCTGTCATCGGCCCGAGGAGGCCCAGAGGAAATAACAGCCTCCCCCAGTGTTCAGCTGTTTGCAGCCAGAGGCTCCCTGTGCATATGACAGCCACTGGCAGGAGGCTCAGGGTGAAGCCGTCCCCTCCCTCCGCTCACCCTGCACCATCCCAGTGGTCCCTCCACCAACAGCGTGATGGTGCCCAGAGCAGAGGCCACAGCTCCCCTGCCCACAACAACCCCTATCTCGGGGGTGTTGCTCTGAAGTTCTTCCTGGGGCCCAGCCTAGAGCTCATTCCTGCAGCACGTACACTAGGTGTACGTGCACCCTGCTAGTCACAGTCACGATCCCAACGTTTAGAGTAATTCCTGGTAAATGATAGGTGGCCTGATTAAGATCCAGTTACTATTTGTTGAATGAGTGAAGGAATGAATGAGTGATTGCAGGTTATTCTTACGCTTACTGTCTTACTTAATGTTTACTAAAAGAAAGATGCCTGTGCTGGCAGGTCTGCGATGAACAATCCCGTTTGTCAGTTTCCCAGGCTGCCATAACAGGGTACCACAAACTGGGTGGCTGAAAACAATAGGAATTTTGTCTCCAGTTCTAGAGTCCAGAAGTCTGAAGTCACGGTGTGCAGGGCTGGCTCCTCGGGGGGCTGCGGGGTGGGGGCGTCACTCTCTGACTCTTCCTGGCTTCTGATGGCTCTGGCATTCCTCAGCGTTTCTTGGGCAGGTGGACGCATCACTCTGATCGCTGCCTTCGCCTTCACACAGCCGGCGTCCCTCCGGGTCTGTCTCTCTCCTCTTCTTATAAGGACCCCAGTCATTGCTCCAGTGTGGCCTCATCTTAACATAAGTAATTGCACCTGTAGGGACCCTATTTCCAAATAAGGTCACTTTCACAGGTATTGGGGGGTAGGACTTAGATGTGTCCTTTTAGGGCGGCACTGCTCACCCCAGTGCACCCTGTTTTCTAGGCTCATACAGACAAAGCTGCAGAGTCAGAGGGCTCAGGGCCCTCCAACAGCCCAGGCTTTCGGGAGACAGGAACTGAGAGGCGGCCTGGCCGAGCCGCTTCCTGGAGGTGCTGAGGCCCTGACTGTGGCTCTTCCTGCCACCCTGGACTGCTGGGCAGACACTGGCATGAATTTACACATGGGTATTGCAGCAGGAGCCCCCACCAGCCCTGTTCCCCACCAACAGGTGCAGTCAACTGCTGGCTCGGCCCCCACTGGCCTCCTCTGGAGAATGGTCACTGCTCCCAAAGCAAAGCTTGTGTCCAGTTGCCCACACCGAGGTCAGACAGAATTGTTCTCTGAACAATGGGTGGGGGCTGCAGGAGCACAGAAGGTGTGACCTCCTGGGTTAACCCCTAACCTGCAGCAGAGGAGGGGCTTTAACAAGGACCTGGTGGGAATGGTAAGCCCAGAAGGCTTCCTGGAGGAGGTGATGGGCGCACCGGTTGAGGCTAGAGGGAAAGGTTCTAGCAAAGACTTGCAGGGAAGAGGGTGGGGTGGTCTGTCCCATTCTGAACAAGGCTGGGTCACTGGAGACAGGCCTGGGAGAGAGAGTCTACACAGCATGGAGGCCTCTATGAAGGACAGAGGGTGCACTGGTTTGCTTTGCTGCTGATGGATCCAGTAGCCCCTGCCAGTGCTGGATTGAGAGGATGGACTTTGAGGGAGAAGGAGTTGGGGGGAGGCCCCCAGAGGCATGGGCTGGTTACTCCACAGCCATCTCCTCAGCGCTTCCCTCCTGCCCGGGGCTGAGCATCTACCATGGTGGCTGGAGTAGGGATTTGGGCCGCTTCCCCAGGCTTCGGCTTCCTGTGTGCAGTAGGTGCCTGTGGCTGGTGCAGCCTGAGTGCTCAGTTTGCTGTAGCTGAGAATTTCCCAGGGAGACCGTGGAATCTGGGGTCTGTGAACCAGAGAGGGGCCTATGCCTTCACCTTGTGCTCCCCGCAAGAAAGTTTAGGATCCCTGTCCTCCTCTAGGGCAGAGGTGGGTGGAAATGGGCAGACCACAGCTTTTAAATCCATCTCTACCCCGTGCCCCGGGTGGCCTTGGGCGGGAGGGCAGGAGATCTTGCGTCTCTGGGTCTCTGTTTTGTCATCCGTGAAGAGGGTGATGCTGGCGGCTGCCCCAGATGCTGTGAGATGGAAGGAGCGGATGCAGGAAAAGCCGCCAGAGTGGCGCTGCAGGCCGGAGACACGCTGGGACGTGCATGCTCCGCTTGGCCTAGCCTGGCCTGGCTTGGCCTGGCCTGGCCTGGCGGTCTTCATATTTGCTAACTGTATGGAAAGATGGAGTTTTCTTTCTTTACAATAATACAAATGAATTCACTCATTCTACAGAAACCAATCAAGCTCCATTGTGCAGGGCACTTGGGATGTGTCAGTGAGTAAGGTGGCTGCATCTGCCTACCCATCGCACTTGCACTGGGAGGCGGTGTAGGGGAGGGAGATGGGTGATAAACTACAAAGACAGCAGGCGACTGTCTGCTAGACAGCCAGATGGACACTGGGGGACGGCAACAAACAGAGCCAGAAAAGGGGATGGAAAGGGCTGGGGCAGGAAGGGAGGCTGGGTGCAGCTTCAGACAGTGGCCCAGAGCTCATGGAAGGGGATGTCATGGAGGGGGGCCTTATGGAGAAGGGGGCCTTGCAGGGGGACCTCATGGAGAGGGGAGTCTCAGGTGGGGGGGCTTCGTGGAGAGGAGGGCCTCATGGTGGGGCTCTGGAAGGGGACCTTGTAGGGGGCTTCATGGAGAGGGAGACCTCATGGAGAGAGGGGCCCTCATGGGAGGGCTCAAGTAGGGGGGCCTTGCACTGGGGCCTTATGGAGGGGGTTCCTGTGGAGAGGCAGCATGAGGGAGTGAGGAGTGAGCCTTGTAGAACCTGTCGGAAGGGCATTCCAGGCAGAGGGAGCAGCTGGCACAGAGGCCTAGGGGTTACACCAGCGCCGGGCTGGGGCAATGTGAGTGGGGGAGGGAAAGGGAGCTGGAGCCACGGCTACAGGTCCAGCTCATGGTACCTGGGTGACCACTGCCAACACCATGAGCTTTAACCCCGAGTGGGAGGAGGGGCCTGTGCAGCCTTCAGAGCCGAGGAGGAGTACGACCCGATGACACTGATCCTTTAAGAGGACAAGGTGCAGCACGGTTACTCACTGGGGCTGAGCAGGTCAGGGACCCTATTTCAGATGTCCCCCAAAGACAGATCTACGTTGTAACCCCTGGGACCTGTGAAGGGGACCCTATTTGGAAATAGGGTGGAGGCAGCATTGCTGGCGGCCTGGCTGGGGCATGAGGGCATGGGGGATAATGTTCAGGTTCAGGGCTGGATGGAGCAAGGGAAGGCTGGATACACCGCGCAACCAGACGCAGGCCTTGGGGCAGGTCTCAGCGGGATGACAGCAGCTCAGGTGTGGCTGAGCTGTTGAGTTTGCTATGCGGGCAAGACGTCTGATGGAAAGGTGGAGGGTGGTAGATAGAGACGCAGGAGGCTTGTGGGGGATGGGGCCTGGCCTGGAGACAGAGAGGGGTAAATATTTCGCAAGTCAACACACGAGGTGATGTAGGTGATGTGCCGAGGTCCTGCCCATTTCTAAAAGGAAGGTGTTGAGCAAGAAGCAGCTCTCACGTTGAGTCTGTGACCACAGCAGCGCGAGAGGGAGCGGGGGTGGGGCCTTCACGGGTTCTGGAGGTGACTGGGCTGGTGGATGCTGCTGCCAAGCTCTGTGATGAGAGAGAGGCCGGCAAAGCTCCATCTCACACCTTCTCACCTGGTCATCTCCTCAGCTGGCGCCCCTTCCCTGGGGTCGGCCTCTGATCTCAGACCAAGAAGAGTTGTGCTTCTTCCCAAAAGGCCTTTTCAAAAACCACAGAGTTTTTGCAAGGTGGATGTAGGAACTGATTCATTGTTCACCCTCTCCCTGGTTGCTAGAAGGCTCGGGGCAAACCCAGGGTCCCTTCATGCGGGTGGGACGTTGTCAGAGACTATTTGGTAAACTGGGTCATATCTGGGCCAGGACATGTCCCCTGACTTTATGTGATCTTTGCTCAGACTTCCTTGTTTCATTAAAATCACATATTCACTGTTTGGGTTCTATGGCCCACCTACACTAGTAAATTCATTTATGTCTCCAAGTATTGGACTTAATTGCTATCTAACAATGCCCTGGCCAGCCCTTATAAGTCATCTGCCTTAGCCTTGTGCCCACAGTGGGTGGCCAGTTGCTGGAGAGAACTCCCAGGCTGCACCAGGCACATTCACCTGGAGCCCAGGAAGAAGGTTCCTGCAGGACCCCTCAGCGTGTGGGGAGGGAGGGAACCTGGCGGCATCTCGTGACCATCTCCCATGAACATCACATACACGTTCTCCCTTAAACCTCAGCCAAGCCTGAGAAGTGGGTCTTTTTTTTTTTTTTTGAGATAGAGTCTCACTCTGTCACCCACGCTGGAGTGCAGTGGCGCAATCTTGGCTCACTGCAACCTCTGCCTCCTGGGTTCAAGCCATTCTCCTGCCTCAGCCTCCTGAGTAGCTGGGATCACAGGCACCCACCACCACGCCCGACTAATTCTTCTATTTTTAGTAAAGATGGGGTCTCACCATGTTGGCCAAGCTGGTCTCAAACTCCTAACCTCAAACGATCCACCCTTCTTGGCCTCCCAAAGTGCTGGAATTACAGGCGTGAGCCACCACACCCAGCCAGAAGTGGATCTTTTGTCCCCATTTTACAGAAGAGGACACTGGGGCTTGGCCACAACAAGAAACCTGCCCAGGGTCATGCCTAGCACTGACCTCTGAGCCCAAGTCTGCCCAGGTTGAGGTCCATACTCTTGGCCGTGAACACATGAATAACTCACCTGGGAGACAGGTGTGTGTGTCCGAGCAGCACTCCACCAGGAGGCAGCATGGCTGAGCAAGACCCCTGAAGCCCTCCAGGGAGGAAGGCATGGCCCCAGAGGAATGGCCCCTAAAGCGGTTCACACTGGAATCCAGGAATCTGTGACTATCTTAGGCTTCGTGGCCCCAGGACATCCAGACTTCAAGTCAGTTGGCGTGAGATGGAGAGATGATCCTGGATCATGACACAGGTCCCGCACTGGGGAGGAGGGAGGCAGGAGCAGGGGCCAGAGTGACTTGGCGCAGGAAGACCTCCACCCACTGTGGTTGGCTTTATGGTGGGAGCTCGGGGCCACGAGCCAAGGAATGCAGGCACCTCTAGGAAGTGGAAAAGGCAAGAGATGGCTTCTCCCCTGGAGCCTCCAGAAGGAACACAGCCTCACTGACACCTTGACATTATCCCAGCGAGACCCGTGCTGGACTCTGAGCTCTGGGACTGTGAGATAATTACTGAGCTGCCAAGTCCATGGTGTTTATTACGGCAGCCACAGGAGATGAACGCCACAAAGGGTTAAATGCTGTTTCCTAGAAGGCTGGGGGAGGCTGAGCTGCCACAAAGGATACGGAGTGTCATGGATGGAGGATGGAACGGGCCCTCTCTCCCTCCTCTTGGTCAGCCTTGGCCAGAGTGGGAGACCAAGGAGTTAGGCCAGGCAAGTGGAGGAAAAACCTCAGAAACCAGGCAAAGGCTGAAGAAACTGAGGCCATTGTGTGCAGGGGGCAGGGGCACAGGTAGACCTAGTCACCTTCTCCAAGTCTCAGAAGGGTTGTCACTGGCAGTGGAGGCCAAGGAAGGCTTGGCCTCCACATTGGAGGAGGGGTCTCAGGGCTGGTGCCCAATGCAGGGCGAACATTCGTGGTAGTAAGCTCCCCAGCACTGGAGACGTACAAGCCAGGGTCGGTGTGCCACCAAGAAGCCAGATGGACAGCTGGCCCGGAGACGCTGCCTAGCAAATATTCATGGAAACATCTGGATTGGAGGGTACGGTGGGCGTGTGGAGAAGTGAGGAGCCTGTGGCCACCGCCAGATGTGTCTGGCCTAAGAAGGCCGTCCTACCCAGCAAGCTCTGTCTTACGGTGACCAGAGGCAGCCTTGGGCCTCAGTGCTTGCTGCCTATTCTGACGGGGTGGCCATGGGCAAGCATCACCACCTCTCTGAGCCCATTTTCTTATCTGTGCAAAGGGAATGTTGACACAAGCCCTGCAGGGTTGTAACCTCTCACAGCACAGCTACAGGCTCGTCACTAAAAGCCCACGAGTGTTGGGTGCCCCCAGGCCAGGGGATATGGTTTGGCTCTGTCTCCCAACCCAAATCTCATGTTGAACTGTGACCCTGAGTGTTGGAGGAGGGGCCTGGTGGGAGGTGACTGGGCTGTGGGAGTGGTTTCTAATGGTTTAACACCGTCCCCCAGTCTGTCTCCTGATAGAGTTCTCACGAGATCTGATTGGTTGAAAGTGTGTAGCACCTCCCACTTCGCTCTCCTCCTGTTGCTCCAGCCAGGTGAGATGTGTCAGCTTCCGCTTCACCTTCCACCATGACTGTAAGTTTCCTGAGGCCTCCCCAGTCATGCTTCCTGTACAGACTGCAGAACCGTGAGCCACTTAAACCTCTTTTCCTTATAAATTACCCAGTCTCAGATAGTTCTTTGTAGCAGTATGAGAACAGACTCATACACCAGGGTTTCTCTTTCACTCCCTGACATCCACCCCCATCTTGAGGCCTGAAAATGCCCAAGGGGAGGCTACAGGGATCTGGGATTGCCTGACGCTGGGGCAGCCTGTCCAAAGGAGAAGGGCTCAGCCTCAGCGGGCAGCTGACATCAGGGCATTACAGCCGCTGGCCTTGCAAGGACAGGGCATGATCAGACCCTCCAGCTGTGAAGAGGAAGGGGACAATCTGTACTCTGCCTCTAGGAACCCATGGGGGCCCAGCACCTCAGTTTACCCCAGAGATCTCCCTTGGGTAGTTTTGGGCCTATAGAGCAGGGGTCCCCAAACCCTGGGCCTGGACTGATACCAGTCCATGGCCTGTTGGGAACCAGGCCTCACAGCAGGTGAGTGGCAGGCAAGTGAGCATTCCTGCCTGAGCACCACCTCCTGTCAGATCAGTAGCAGCATTAGATTCTCATAGGAGTTGAATCCCACTGTGAACGGTGCACGTGAGGGACCTAGGTTTCATGCTCCTTATGAGAATCTAATGCCTGATGATCTGAGGTGGAACAGTTTCATCCCAAAGTCAGCCCTCCACCCAACCTGGTCTGTGGAAAAATTGTCTTCCACAGAACCAACCCCTGGTGCCAAAAAGGTTGGAGACTGCTGCTATCTAAGACAGATGTAGGTTTATCGGGGCCTGAAGTTTATATAATGGGATGAGGACTTTTAAGAAAAAGAATACAAGGCCAGGTGCAGTGGCTCACCCCTGTAATCCCAGCACTTTGGGAGGCTGAGGCAGGTGGATCACCTGAGGTCAGGAGTTCAAGACCAGCTTGGCTAACATGGTGAAACCGCATTTCTACTAAAAATACAAAAAATTAGCCAGGTGTGGTGGCACGAGCCTGTAATCCCAGCTACTCAGGAGGCTGAGGCAGGAGAATCGCTTGAACCTGGGAGGCAGAGGTTGCAGTGAGCTGAGATTGCGCCACTGCACTCCAGCTTGGGCAACAAGAGTGAAACTCCATCTTGGGGAAAAAAAAGAAAGAAAAAGAAAAAGAATACAAAATTACAAAATCGTAAATGCAAATTTAGTTATAAAAGTGAACATTTACTTAGAATGAGGAAAGAAATAACAAATTTCAAGCTTAAAATAGCTTACAAATACAACAAACTTCAAAACTCCAGAAAAATTACATCAATTTTACTGAGGAACATTCTTGCGACTATTTATTTTATACCCACAAGTTTTGGCCACACGCTCGCTCCATCTCTCCATAAGATCCTAATTTGGCAGTATTTTCCATCGAGACAATCTCTTATGGTTGGTCAAAGCTTGTTTTCAAGTGTTGACATATGAAAGAAGTTTCCCTTTTACTATTCATTGTCATATTATATAAATTAGGAAACAGTTGTCAAATTTGGGGAAACCTCATCAAATTACTTCTATACTTGAGATGTGCAATATCAAGGCATTTCCAGGGCTCTTGGACATAACTCATGTTGAACACTCCTTGAATTGATGACATACCTCAACCAGTTGGTCATCAGTGTCCTTGCTGTGTTGAATATTATGAGCTTTCTACTCTCTTCAGTGATGTCAAATTGTTTTGGGTTAAATCAACAGGAAATTTAAATATTTTCCTAGAGTATTCGTGTGACCCATTTATTAATGGAATATCTAATGATCCAAGAGTTTGTTTATTACTTTGATTTAACATTTATTTCTTTTCCATATTGCTCGTCTGGTGGCTGAAGGTGCCACCACTCACCTGGGTGTGATCTGCTATGTGACTGCTGCATCTACACAGCCTGTTGTGAAGGCGGCCAGCAGGGAGCACATTACATTGCATTTCTGTGCATCCTTCCTTGGCCCCTTCCCTTTTTCCTCCATCCTCATCACCCTGGGTTTCCACCTCCCAAATAATGTGTTAGTTCCTTAATTTGTGCTTCTTTCTGTGGGCCTGGGGCTGGTCCAATGGGATGCCTTTCCCCTGTTCCTGGTTTTCATGAAGGAGAATGTATCTGTGATGTATTCCTGCTCTTCACTGCTCCAGGAAGGTGGAGTGACTCCCATGATAGGCAGATTTGGTAAAAATAACAGACGTCTTGGCCTAGCTGAGACCTTCCCCTTGAGAGAGGCTGCCAGCAGAGGCCAGATGGGGAGGCCTGGCCTGGCCAGGGCTGCTTGGAGCTGGGTAGGCACGTCTTCCTGGACCACCACTTCCTGCTCATTCTCAGCCACATTCACTACCCTGGCCTCCACCACTCCAGAGGTGATGTTGAGGGATTCCATCTGTTGGCTCCTATTTTATTTCAAAAGTGTTGAGCCCTGGGCCAGCTCCCACTCTCTCCAGGGCCTAGTATGGAACTCAGGGTCTGGAGCAGAGGAGGAGTCCTGGGACGAGGACTGTTGTTGTTGCAACTTGATGACAGCCAAGGAGAGGCTGTTTTGCACAGCAACCCGCAATGTGCATTCTACCATCCCAGGGTCTAGAACCCCCTGCCAGAAATCTTCAGCAGGTCCCAGGAAGCAAGAGACCTCAAAGAGCTGGCACACTTTTCGTCCCCTTTGGCCACACCAATCTGGAACCTTCAGAGTTGCTGTCAGAACCAGAGGCACCCCTTACCAGGCATGCTGAAAGAGCCCTTAAGGGCAATTCCACATTGGGCAGTCATGAAAGGGTCCGTCCTGGCAGGGGACCAGGCCAGGAGTCACTGACAGCGGGGTGTGCATTGAGAAGCAGCCCCCTGGAATATGCCTCTCGTGTTACCAGGGCCCCAAATGCATGGTGCTGGCCTCCACGGGGCCCCACTCACCTGACCTAGGACTTCGCCTATATATGGCCACGTACATTATTTGGGGGTGATCCCAGGAAGCACATCATGGGGGTAGGGAAGGGAGACAGAGAAGGGAGGAGAGCCAGGAAAAGTGCATTGATAAGGGAGTGGCCTCCATGGACAACTGGAGCTCAGCCCCACTGGGCACTGGGGGTCCTCAGAGAGACGGTGCAGAGCCCTCCCCTGACCTGTTCCTACATGGGGCCTTCCTTCACCCAGTCCTCTCCAACACCGATTGAGGTTTGCTCTTGCAAGGACACTCGCCCTGGCTTTTCTGGCCTGCCCTGCAAGTGGACCAGGCTGACTTCCATGACCAGAGTGAGCTCACAGGCAGAAGCCTCAGGGGTGCAGGGGAATTGTTCAGCAACAGAAACTGAAGCCCTAGGTGGGCCAAGGGGCTGTGAGATACATAGACAGCCGGCGTTGTAGGGAGGACAAGAGTGCCAGGTCACCCAGGCCAGATTTCCCACTTCTGGGGGCGTCCGGGGCAAGGGCGCTGCTCTTTCCGAAGCTGGTTTCCCCCTGAAAGGGCCACAGCCTGTCCCATTCACTCATTTAGAACCTGATGGTTGGTGTGGGGAAGGGGATGTGGATTTTTCTCCTCTTGCCCCAAAGACAGTTCCCAAGATAGAGCGACTTCTGAGCAGAGTTCTTCCCCCACTGCAAAACTTCATGGCTGTGCGATTCATAATTGGGACGGTCATCTCTGACCAATGCGATGAGGCTGCTTCCAAGAGCTTAACCAACCAATTCGTCCAGGGGGAAGGAAATGAATGCTTTCCTTAATGTGTGGCTATCTGGGAGCCGTGGCTGGGCACTGCCTGTGTTATTAATGGCAATCAGACTGTTATTAATTTATATTCCACCTCTTAAAGGAAAATCTATGTGTGCACAGACCATGAGGGAACACCTTGCTGCTCATTTGCTTTCCAAATCTATCTGAATTATTCAGGCTGACTAATGAATTTGTCTTGTCCAGGGCTCTTCTATATTGTCTAGACAGATTTCAGAGAGTTAATAGCAGAGTAAATCCTGCAGCCTGGCCGGCCAGACAAAAATAGTTGCACATAATTATGTCGTTTCCTAAAGAGGCAATTTCCTGGCTGAGACCTGGGGTGTGTGGCCAGGACGCGTGGACATTTGCATATTTCTCACCGGAGCTGACACACTGGGCAGGGAAATTCTGACTGAAGTCATCTGCGTGGATTTTTTTTTTTTTTGAGATGGAGTTTTGCTCTTGTCGCCCAGGCTGGGGTGCAGTGGTGCTATCTCAGCTCACTGCAACCTCTGCATCCCAGATTCAAGTGATTCTCCTGCCTAAGTCTCCTGCATAGCTGGAACTACAGGCTCCCGCCACCATACCTGGCAAATTGTTTACATTTTTTTGATAGAGACAGGGTTTCGCCATATTGGCCAGGCTGGTCTCGAACTCCTGACCTCAAGTGATCCACCCACCTCAGCCTCCCAAAGTTCTGGGAGACATCCCCGAGGAGCACAGAGGAGGATGAGAGCCGTCAGGTGTCCAGAAACAACTGCAGCAGCCCGGATTGAGGATGCTTCCAGCTTGGAAAGACATCTGCTTGTCCTCAGTTTCACCATCACATCAAACCGACAGGCATTCATTGCGCAGGCACTGGGCTGAATTCTGGGGACGCAGAGGCCGTAAGGTGCAGGTGCCATCACTGCATTGTCGCAGGAGGTTCCGCTCAGGGCTGCCTCGGTATTGGGTGGTAGCCGCATCTCTGAGGTATCCAGAAGCTTGGAGGGGCGGTCAGGGTGCAGGAGCCAGGAAGGGCTATTCTTGGCCTCAGGAGCAACGGGACCTGGAATGAGCTTGGGAGACGTGTCCAAAAGGCCCACAAATGTGGGTGTTTCAGGCTGAGCTGTGTCCCTCCAAAATATGCATGTGGAAGTCCTAACTCTCAGGACCTCAGGATGTGACCGTATTTGGAGAATGGGTTTTTAAAGAGGTGATTAAGTTAAAATGAGGTCACAAGGGTGGGCTCTGATCCAGCCTGCCTGGAGTCCTCATAAGAAGAGATTAGGACACAAGCATGCACAGCGAAGATCAAGGGAGGGCACAGGGAGACTGTGGCATCTGCAAGCCAGGAGACAGGCCTCGGAGGAACCAGCAGCTCTGCCTCCTGGCACCTGGACATCAGGCTTCCATGGCAATGGTGCACTCTGTGGCGCAGGCCTCCCCATCTGCAGTACTGTGCCATGGCAGCCCCAGGGGATGCGTGCCGTGAGAATAGGAAGCCCAGCCCTGTGGCCTGGCCGGCACATTCCGCCTCCTCTGTTTCAGCCGGAGCCCTTCAGGCCCACCCAGACTGCAGTTCAAACCCAAGCGTGTCTCCACCTGGACTTATGCCCGCCCTCAGCCCAGATGACTTGGGGGCTCCAGGATGGCGAGACAGCTGAGCGTCTGCCTCCCTCTGCACAGTGTGGTGATTTCGCCCTGGTTGTTAAGTGGAGCGCTTAGCTCCTAATTGCTGTAATGGTGCTCCGGGAGGGCCCTCGTGGTGGGCGGATCAGGTGTGACCCAGAGTAGGCCCAGTGGGTGGAGTCAGTGGCCAGCTCCACCCCCTCCCCGCCCGGCCTGCAGCAGCAGATGAAATACAGCCTCGCCACAGGCCTGCAGGCAGGGCGGAGAGAGTGGGCTGGGCTGCCAGGCCAATGGTGGCCACCTGGCACCTCCACCCAGCAGCCGGGAGGCAGAGGGTCTCATTCACTCACTCGCTCACCCACCCATTCATTCAGGGAAGACACAGGCTGGGGCTGCTGTGAGCTCCACACGCTACAGACCACTTTGCACAGATTGACTCAGTTTATTTTTCTGATGGGCCATGGGGGCATTCACTTCATGTCACAGCTGATGTAAATCAGGCCAAGGGAAGCTAAGTCACTTGTCCAAGATCTCCTGGCAAGAGGAGCTGGGACTCAAGCACCGGCAGCCTGGGTGGCTCCAGACACTGTGCTCCCAATGACCAGGCAGCGCAGCCTCAGCCGGTCAGGTGAGGCCCTGTGAGGGCCTGCAGCAGTCCGGCCTCTGTCCTGTGAGGCTGGAGCTCAGGGAAGTAGGAAGCGAGGAGGCGCCCAGGAGCCATGCCTAGAAGTTCCACCTTCCAGTTCACGGCCCACCTCCTGCATGTTCTCACCTGGGCCCGGGATCTACCGGCGTTCCCAGCCCCAGAGAGGAGCATCCGTGGAGGGCTGGGCCCTGGGGCTGCACTGGGAGGCCTGGGTGCTGAGTCCCCCAGCGATGGTCCAGCCTCAGGGCCTTTGGCCACGCTGCTTCCCCTGACGCTCTCCCTGACTGCCTGCTGCAGCACTGCTCCCTCCGAAACCATGCACCCAATGTACTGCTATGTATTTCTTTGCTTACTCATTACTGTCTTTCTCCTTCCCAAAGCACAAAAGTTCTGCCAGAGCACAGCTGCTGCCAGTCTCGTTCTCTGGCATCATCCAGGCCAGGATGGCACCCGGACCAGGATGACACCCAGCACAGCTGCACGGTGCAGACTCCCGTCCCGTGTGAGTGGTGGCAATGGTCCTAGCTGTAGCACGTCCCACCTTATCCTGACTGACACGGGGTTGCTTCCTAAGGCGGGGAGCTGAAGGCGGTGTCATAGAGCAGAATCTGTACACCGAGAGACACAGCCAGGCTGTCGTCCCCGACACCTTCCCAGGGAGCCGGGCCCTCACCCTGAAGTCCGTTGAACAAAGCTTTCAGCCTCCCAATAGGTGTCTGCTGATCTCAAGCTCCATAGAGTGGTGCTTTCCCCTCCTGGTGAATCATAATTCCTTTCCTAGCACTGTGAAGGCCCTTTGTACAGAATTAAGTGAATAACATACGTGTTTTGAAATGTCTTGGACATCCTTGATGCCAGGCCTTCCACTGGCATCTCCCTCTGCGCTTGCTGTTAATGAAGCCGGCGAAGTGGCCTTCCAGTGTGGCCCTGGCGGGGCACCCAGTCTCGGTGAATTAGCAGCAGCAGGCGGACACCGTGCCAGCTTCCTGAGCAGTCTCCAAATCGGCATCCGCCTGTTTTACCTCCTGCTGCTGGATTTAGGAGTTTCATCGAGGTTTTCTTTTTTCCAGGTTTTCAGTTACCCCTCCTCATTGTCTCGAGCCTCTAAACAAAATTTAGAGCTAAACAAATTACAAAGTTTTATAGAAGCCCTTTTTGAACATTCCTAAGCATGAAAGAATGGAGGGAGAAAAGGAAGAGGCACAGGGAGAGATGTCTGCAGAGGGAAGAGGGGCCTACGGCCCGCAGCACCTCCTGGACGGGCCTGCATGGGGAAGCCCAGGAGGACCCTGAGAAGGAACCCAGGGGAGCGGGAGTGTAGAACCGCACATGTCATCCCCCTCTGAAGAGGCCCCAAGAGTGCACCTGAGCTGAAATTGATGGGGCATGGGCAGCAAGGGTGGGACAGGGGCCGGCAGAGCCCAAGTGACCAACTGCGGGGGCTGGATGGGTCCTATGAGTGCAGACTGGGCAGGGGAAGGGTGGAGTGGGCTGGGGCCTTGGGGACTGGCGGATGTGAGCTGGGTTCTCCGGTCGCAGGAGCAGAGGGTGGTCCTGCAGTGAGCGCCGAGCCTTAGGAAGAGCCTGCAGCAAGTGCAGGTGGAGCTTCAGAAACAGGGGCACTGGCGGTGTCCTCCGACCTCACCTCTCCCCAGCTCTACCACACCTTCCTTCCCAGCCAGGTACAGTGGTCCCCGGGCCCCCCACCCAGTCCCTGATGGGGCTGGAGTCCTTTGCAGGCCACGACTCTCGCTTATGTCTGCCTTCCTCCCAGGGGAAGGGAGCGAGCACGGGTCAGGCCCTCTGTATGCTACACCACCTGGTAGGCACAGCCAGCCCCCACAGCTCACAGGGCTCAGGTCTCTTGCTGGAGCCACTGGATCCAAATCCAGGCCCGTGCATCCGTGCCTGAACTCCGACTCCCATCTCGCAGGCACTCGGTAAAGGCTGAATGAATCAACAGATGCACCAGCAGCGTGTTTTCCTGAGGGTTGTTGTGAAAAGCCGGTCTTCTTTAATTAATGACTCGCCCATAATTGCCATTCTAGTGTACTGTGTGCCGCCGTCTGTGATGGGCTTTCTAGACAATTTTGGCACCAGCGGCCTAATGTGGGCACGCTGTGCCTGCGCACCCAGGGGCCCGAGTGCCCCATCCATCAGCCTGCCTCCTGCAGCCCCGGCCTCCCGGATCAATACCCTCTCCCACACCCAGGCCAGGCCTGCACCCTGAGCCTGCCCCTCATGGCGGGCCACCCTCCCTGGCACACGACGCTCCTAGCTTGTTCCCAAGGTGCTGGCATTTCCTTTGTGCTGGACTAGGGGTCTCAGAAAGGGCCCGCCCTTCGGCCTGGTCAGGGGCCAGGCACGTGGCCCCTCTGCAATGTGGCTCTTCTGCGACCTGACCCCCGTGGACGTCCTGGGCCTGCCTTCCCCCAGCCCCCTCCCCCTTCCACTATGCACTCCACCTCCTGCTTGCTGGGCTGCCCCCAGCCCCCACAGCTCAATGCTCTGCTCTGTCCCTGGGGAGCTTGTTCTTCCACACTCGGCCCCTTTCATTGGAGGTGTCTCCCAGGGAAGCATCCTCCTGTCTCCAAGGTGAGCCCTGCCTTGCCAGCCCCGGAAAGCACTCAGCACTCCCCCAGACGCCTCTGCGGCTTCGGCCTGTCTGGGTCCCCAGTGCCTGGAACCAGGACTCAGTGGAATGACTACAGCAAGCCAGTGTGGGCGGGGGTTGGGGTGGCCACAGTCAGAACCCACGGATTCGTCCTCCAGGAGCACACACTTGGCAGGTGAAGGGAGTCCCAGCAGACAGCTAACTGTGTTCTTGTCCCCCAAAGATAACTGTGTCTCCCCAGAAGAGATCTTTAACTCCCTATATGGAAGAATGTGATCTTATTTGGAATGATAGTCTCTGTAAATGTCGTCAAATTAAGATGAGGTCGCACTGGATGGTGTCCTTAGAAGAAGAGAAGAGAGACACACAGGAGACAAGTCCCAGTGAAGGCAGAGGCAAAGGCTGGAGTGGCGTCGCTGCCAGCCAAGGAGTGCCAAGGACGGACGACTGTGCCCAGCTGGGTGACATAAAGGAGGAACCCCCCGGAGCCTGCAGAGGGAGCATGGCACTGCTGACACGGTAATTTTGGACTTCAGACCCTCAGACAGTGAGACAATCAACGTCTGTGCTTTAAGCCATGTAGTTGGTGGTCCTTTGCCAGGGCAGCCCAAGCAGGCTAATCCCCTCCCAGTGCCCCGCCCCAGCCAGGCAGCCCCGGACCCCACACCAGTCCCCCTCCATCACCATTAGCATCACTATACCCCCTCCCAGTGCCCCACCTTGACCAGGCAGCCCTGGACCCCACACCAGTCCCTCTCCATCACCACCAGCATCACTATACCCCCTCCCAGTGCCCCACCCTGACCAGGCCACCCTGGACCCCACACCAGTCCCCCTCCATCATCACCAGCATCACTATACCCCCTCCCAGTGCCCCACCCTGACCAGGCCACCCTGGACCCCACACTAATCTCTGTCTCTCAACTTCAGCATCACCATACCCCCTGCCAGTGTCCCGCCCCAGTCAGGCAGCCCCAGACCCCACACCAGTCCCCCTCCCTCACCACCACTGTCGCCCTACTCTGGGCTCTGGTTACTGGCTGTAACATCCATCTCTTAACCCAGCAGTCCCCAACCTTTTTGGCACCAGGGACCATTTTCTGGAAGATAATTTTTCCATGGATGGTGGGGAGTCGGGGGGCGGGGGCATGGAGGATGGTTTTGGGATGATTCAAGCACATTCTGTTTCTTGTGCACTTTATTGTAATATAGAATGAAATAATTATACAACTCACCATAATATAGAATCAGTGGGAGGCCTGAGCTTGTTTTCCTGCAACTAGATAGATGGTCCCATCTGGGGTGATGGAAGGCAGTGACAGATCATCAGGCATTAGATTCTCATATGCTCGGCACAGATCCTTCACACGTGTGGTTCATAATAGGGTTCACATTCCTGAGAATCTAATGCCACCCCTGATCTATCTGACAGTAGGCAGAGCTCAGGCAGTAATGCAAGCAATGGGGAGTGGCTGTAAATACAGAGGAAGCTTCGCTCACTTGCCTGCCACTCACCTCCTGCTGTGTGGCCCAGTCCTGGTCCATGGCCCTGGGGTTGGGGACCCCTGTCTTAACCACTGTCCTTGACGTCACACCTCTGCCATCCTTAAAACCAAAAGTATCTTCCATTCTCCAACTCCCTGGGTCATGAATGCACTGAGTCCCTCTCCAGCCCCATCTCCCCTCACATCTCTTCCTGTTCCTGCCATCTGGCTATGCTTCTTCTGGTATCCTCATCATGCTGTCCCCTCTGCCTGACACGTCCTTCCCATTTTCAACTGCAAACTCCTACTCATCCTTCAAAACCCAGCTCAGATGCCACCTCCTCTGAGTAGAGCTAACGAAGCAGGAGCACAGTCTTATCAGCTCTGTGAATGGGGTGTCATCTCATCATATAGTTTGACGTCCTAATGTCAAACCCAGCAAATTAGGACCAGTCCCTTTGCCCCACTAAGCCTCACAGTCTTCTTAACACCTGTTTAAGGAACAACTGGTTTGAACCACCTGCTGGAAGGTTTTGGATCTCTCTATACTAAACATCTTGATTTACTTCTCAGAGTCCTTCATCCCGGTAATGATTTAAAAAAAAATTTAGCCCAACTTTTGAGAAAAAGAAAAGACATGAAAGAGTACATGTTAACATCAGGGGCATAGTGAATGAGCAGAAACCTACTAGGAAGGATCCTAGAGTGGGCAGAGTCTGTCCAATCCTGTTGCTCTAGTCTAAGATAGAAATCGCTGGTTTTGTTACTGTGTAACTGATATAGTTTGGCTGTGTCCTCACCCAAATCTTATCTTGAATTGTAGCTCCCACAAATACCATGTGTTGTAGGAGGGACCTAGTTGGAGGTAACTGAATCGTGGGGATGGGTCTTTCCCACATGGGTCTCATCATAGTGAGTAAGTCTCATCAGACCTGATGGTTTTATAAATGTGAGTTCTCCTGCACAAGTGCTTTCTTGTCAGCAGCCATGTAAGACGTGCCTTTCACCTTCTGCCACGATTGTGAGGCCTCCCCAGTCACGTGGAACTGTGAGTCCATTAAACCTCTTTTACTTTATAAGTTACCCAGTCTCGAGTATGTCTTTATTAGCAGCATAAAAATGAATTAATACGGTAAATTTTTAGTTATTGATTTAAGTTGCAGTGATGATGTAAACTTGAACTTGGCTTCAGTTATTTAAACTTGGCCCTTGTTTACTTCTTAAACAGGTTTAATAATACTCATTTATTCAACAAATATTTACTGGGCACCTATTACATACCCGGTCCTGACATTGGTCTGTTAGTCAGCCACGAACAAAACAGAACTTCCTGCCCTGTGGAACTTGTATTTACTGCAGGAGGGAGACACTGCACAAAGAAATAGGTACCATGTATGTTCTATTGGATGGTGACAGGCCAGGGGGAAGAAGGAGGAGGCAGGAAAGGGAGGCAGGGCAGGGGCGGGCATGGAATTTTTAGTGGGGTCCTTAAGGAAGCCTCATGGAGCAAGCAAGGGAATTTCAGGGAAGCCCCTAGATGAGCATCTCCAATGTCACTGTGAAGATTCAAGGAGGTCATTTTTGTGAAAGAGTGGTAAACCATGTAAATAAACCAAATTATTGCTAAGTGTGGTGGTTCCCGCCTATAATCCCAGCACTTTGGGAGGCCGAGGCAGGAGGGTGGCTTGAGCCCAGAAGTTTGAGACCAGCCTGGGCAACACAGGGAGACCTTGTCTCAAAAAAAAGAAAGGGAAGGAGAGGAGAGGCGAGGGGAGGGGAGGCAAGGGGAGGGGAGAGGAGGGGAGGGGGAAAGGAAAGAAAGAAAAAGAAAGAAAGAAAAAAACCCAAATTGTCAGAAACAGTTGGCGCAATTCATTAGCTTAAGCCTATCTGCAGTTTCTGCATGGGGTGGAGGAGTCTGTGGCAGGCCCAGTGCACAGTCATCTGTCTGAAGGCACAGGAATGGCACAGAAGCAACAGGACCAGGGAGGCTGTGATCTCCAAAAGCAGAGCCCTGTGTAATGGACAGGTCACCACCTCCAGCACGTTTTCCCGGGGGAATTTGCTGATTCTTAGCAGAAGCAAGATACTGAGAAGATGTCCCAGGAGGGAGGCTCTGCTGGGGTGGATAGGGCCAAAAGCCACTAGAGCTTCTGGTGTGTGTGCAGAGGCAGTGACAAAATCAAAAGCATTAGGGCTTCACCAGCACAGACAGTTCCCCAGTCAAGCCATTTGCCAGGTTCCGAAGCTGCTTGCGGAGTGGGCAGAAAGGCTGAAAAGCCAGGCCAAGGCCTCTGAAAAGCAAAATGGAATTTCCATCATTCTTGAGGTTAAGGAAGCAAAGATTGACCAGGATGAGTGAATCAGTAAACACAGCAAGCTCTCAAGTGAAGACCCAGAGGACTACTCCAGGACAAAGGGGTGAAACAGAGGCAGACTGAACCTCACCAAACCTGGAACCCAGCCTAATACCCAGCCTAAGACGATCTGCTCCACGCTCTATCTGCCTATCAGAGGAAATGAGGAACTCTTTCTGGTAGAAAATAAAGCCCACATGGAACCTCTATAGTTTTTATACAAAATATCTGCCAATAAATAAAAAGTGGAATGATATGAATGAAAGCTGAGGAGGGAAATATAATAGAAACAGACACAACATTCATCCTGATACTGGTGCTGGCTGTCAAGGACTTTAAAGTAACTATCATTAATATATACTTGAAAAGAGTTCATTATGGAACAAATAGATTTTTAAAGGGATATTTCAAAAGAGAATTGGAATCTACAAAAAAACAAATAAAAATTTAAAAATGAAAAGTCTAAAGTTAGTAATTTGATAGATGGATTAATAGCACGGTAGACACAGCAGGAGGCAGGATTAGAGAAATGGAAGACAGGTCAATAGAGAATATCTAAATTATTTCACACAGAGAAAAAATAACAGAAAATGCATGAAAGAGCATAGGGGACATGGAGGACAATATACAGATGTCTCATATACTTGTAACTGGAGTTCCAGAAGGAGAAGAGACAGAGAATAGGTGCTACTGACTAGATTGTCTCCCTGCCCCAGTTCACATGCTAAAGCCTTAAGCCCCAATGTGATGGTATTTGGAGATGTGGCCTTTGAGAGGTAATTAGATCTTAACGGTGGAGCCCTCATGATGGCATTAATGCCGTTATAAGAAGAAACAAAATAAATCTCTCTCTCCCCACCATGTGGCAATGCAGCAAGAAGTCAGCCATCTGCAAATCACAAGAAGGGCCCTTACCAGGAATCAAATTGGCCAGCATCTTGTCTTGGACCTCCCACCCTCCAGAATTGTGAGAAACAGATGTCTGTTAAGTTATCTAATTTATGACACTTTCGTTACACCAGCCAAGCAAACTGAGACAAACATGGAGAGGAAAATTTGAAAAAACATTGGCATAAAATAGAAAGTTAGTTGTAAGAAATAAACTCACAAATTCAAAAGGCTCTGCAAATCCTAACCTTTTTGTTTTGGTATTTCCAGGAGAAATACAAAAGAACAAAATGAAACCAAATACACTTAGACACATCATAGTAAAACTGCTGAGGGGTGAAAAAGACAAAAAAGGCAGAGAAAAATCTTTTTAAAAAATACAATGAGAAAATCTTAAACACATCCAGGAGGGAAAACAATACATTATACACATTACCTTTAGGAAAACAATTATGAGAAAACAAACTGATGTCTCATAGAAACTAGAAGACAACAGAATGACCTTTTAAAAGCACTGAAAGAAACCTTGAATTCTATACCCAGACAAACTATCCTTTAAAATAAAAGTGCAATACTCTTTTAGACAAACAACAATTGTTGTTTTCTTTGTCACTGGCATATTTGCATCAAAAGAAATACCAAGGCCAGGTGTGGTGGTTCACACCTGTAATCCCAGCACTTTGGGAGGCCAAGGCAGGCAGATCACCTGAGGTCGGGAGTTTGAGACCAGCCTGGCCAACATGGTGAAACCCCATCTCTACTAAAAGTACAAAAATTAGCCAGGCATGGTGGCAGGCACCTGTGATCCCAGCTACTCAGGAGGCTGAGGCAGGAGAATTGCTTGAACCCAGGAGGTGGAGGCTGCAGTGAGCCAAGATTGCACCACTGCACTCCAGCCTGGGTGACAGAGCAAGACTCTCTCAAAAGTAAACAAACAAACAAAAAACCCAAAAGTAATCATAATAATTTAGTATAGAGTTTTAAACATATATAAATAAAAGGCAGAAAAGTGATCATGTAAAAGATGGGAAGGGTAAATAAACTAAAGTGTTTCAAGGCTCTAACAGCATCAGGGAAGTAGTAAAAGAAATCATTTCTATTGGATTCTTATAAGTGAATAACATGTATCTTTATCTCTAGGTTACCACTAATACTAACAAGTTAATAGAGGAAAACAATATAATATTTTTTAAAAGATTGATTCAAATAAGGCAAGGAAAGAGAGAGAAGGGAGGGCAAATAGAAAACAAGTAGTAAGTTGGTAAATATAATCCAACTATATCAGAAATTACATAAAATGTAAATGGACTAAATTTTCCAACTAAAAGTACAAGATTGTCAGACTGGATAAAACCCTTTACAAACCACATATCCTGTATATGACATAGGATATAGTTCCTCTTCTTTAGCAGAGATGTCAAGTTCCTGCTTATTATGATCTCTTTCCACCTTAAGTCCTCCATAAGACCCTACCTTCCTTGCACCTTGTGCACCAGAAACACCAAAATGCTCACAACTGTGTAGAACATCAGGCCTCTTTATCTTTACTCATACTGTTTCCTTTGCATGGAATATCCCCCTCCCTGACTTCCACCTGCCTCCAAATACATCCACATACATTCCCATATCCCTTGCCTGTTTCATGATTTAAGGCCCAGATCAGGAGAGCACACACCTCCACAAAGCTTTTTGTCTCCCTCCTCTGCTCCGCACCACCCCAGGCTTGCCTTCCCACAGCCATGACACTGTTGTCCTGGTCTGTTTGCTCTTCTCACTGTGAGGGCTGTGAGGGAGCTCCTCAAGAGAAGCGACCACAGTGGCAACTCCCTTCCTGGGATAGTACTGTGCAAACTTGACAGACACCATCTCTGCTAAGAACAGTACCAGTGACAACCGCTGACATTGGTGGGCCCTAGCTGGTGCCAGACACTTTACTATGGGCTTCTCATGCATGATTTTATTTAATCCTCACAAAGGCTCTGTGAGGTAGGGGCTATTCTCCTGACATTTTACAGATAAGGAAACTGGGGCTTCCAGAAGTAGCCTGCCCTGGCCTCAAGGCTGGGCAGCCTTGGCAGGGGTGCACAGTCAGGTAAGAAAGACATGGGCAAATGAAGGGAATGGGGATAAACAAAGTGTGGAGGCTGCAAGGGACCACACGGGGACACCTAGTCCAGCCTTGGGAGTCAGGGGACTTCTCTGGAGAGCAGCATTGAAGCCGTGACCTACAGGAGGAATGAGCAGGAGCCAAAGAGATGAGGGTGCAGAGCTCCCAGGTGTCAAGAGTGACGTGTGTGGTCCCAGCACAGGTCATGCTGCAGGACCTATGCGGCCAAGTTCAGGAGGAAGCGAGGTGGTGCCCCCTCCCTGGAGTGGAGTCTCAAGTGGGTGTGAGGAATGTCCTCGCACCCAGGTGCCTGGCACACGGTTGGTGCTCTGTAAATTATCTTTCAGCCAAATTGAACTCGCCGGTGAGTGACCTAGCAATTGAAAAGTGAGCTTTAGGTCGGATCAGAATCTTTGACCTCACTTCTGGGAATCTGGAATCAGGCAGCAAGGCCAGACCACGTGAGGAGGGGGTGGGGGAGGCACTTCCAGGGCGCTGACCCCCTGTCATGCTCACTCCACTCCACCAGGCGGCAGGCGCTGGGGCCCCGGACCAGCCTTCAGCTGAACCCCATGCCCAGCCTTCTGGACACACAGCCTGCACCTGCTCACCAGCAACATGGCTCCCCAGGCTCCAGGCCCACCCTGGCACTAATGTTCCCCACTTCCACGGTGAGGTTGTCTCTCCTTCTGGGCCTCAGTTTCCCTGGCTGTCAAGAGGATTCACTAAGATGGTCTCTCAGTGCCATCCAGCTCCCACAGGCCCTGATCTTCTGCGGGCGCCTTTTGCTCTTTCGGGACTTCTCTATGTGTCCTTTATTTAGAGCTTTGCTATGAGGCCGTTTGTATTTTCTGAAGCTGTTGTCTCCCCTGAGCAAACGTGCTTCCCTCCTGCGCCACCTCTCTCCTGCCTCCAACTCACGGTATTGATATTCAAACAAAAATAGCTCCTATCCCTCTGCCCACATCACCAGATGCACAGAAATGCAGAGTTACTTCCCGAGGCAATTAATCCCATTAACAAGCAATAATTCACAGCCTTCAACCGGGAGGCCGCCTTCATTACAGAGCGTTAACCAAGATCTTCCTTAATCCCATGCAAGGGGTGCAGGCTGCTGCTGGGATACCCAGACACCAGCGGCCCTGGGATTAACTGCTGCCCCCACCCCATCACAGCACCTCACATCCGCACTCAGCCCTTCTAGCGTCCCTGGGCACCGACGCCGGGGCTGGGCACATGGCAGCTGTACGGAGGTCCCCTCGACATTCAGCGGATGTCAACAGCCCACTCCTGATTGGGAGTGATTGTTTTCAGCATGGAGTCAGCCCGGACTGGATTTATCAAACTGTTAACTGTGCTTCTCGCAAATCACTTTAATGATGTGTTAACATTTAATTAGATCGCTACCGAATGCTTCAGATTACACGTACAGCCGGCGAACCTGACCATCAGAGCAAAAAGAGCCACAGAAAATGGGATCCTTGCCCCCAGCCCCAGCTGGACAGGCGGTCCTGGGCTTAGCAAGCCAGCCCGTTTGGGGGACGTTTCCTGGCATCTGCTTTACGTCTCTGATGAGGCCATCAGGCGTGCAGTGGGCACTGTCATGGACACCGTGCACATCCTGGAAAAGAGAGGTCTGCTCAGGTTCACGCTGCGTGGCTGTATTACGTGTCCGCTGTCTGCAAGGCATAGAGTTGATGCTGTGAGGGATGCTGAAATGGAGAAAGCATGGACCCACCCTTGAGAAGATGGGCTCACAGAGCAGAAGAAAGACACTTCCTGTTCCTGCACCCAGGCCCAGGCTGAGCAGGGGGTGGCCCCCAATCCTACTGCTCAGCTAGGAAGGCATTGTATCTGCATTTTACAAACAGAGAGATCAAGGCTCAGAGAAGTCATTGTTTACTCCGTGTGGAGGCTCCACGAAGGCAGGAGGAGAAAGGTCTTGGGTGAACAAATGCTGTCTCGGCCAGGCTGGGGCCAGCGCTGCAGGTCCGGGAAGCAGAATCAAGGAGCTTGAAGCTGTGCTGTAGGCAACCACGGAGGGGCTTTGAGGCAGGGGCGGGGATGACGCAGTCCAACTCACATTTTCAAGATCCTAAGAAACAAAATGTTCATAATCCTCACAATTTGGAAATAGGAAATCCAGGTCTGTGCTATGACCCCACGGTGTGTCTGACGTCCTGTGCAGCAGGTTGGGTCTCGGCCCGTGAGTGTCAAATGCCTCCCCTTCTTTGAGTTATTGGTTAATTGATAATTATTGAGTTATTGAATCATTGATTCACTTGCTGGGAATCTGCCTGGCATGGACGGTGCCCACGATAAGCTCTCTCTCCGTCTCAAACACATATGCACACCATGCACATATGCACATGTGGGTCCACACACGCATGTGTGCACATACATGTACAAATTCACACAATGCACACATTCACATACACCCACACACGTGTGCACACACATGCACACAATACACCTGTGTACACATTCATTCACATGCACACCCACACATTCCACATGTGTGCACACATGCACATACATTCATACACATGCACATACTTTTATGCACATGCACACTGCACACACATGCACACAGATCCATGCACACACATATGTGCATGCACATATACGTTCATGTACATGCACACTCCATGCCAGTGCACACACATTCATAAACACAGGTGCAGGCACACACATTCATAAACACAAGTACAGGCACACACATTCAGGCACACATGTGCACATACATTCATAAACACAAGTACAGGCACACATTCATACACACATGTGCACACACATTCACACACAGTTGCAGGCACACACATTCAGGCACACACGTCCACACACATTCATACATATGGGTGCAGGCACACACATTCATACACACGTGCACACATTCATACACACAGGTGCAGGCACACACATTCATACACACATGTGCACACATTCATACCCACAGGTGCAGGCACACACATTCATACACACATGTGTACACATTCATACACACAGGTGCAGGCACACACATTCATACATACATGTGGGCACACATTCATACAGCTGCAGGCACACACATTCATACACACAAGTGCACACACATTCATACACACAGGTACAGGCACACACATTCAGACACACATGTGTGCACACATTCATACACACAAGTGCAAGCACACACATTCATGCACACATGTGCACACATTCATACAGGTGCAAGTGCATACATTCATGCACACGTGCACACATTCATACAGGTGCAAGTGCACACATTCATGCACACGTGCACACACATTCATACACACAGGTGCAGGCACAAACACGTTCCCCAACACACGGGTTCACACTCACAGTGCCAGCCTTTGCATGGTTCAGGCAATCATGAGCCATTCCCAGCTACTTTCCATGTTTCCATCTCTGGAAATGCAGAAGCCAGGGCAGTGTGGGGGGGCCGGTGTCCCATTTGGCTTCGCTCTCCCCTCCACCTGAATGACTTGTGGAAATGCCCGTTTTCAAAGGACATGCCGATGGCCCCACAGATCTGCCCCCACGGGGCCGTGGCCCAGCACCTCCGCAGCAAGGCCTAGGCAGCAGCTGTGCTGCAAACACCACCCCGGCTGTGCTCAGAGTCGGCCGGCCGCCCCGAGAAACCCTCCATGATGTGACGCGACCAGACAGGCGCAAGGAACAGGCCCCGCAGTCATGGAAAATGCAGGAGCGCTCCCATCCCGGACGCCGGCTGACCAAGCCGCAGCGCAGCAGTAAGCGTATCCCAGTCCCCGTTTGGGGGCAATTTAACCCGGGCCCTTGCGTAACAACGGCCTCATTATTCGGAGGAAGCCAGAGGCTCAGGCGTGTTCTTTGAATGGCACAGCCCTTGTAGGGGGTGCGCGAAATCGTCTGGGGTGACGCCACGTGGCCTCCCAGAGCTAGCCCAGCCCACTACCCAGATGGAAGCTTCCAGATGAGTCAGTCCGTGGGAAGAGAACAGGAGTTTGTTCAGCAAGCTCCAAAGCCTCGGGCAGCCTGGGGGATGATTGACCTGGAGTAAAATCGTGCATCCTTAAACTGGCAAGCCCTGGGCTGCCCGGCAGATTCCACGTACGGGTCACCTCCCAGAGACAGATTAAGCTCCATGGTACCCCTCTGCCCAGGCGGGGGGTGCGACGGCCCGGCCTTGTGCCTGGATGTGCTGTTGCCTCCCACATGGTGTGGACAAAGGAGAAGGTAGGAAAGGCCGAGGCATTGGGGCCAGGCTGGCAGGCTTGAGACGTGGCTGGTGCTGAGGCCCTTAGGGTGAATGCCTAAACCTCTCTGCACCTTGGTTCCTGCACCCCAAAAATGATCATAATAAGGGAGACCGCCATGCAGGCCCTGCATGGGAGACTGTCACAAGGACCTCAGCATTGCTCTCTGGGCACTGGGCAGGTGCTGCAGCACCGTCCCAGGCACTGCCATGAGCAGGCAGCAGGGTCCTTGGATCCAAGCTCACACCTGCTCAGAGAGGAGACTGAGCACACTCACTGGGAATTTACGACGGCACGTTGGTAAGAAGTGTCCAGCAGGAATGGCAGACAAACTGGCGAAAGTAGGTGCAGGCTGGCAGGACAGGGCAGACTCCTGCGGCTGGAGAATTTGGAGGATTCCCCATCGTCTAATGGCTCTGTCTCTACAAACCCCACCGGATGCTCGCAGAAAAGTCGGGGAAAATCCCCAAGTTGTGTCCACTGTGATGGACCTCGGGGAGGGGTCAAGCAGTCACGTGGAAGGGGTGTGAAATTCCAGCCAGGCCCTTCTCCCCTCTGTCCATCAAGGTACAAAAGCCTGAACCTGAGCAGGACGTCAGTGAAAACGCATTGCAGCTAAAGGAGACTGGGGCAAGAGGACTTTAGTCCTCAGGGAGGATGACAGGATTGAGGACTGAGCCCACAACTGTGGCTAGAAAAAGAGCAGAAGATCTGAGAAGGCCACAATCCCAGGAACCAGGGTCAGAGCAAACCTAAGACTAAGGCTTATCTAGAGCCTCGGCAAGCACACTCACCTCCACCTCCTGCCACCAAGCTAACAAGATCTGCAACACCAGAACCAGCAGAACGGTGCTGAGAAAGGGCGAGGAGAGGGGAAGAAGCATAGGAAATCTCTCTGAAGCACAGCGCAAAAGGAAAACCTAGAATTCAGAGTCAGACATTGCTAAACACAAGCTATCTATACAGCCACTTGAAGCAGTTAGAGTGATCACAGTAATACATCTCAGACCTAGCCCAGCTCCTAATCAGATTAACTCAAACCCCCCACAAAGGGTCCAGTAGGAAGAGGGTGTTCCCGTATAAGATGCCTGGCTTTTAACACAAAACTCTGATGCATACAAAAAGACAAGGGAAAAAAATCACACTCATAAGAGATAAAAAATACACGTTGGAAATACCGGGCAGGACATTTTAAATAACTATGATTATTATGTTGAAGGCTGTAATGAAGAAAGGGGACAGTGCATGATCAGATGGGTTATTTCAACAGAGAGATGGAAACTGTAAGGGAGAATCAAATGGAAATACTAGAAATGAAAAACAGAGACAGAGAGGAAGAGTGCCCTTGATGGGCTCATCAGTAGATGGTACACAGCTGAGAAAGAATCACTGACCTTGAATACGAGTCAAAAACAATTACCCAAACTGGAAAAAAGAGAAAAAAGAATAAGCATCAGATGGAACAGAATATCCAAGAGTTATGAGACTATATCAAACTCCTAACATATGCATACCTGGAATCCTAGAAGTGGAAGAGGGAGAATGAGCAGAAGAAATATTTAAAGAAATAATGACCGGAAATTTACTGAAATGAACGACAGACAACAGAACACAGATCCAAGAAGCTCAGAGAGCACCAGCTAGCATACACAACAAAACAAAGGCAAACAAAGAACCACACATAGGCATGTTATATTCAAGCTGCCAGAAGCCAAGGACAAAGAGATAACGCTGAAGCCAGCCAGACCAGGGCAGGGTTGGGGGAAGAATTACAGAAGAGTACAGGTGCAATTTGCAACAGAGTTCTCATCAGAAATCATGCAAAACAGAAAACAATGGAGTGAATTTTTGAAAGTGCTGAAGGACAAAAAAGAAAAAAACTGTTAACTCCAAGAAAAATATCTTCACAAAAATGAAGGAGACATAATAACTTTCTCAAGGAGAAAATGCACTTCCAGCAGACCTACGTTAAAAAGAATGCTAAAGAAGTTCTTCAGGTAGAAGGACTATGGTAGTAACTGAAACTTCGTTCTACACAAAGAAATGAAGAGTGCTAGAAATGGAATAAATGAAGGTAAAATTAAATTTATTCTTTTCTAGTTTCTAATTTCTCTAAAAGAAAAAAACATTTAAAACAAAAATAGTTACACAGTATTGTGTGTTTATAGCATATATAACAGTAAAGGTATGACAGCAACAGCACAAAGGCTGGGAGGGAGAAATTCGGAATGTGCTGCTTTAAGGTCCTTATACTATATACAAGGTGGTACAATATTATTTGAAGGTAGATGCTGATTAGTTAAAGACGTATATTTGAGCCAAAGGTCAACCACTAAAAGATTTTTGAAGAGGTATAAATAATAAGTCAGTAGAGGAGATAAAATGGAATCATAAAAATTGCTCAGTTGATGAAAGAGAAGGCCAAAAAAATGGGAAAAACAAATGAAGAAAAAATAGAACAAATAGAAAATGGTAGGTAAAATGATGGATTTTAATCAAATCTTATTAATAATCACATTAATTGTGAATTGTATAAACATACCAAATAAAAGGTAGAGATTGTCAGATTTGACTGTTTTGATTGCATGCTGTACATAAGAAACCTGCTTGAAATATAAAGAGAGAATAAATGTGTTACAAAAAGTGAAGGAAAAGAAAATACAGACCATACACATACTAAGCAAAAGAAAACTGGAGTAACTATATTAATATCAGACAAGGTAGACTTTAGAGAAAGGAATACTGTCAAAGATAAAGAGAAACATTACATAACGATGAAGGAGTCAATTCTCCAAGAACTTATAACAATCTTAAATGTGTATGCAACTAGCAATAGATTCAAAATACATGAGCCAAAAACTGATGGAACTGGAATGAGAAACAGATGAATCCACACAATTATAGCTGGAGATGTCAACTCTGTCTCAGGAATGCACAGAAAAGTAAACAGACAATCAGTAAGAACAAAGACTTGAACAACACTATTAGGCCTAATTGACGTACACAGACTCCACCCAATAACAGAAGAATGCATCTGGACCGTAAAACAGATTTCAGCAAATCTAAAAGAATATAAACCTTTTAATCTTTTTTGTTTGTTTGTTTGTTTGAGACGGAGTCTCTGTTGCCCAGGCTGGGGTGCAGTGGCACAATCTCGGCTCGCTGCAAACTCCGCCTTCCGGGTTCACTCCATTCTCCTGCCTCAGCCTCCCAAGTAGCTGGGACTACAGGCGCCCGCCACCACGTCCGGCTAATTTCTTATATTTTTAGTAGAGACGGGGTTTCACCATGTTAGCCAAGATGTTCTCGATCTCTTGACCTTGTGATCCGCCCACCTCAGCCTCCCAAAGTGCTGGGATTACAGACGTGAGCCACCGTGCCCAGCCTAAACCTTTTAATTTTTAACTATAACAGTAAACTACAAATCAATAACAGAAAAGTAGAAGAAAAAAATACTCAGAAACTAAACAACACACTTATAATAACCCATAAATAAAAGGGCAAGTGTCAAGAGCAATTTAAAAATATTTTAAAGTGAAATTAAAATGAAAATAAAATACGTCAACATTTGACGGATACAGTTAAAGCAGTGCTTAGAGGAAAAAAAGAAAACTTCAGTCCCAGATGGTTTTGCTGGAGAATTCTACCAAACATTTAAGAAAGACACAGTATCAATTCAACACAATCTCTCCCAGAAAATAAAACAGGAAAAACATTTCCCAATTCATTTTATGAGGCCAATATCAGTCCACACAAATACATTACAAGAGAGAGAAAATTACAGATCAATATTTCTCATGAATAAAAGCGTGGAAACCCTCAATACAATATTAGCACAATCATGTTTTATCCCAGAAATACAAAGGAGGTTACAAAATTTTGACTTAACCTGATACATCATATTAATAGACTACAGAAGAAAAGTCATGTAATCTCAGTAAATGAAGGAAAAGTAATTGATAAAACTCAAAATCTATTGATGACAAAAAAAATTCTCAACAAACTCTAAGTAATAGGGAGCTTCTTGACGTGAAAAAGAACATTGACAGCTAATATTAAACTTATAGGCGAATGTTTTTTCCCAATATCAGAAGCAAGGCAAGGATGTCCTCTCTCACCATTCCTATTCAAGCACTTCTGTACTGGAATTACAGGTGCACAGCACCACGCCCAGCTAATTTTTGTATTTTTAGTAGAGAAGAGGTTTCACTACGTTGGCCAGGCTGATCTTGAACTCCTGATCTCAAATGATCCACCCACCTCAGCCTTCCAAAGTTCTGGGATTACAGGTATGAGCCACCGTGCCCAACCAAAGTATACATTTTTAAGTCTGCATGCTGAAAACTACAAACATTGATAAGAGAAATCAAACAAGAACGAAATAATGAGTGAGATTTATGGCAAGGAAGACTGAGAATTGTTAAGACGTCATTTCTATACAATTTCATTTATAGGTTTAATGCAATGCCAGCAGGCTTCTTTTTAGATAATACTTTGAATCAAAACTGTCTATGGAAAAGCAAATTAACTGATAGAGCCACTAGAAGTTTGTGAAAGGAGAACAAAGTTGGAGAACTCACACCACCTGATTTGGAGACCTGCTGCAAAAGCTGTAATAATCAAAACAAAAACTGCTAACACCACTGGCTTGGCCTTTAATTCTTTCCTGGGTGAAGCTAAGGACCCTCCTGGGCCAAGCCCTAATTGTGGGAACCCCCTGCCTTGCATCATCAAGACACATGGGATGGCCCCGGCTGTAGGGTACATCTCTTCTGCAGCTCTTCCCAGTAATTCAAGGCGTCAGTGTTACCATGAGAAAACGTCAGTCAAACCCAAGCTGAGAAATTGTCTACAAAATAACTTCCAAGTCTCTTCATAAAAGACAAGGGAAGACTGAAGAACTGTCAGAGGTTGGAGGAGACGGAGGAGATTCAAAAGCTACATGTAATGTGGAATCGTTCAATTCTTGAACAAAAAAAGAACTTTAGTGGGAAAACTGTTGAAATCTGTACTTTAGTCATAGTAATGCATCAGTGTTAATTTCTTAGTATGATCATTATACTATGGTTACATAAGGTGTTAATGTTACGGGAAACTGGATGAAAGGTGTCCAGGAAATACCTGTAGTATTCTCACAACTCTTGTGTAAATCTAAAACTATATCTATACAAAAGGTTAAGAGTAGGAATTTATTGAGAAAAACAAAGGTGAGGTACACATACTACTTAATTTTTTTTCTTTTCTTCCTTTTTTTTTTTTTTTTTTTGAGACAGAGTTTTGCTCTTGTTGCTCACGCTGGAGTGCAATGGTGCAATCTCGGCTCACTGCAACCTCCACATCCCAGTTCAAGCAATTCTTCTGCCTCAGCCTTCCAAGCAGCTGGGATGACAGGCATGCGCCACCACGCCTGGCTAATTTTGTATTTTTAGTAGACATGGGGTTTCACTAGCTGGCCAGGCTGGTCTTGAACTCCTGACTTCAGGTGATCTACTTGCCTTGGCCTCCCAAAGTGCTGGGATTACAGGCATGAGCCACTGAGCCCAGCCTAAACTACCTAATTTTATAGTGAGTAGTCACTGTAAAGTTACACAGTCAAATCAGTCTGGCCCAGAGTAGAAGGTTCGGGAAGACAGCCACTCGCACATATGGCCAACTGATTTTTGACAGCAGTGCAAAGGCAATTCAATGGGAAAGGACTGTCTTTTCAACATATGGTGCTGGAACAATTAGAAAAGACACGCAAAACCAGGGACTGCCACCACGCCTCACACCTCATACAAAATTCACTCAAATGGAGGACATACCTAAATGTAAAACGTAAAACTATAAAAATTTTAGAGAGAGATAATTGGGACCTTGAGTTAAGTGAACTTTTCTTATATACACCCACTGAA
This sequence comes from Colobus angolensis palliatus, assembly GCF_000951035.1. NCBI lineage: Eukaryota > Metazoa > Chordata > Mammalia > Primates > Cercopithecidae > Colobus > Colobus angolensis. Next base: position 1,134,871 of record NW_012114522.1, on the reverse strand, counting down.
GCAGGGGTCCCCAACCCCTGGGCCACAGACCGTACTGCTCATGGCCTGTTAGGAGCCTGGCCGCACAGCAGGAGGTGAGTGGTGGGCCAGCGAGCATTACAGCCTGAGCTCCACCTCCTGTCAGACCAGTGGCTGCATGAGATTCTCATAGGTGTGCGAACCCCGTTGTGAACCGCGCACGTGAGGGATCCAGGTTGTGCACTCCTTATGAGAATCTGACTAATACCTGATTATCTGAGGTGCAACAGCTTCATCCAGAAACCATCCTCCTACCCTGGAAAACTGGTCTTCCATGAAACTAGTCCCTGATGCCAAAAAGGTTGAGGACCACTGCATTAAAGCATGATCCATAATAGAAAACAATGATACATTTAATCTATTAAAGTTTACCTGGCAAAAGGGCATTGTTATAGAGAACAAAAGGACAAACCACAGACTAGGAGAAAATATTTATAAACCACAAATCTGTAAAAGGACTTGTAACCAGAATATATAGAGAACTTTTCTTCTTAAACAGGATCTCACTCTATCTCCCAGGCTGAATACAGTGGTGTGATTATGACTCACTGCAACCTTGACCTCCTGGGCTCCAGGGATCCTCCTGCCTTAACTTCCTGAGTATCTGGGACTACAGGTGTGCACCACTATGCCTGGCTAATTTTTGTATTTTTTTTGTGGAGACAGGGTTTCACCATGTTGCCCAGGCTCGTCATGAACTCCTGGCCTCAAGCGATCCACTGTCTTGACCTTCCAAAGTGCTGGGATTACAGGCGTGAGTCACCGCACCTGGCCATAAAGAACTCTTAAAGCCCAATAATAAACATATTATTAATTCAATAATAAAATGGGCAAAAAGTTTGAACAGACACTTCCCCAAAGAAGATATAAGCACATGGCAAATAAGTACCTGAAGGTGTTGGAGTGGATGCGGTGAATGGAGGACACTTCCACGCTGCTGGTGGGAATGGAAACTAGTACACCCGCTACGGAAAACAGTGTGGTGACTCCTTAAAGAACTGAAAATGGAAAAACCACTTGATCCAGCCATCCCACTCCTGGGCATCTACCCAGAGGAAAAAAAGTCATTGTACAAAAAAGAGACTTGCCCACGCATGTTTATAGAAGCACAATTCACAGTTGCAAAATCATGGAAACAACTCAAATGCCCATCAATCAATGAGTGGATAAAGAAACCGTGGCACACATATATATATACACACAATAGAATACTGCTCAGCATAAAAAGGAATACATTAATGGCATTCGCAGCGACCTGGATGAGATTGGAGACTATTATTCAAAGTGAAATAACTCAGGAATGGAAAACTAAACATCTCATATTCTCACTCATAAGTGAGAGCTAAGCTGTGAGGATGCAAAGGCATAAGAATGACACAATGGACTTTGGGGACTCAGGGGGAAAGGGTGGGAAGCGGGTGTGAGCGGGTGTCAGTGTATACCACTTGAGTGATGGGTGCACTGAAATCTCACAAATCATTGCTAAAGAACTTACTCATGTAACCAAACATAACCTGTTCCCCAGTAACCTATGGAAATATCTATTTATTTATTTCAGAAGGAGTCTCGCTCTGTCACCCAGGCTGGAGTGCAATGGCGTGATCTCGGCTCACTGCAAGCTCCACCTCCCCAGTTCAAGTGATTCTCCAGCCTCAGTCTCCCAAATAGCTGGGATTACAGACATGCACCACCACGCCCAGCTAATTTTGTTTTTTGTTGTCATTTTGTTTTGTTTTGTTTTGTTTTTAGTAGAGGCAGGGTTTCTTCATGTTTGTCAGGCTGTTCTCAAACTTCTGACCCAGGTGATCCGCCCACCTCAGCCTCCCAAAGTGCTGGGATTACAGGCGTGAGCCACCACTCCCGGCCAGAAATAAATTTTCTTTTAAAAAATAAATACTTGAAAAGCTGCTCAGCATTACAGATTAGGAAAATGAACATTAAACCCCCAATGAGGTACCACTCTACACGAGTGAGAAGAATTAAAATTAAAAACGAAACAAAATCCCTGACAGTACCAAATGCCAGCAAGCCTGCAAAGCGACCAGAACTCTCCTGCATTGCCGGTGAGAATGTGTGAAAAATGGTTGACGGTGTCCCATAGCGTTCCGCACGCATTTGCCACAGGACCCAGCAGTCACCATCCTGGACACTTACCCAGGCGAAATGAAACCTGTGTTGCCACAGACACCCGAATGTCAATGGTTATAGAAGCTTTATTGACGATTGATTGCTCAGACTGGAAGCAACCTGAATGTCCCTGAAGTGGAGAGTGGATTCATAGACTCCGACAGTCACACGGTGAAGTGTCACTCAGCAAGAGGAAAAGAGGACGCATCAGTTCGCGCCACAACGTGGACGCCTCTCAGAGGGATTACGCCAAGCGAAAGACGCCGGGTCAGAAACCGCCCACTGCGTCATCCTGTTCGTGTGACATGCCGGAGAATGTCATGGACACGATCGGGATGGAGCACAGATCCTGAGTGCCACGGGTTAAGGGGCAGGGGCGGCTTTCCCTGCACTGGAATTGGTGTGGGCAGGGGAAGGGATGGAACGGTTCTGCATTTCGATTGTGATAATGGTTACATGCCTATGCATTGGTCAAAACTCCATGCAAGAAAGTTAATTTTGCTGTATGCAAATTAGAAAATAAGGTTTTTTGTTTTTTAATCTCAACACTATTGCATGATTGGGATCTGTCTCTCACTGTTTCTGTCTAACACAAGAGCCATGTGTCCCAAATGGGGGCTGCTTCCTCAGCCTGGATCCAGGACAGAACCAGCGACTCCTGGAGACTTGGGATTGGTGTCCAGAGCTGGGTGCTGCCCGGGAGCAGGAGAGACAGCGCCCACCCGGACCTCTTGCTCCCTCTGTCCTGTCTCAGAGTCTGGCTGAGCCCCTCCCCGATGCCCCTGGAGCCATAGCCTGTGTTGGCCGGGACACTGCGGTTTGGTCTGCCCAGACTCCTCCCTGCTTCTCCCTGTGGTGAACGCGCTCACTCGACTTTGAGAACACCCTCTCCTCTCTGGGTAGTTCCACTGTGGCTGCCAGTCCTGCCTCCCATGCCCCTGCCAGAGAAGACGCGTGACCTGGCCAGGCCAATCAGAAGCCCCCTGTGGATGTTATGCTGGCATTGGAGAGAGAGAGGACGTCTCTCTTTCTGTGGATTTGAGCTGTCAGGGTGTGACCTTGAGTAGTTGGTGGCCACATCCTTTGCCATTTGAAAAAGTCCAAGAGACCACCAGAGATGGCGAAGGCACTGGTTCCAATCTGAGGGGCGTGCTCCATCCCCACGGCTGCCGGCCAGGGCAGCCAAAAGCCCTCCATTTGTCTTGAAAAGCCTGGGACTCCACCTGGAATCCTGAGTCCCTGCTGCTGCTCCTCTGGGCTGTGTGATGCTCCCAGGTCTGCAGCTGTCTCCTGGGAGCACCCCAGACTCAGAGCCCCAGCAAGCCTCTGTGCCCATATTGGCCTGGGCCAAGCCCACGGCCAGGGCCAGCAAGCAGAGAGAGCACCAGAATGGCCCGTGCTGTTGGCAAGAGCTGGCCTGGAGTACGGAGGCAGCTGCCACCCTCCCTAGAGCCCCACAACGACCCCCCTTCCCAACTGCATTAATTGGGCCACATCTGGTGATCACAGATCACTTCTGGCTTCCGGGTCACTCTAGAGGCCCCCACACGCCCATTCACCATCCGGGCTCCAGCCAATGAGGGCTGTGCGTCTTGCAGCCAAATGGCTCTCCCCTTGCAATGATCAGCCTTGGTGCAGCTTGCCAACCTGCTCCCCTCTGTCCCAGCCCACGAAAGCCCAGCTGTGCAGGCTGCCCCACCCGTCCAGGCTGCCTGGCGAGGCACACACTTACCTGGATGGGCAGTGACTGCACACGCACACCCACACCCCTCGGGACAGACTCTAGAGCCACACTCTTCCCTCCAACTGCTCTCTCTTCCACCTCTCCCTGCACCAGCACCAACACCCAGTGCACAGAGTGCAGACCCCACGCCCACCCTCGCTGAGCTGGGGAGGAATCCATGTGGAGGAACCCACTCTGCCCTGGATGCTCACAGCCTGGTGGAGAGGAGGACGAGTTCATAGATCATTGCAACCCAGGGACACCGCAAGGGCCTCAGTAAAACCAAGAAATAACCAAGAACTGGCCACAGGCTTTGCTCCAGTGAGCCCAGCAGAGTAAACCTCAAAGGGCAGGAGTCCTTCCAGGTGTCCAGAGAGGCATCTGGCAAGGAGGCGGTGCGTGGATTTTAGAGCTGAACTGGACTTTCAGGGAAAACCAGGGGAGATCCCCCCAGCTTCGTCCAGGGAACCCTCGGTCAGGTTGGGCGGCAGCACAGATGAGCAGCTGGGAGAACCAAGGTCTCACCAAGGGAGCCACCATCAACCGGTCCTGGGGTCTGAGGCACTGTCATTTGCAGGGCAGAGCCATGGACAAGGCCCGCGGGGGTGACTGGGCATGCTGGGGAGGGGCTCCATGGACAAAGAAGAAGGGGTGCAGCAGGGGTGAGGTGGGGGGTCGGGGTTCAAGGTACAGGGCTGGAGGAGCCATGGGCAGGAGGCAATGTCCCTGAGGGAGCTGGGCTGAGCACCGAGGCCTGGGTCATGGTTGGGCTGGTGGCTCCTGCCCAGCACTGGACAGCACATACTGCCTCTCACTGAGAACTTGTCCCCCTCCTCACCCCTCTCCCTGGCTTCACTCCCATACAGTGAAATCACTGAATTGTTGCCACCCAAATATCATCTTCTGATATTTGGTTCGGACTGGAAAGAGCCTTCGCATCCATCCCTTGCAGTTGGCTTGCCGCGAGTCCCAGGCTCTCCCTCCGCCCTCCAGCCACAGACCCCTGGAGATGCCGCCTTTCATCAGTGGGCCCAGGGGCTGGCACTGCCTGGCAAGGGATCTGCTGCATCTGGGAGCCAGGATGGGGCTCCAGGCTGCCCCTCGGACCCGGTCACAGGGTGCCGCTGCCCAGGCACTGGCTCAACAAACAGTCACTAAACACCTCTTAGGGATGGCAGTTCTGCTCCGGGCATTGAGCCACAGACAGAAGAGGACCACACCCTCATGGAACATTCTAGAAGGGGATGCAGAGAACAAATGGGAAAACAGGAAGGGTGTGAGGACAGTAACCCATGGTGGCTACAGTGTGGCTTCCCAAGCTGTGCACTGGGCACATCGGGCTGTGTGTGTGTGAGGTCACCCGTCAAGGCAAGTCACCTGTACAAATAGGTCACCTATGCAGATGGCTCACCTGGGAGTAAAGGTCACCTGTGAAGGAGGGTCACCTATGCAGGTGGGTTGCCTGTGAAGGAGGGTAGCCTGTGGAGATGAACCACCTGTGAAGGAGGGTCACCTGTGAAGGGGGTGGTGAGGTATTGGTCTTCCCCACCCACTGCAGAGGCTCTGGGTCCTGGAGGAGGTGAAGCCCTAGGCTGGTGGCCTCCTGTCCACAGCAGCCTTGGCAGCGGCTCCTCAGAAGGTGCCTGAGTGGCAGGGTCAGAGGACAAGCCCTGTGGTCCCCGCAGATGATGACCACGACAGCCACATCAGCACTGGTGCTCAGGGACACGGGAGCCCCTCAGAGGCTCTGCCTCCCGTTACCAACTCCAGCAGCCCAAGCATCCACTTGCTTCAGGCGAGGCCCATGCCTGGTGCCCCAGGGTCAGGGTGGGGCAGCAGAGTGAGTGGCCCCTTGAGGCTCTTGGGGCACAGCTGCAGGCAGTGTGCGTCACTCAGGCTGGGGAGTTTGCATGTGCGGGCTTTGGGCTTTGCCGTTGGCTTTGAAGTTTGTGAAGTGAGAGCAGCCAGTCACCTCCAGGTTCTCTGTGATCACAGGACATTGCAAGATTACATTTTTCAATGAAATAAAAATCACAGAGCCAGCCGCTGGCATCCCCAAACACAGAGCCTGCTGCTGCCGGCTTCTGACAGCTGCAACCCTCGTTGAAAATGTTCACCCCCGTCAGGTGGGCTGTTTGCCATCCGCGGTGACCTGCAAGAATTTGAAAAGAGAATTATTTAAAGCCCCGATGGAGAATTCCTCGGGCCATCTTACCCGTGAAGCGCTATAGAAAAATGCCCGTGTTTCTCATGAAGTGCTGCAAACTCCGGTTTCTCATTAAAATTTAGGGAAAGTTACTTGGAAGTTTTATACAAATTCAACATGAAAAATTGTCCTGATTATAAAATACAAAGAAAGCATAGTGCATTTCTTTTCTCCAAGTCCCCAGGCCGACTCCATTTTACTCAGAGTGTCATGTAAGTGATACCATTTCTTTGCATGCTGTGCTGAGGAAAAGGGTGGGCAGGCTGGGGAAGCCTCGCACAGGCTGTGAGGAGCCCTGGGGGAAAATGGGGTGCAGGGGTCGTGGTCAGAGCAGCAGGGAGGCCGTGGGGCCGGTGCAATGGCCAAAGAGGTGGTGGTGGAAGCTGAGGCAAGAGGGTCCCGGGCCGCTCCTTGGAGGCCAGGCTGAGCGGCTGCGTCTGACCCTAGGATGGGTGAGCAGGTGGGGGATTTCACAGGGGGCCACAGTCTGTGAGATGCAAAGCCCCATGGGTGGGAGGCCAAACCTGCCGACCCCTCAGTCTCTGTACACTGAGATGAGACTTGCGTGCGATGGGGGCTGAGAGCTCCACGTTCCGCTGAGGGCAGGTTGGCAAACTTGTTGCTGGCGGCCCCGGGGCCCTGCACGCTGGCCGCGGGACACTTAGCAGGGAAGCCAGAGCCCTTAGGGAGCCATTGAACACTTCTGAGCACTTTGCAGAGGCGACCTCCTACCGGCTTCAGAGACATGCCCCTTCCCCAAGATGAGCCCCTTCCCAGGGGGCTAGTGAGGAAGGCTCTGGGCACCTGGGGGGCGCAGCTGGGACGGGGAAATGAGCACAGCACATTAACACAAGGACACACGAGGATAATGCGCTCTCAGGAAGGAGATCGATGGGCCCTCTCCGGGTGCCTGAAAGGAGTCCAAGGCCAAAGGGCTCCGGGCCGCGGGCTGCCAGCAGCCAGGCTTTCAGTGAAGCCGCACAGACCCCATGGAAGGCAGTGCTGACGTTGCAGGTGCCAGGCCAAGGCCTCCCTTCTTAGGCATACGCAGGGCTTCTCCACCCCCTCCCTCACCCTGTCATCCCCACCAATGCCCCAGGATCCACTCTCTTGGCCCACCCCACCTGTCTGGGAACTGTCACTTTGCCACCTCCCATGCCCCCAGCTCTGCCTTGGGTAAGTTCCCAGAGGGCCTGGATGGCACCCGGTGAGGTGGGCCTGCCTTAGATGGGACGCACACACTCTGCTAAACAGGAAAGCGCCTTTGCCATGCGCCCCAAGAAGGAACGGGTGGAGCTCATCTGCGCCACGTCAAACACAGGACACACCATTTGCTGGCGACCGTCCGTGTGTCCAACACCAGATCACAGGGTCACTCCGGGGGTCTTGCCCAATCCACGGCCACCTGGTCACTTCCATGGTGTCATCTCCATCTTGTTGACAAGGGAGAGGAAGCGCCCCCGCCCCGGGTGGCGTAGCCGGGCTGGAGTCGGGCCAATCCGTCTCCCCACAGCCGGGTCTGATCCGATGTGACCCACGGACTTGGCCTCATGCTGACAGACGGAGCGGCCCTCAAAGACAGCCTGTGCTTTGCTCTGCTGAGACGATGAGAGGTTGCCCCATTATGCTGTGGTCACACAGAGAGGCCCTTGGCTGCAAGGGCAGGTCTGCCGTGAGCAATGGCCCCCAAACACTGCCATCCCCAGCTATTTGCCAAAGTGGTTGTTAGGCAGAGGACGGCTGGTATGACAAGATATGTACCTGTGTGCCCTGAGACAGCCCAGCAGGAAAAAGGCACAGGCCACAGCCAGATCGGGGACAAGAGTAGGGAAGGGCTTCAGGAGAAAGTAGGGGGACTGGCCTATCCTGGGCTGGGGCAGACACATCACAGGAGGGTCATTTGATGAGAGCCAGAGAGAGAGAGAGAGTTACGGTGGGCCGGGGGGTGGGGCAGGGAGAGGAAGAGGGAGAGGGAGTGGGAGAGGGAACTGCCTTGTGTGCCGTCCATGTGTCAGTGGGCCCTTGCCAGCCACACACACAGGAGCCGGCCCTTGCCAGCCATGCACACAAGCCCTGCATGCCCTGCATGCTCCTGCTATTCACTCACTGACTCATTCACGTATTCACTCCTTTCATTTTGCAGACGTTGACTGAGCCCCTGCGAGCCGGGACCTGGGAGTGGGTGCGGCCCTGTGTGAGAAAAGTGTGCTGCCCACGGGGCTCCCCGTCTAGCGGAGGGAGCAGAAATGAAGGAGCCGGACAGTGTGAGGAGGAGCCTGGCCCCAGAGCCCAGCGGACTTGCTGTGAATGCAGCAGGGGAGGGGCAGGGCCTGCACAGTCCACACCTTTGTCCCCCTCCACTTGTACAGAAAGAGGTGACATTGGTGAGGGCCAGGACACGTGGCCAGGCCTTTGTTGGCAGCATTACCTCCTCACCCTCATCAGCCCTGGCACCCTCGGTAGTGACCCCCCACCTCAGGCTCTCATGGTCCTTCCTATAGAACAGGATGTGCCTTGAACCTCCCAGGAGACAGTGGGTACTGAGAAAATATTCCTCCTGCTGGCCTCCCATGCCGGTCCCCGAGGCCACCAAGCTGACCCGGAGTTTCCTTCTGTGGGTGTGTTGAGGAAGCATGTCATTGCTGGATTCCACCTGCCTAAGTGCTCCGAGTACACATGCGGGGCTCTGAGATGTTCCCTGACCACAGGCGGGTTTCCAAGGTGCTCCCGGCTCACAGGCTGGGGTTCTGAGGTGCCCCCACCCACAGACAGGGCTCTGAGGTGCTCCCACCCACAGACAGGGCTCTGAGGTGCTCCCGGCTCACAGACAGGGCTCTGAGGTGCCCCCCACCCCCAGACAGGGCTCTGAGGTTTGGGGGTCTTGCTGCCACTCTCCCAGAAGACAGACAGGAAACCAGCTGGGTGAATGATCTGGAAGAAGGAGGGAGCATCGCTGGCCCCTCTCAAACAGGAAGAGCAGGTTTGCTGAGCATTTTGCTAAATACCCTGCACTCTGCAGGCATGATCCTGCACAAAACGGATCAAAAGCCAGGTGATCGGGCCATGCCTGTGTGAGCCCCTCATGACCTCCCAGGGAAGGCCCTTGGCGCCCAGGACAGCGCCCCGACTGTCCACATCCCCTCCCTGCTCCCCCGACCTGCCCACCCTCATCTTCCCCTTCGTCCTGTTCTGGCCACGCAGGGTCTTTCCACTGTGGAGTCTCCGCTGACTCTCACCGGACAGTCAGACT
>NW_012114522.1:1053894-1124352 GCF_000951035.1 Colobus angolensis palliatus | reverse complement strand
AATCAATCAACCAACCAGATCAATCGCCCTCACAAAGATGATCCCTTGCGAGAGGGCCATGCTGCTCTGGCACTGTTCCACACAATGTTCCTTCCCGTTTCTTTCCTTCCCAAGATTAGAACATCACCACCGAATAGGGAGGGTGGGGACATGGCCATCATGTCGGGCCAGCTAGGGTTGCTGCACCAATGCCCAGGTGGTCAGAGAGCCGTGGAACCAGGGCTATGTGCTTCGTGATGTCTGTCCCAGGTCACCAACTGCTGAGCCCTGGCCACCCTCGCAGCTGCCCCCACTCCAATCCTGGTTCAGGCCCTTGGACAGCTAACAGGACTCGCACTCCTTTCCTGGGTGGTGTTGTCCTGGCCACGAGGCCAAGGTTGCCAAAGGGTACTGGTGACCCCCCCTCCTCCTGCTCCATACACCCGCGCATTCACACACCACGGCTGCCCCGGACCATGTCTGTCTCTGCCCCTGGGTTGCTGGAGACCTCTGACTCCCATCCCACCCTCACGTTTGGGTAAACAGAGCCTCCTCTCTGGGAAAGCGGACGACGGCTGGGCTCCTGGTGGGCACGCATGGACGTGGAGGCCAAGGAGCCTGCAGGTCACCAGCACCACAGGGGAAGGGTGCCCTTGGCACCTGGCCGTTTGGACCCAGTGTGGCCATCACAGCACTCCTTAGGAATGTGTCATCTATTGTATGACACTCTCTCCCCAGTGCGGTGTGTGACAGCATATTAAGGACTGCTATTTCAATTATTATGAATAATGGAGCAGCCTGGGGAACTGACTGCCTCTCAGGCCCTGGAACCAGGAAGCCACAGTGTTGACAGTCAGGCACCTTATGAAGCCAAGGACAGAGCCGGTTGGGGGTGAAGAGAGGTGGTGGGTGCTCCTTGGGTGAGGAGGTGGGTGTTCCTTGAGTGAGGACCTGGGTGCTCCTTGCATGAGGAGGCGGGTGCTCCTTGGGTGAGGACCTGGGTACACCTCAGGTGAGGAGGTGGGTGTTCCCTGGGTGAAGAGGTAGGTGCTCCTTGAGTGAGGAGGTGGGTGCTCCTTGAGTTAGGATCTGGTGCTCCTCGAATGAGGACCTGGGTGTTCCTTGCATGAGGAGGTAGGTGCTCCCTGGGTGAGGAGGTGAGGACTCAGATGCTCTGTGCATGAGGATGTGGGTGCTCCCAGGGTGAGGACGCTGATGTGTTTGGGTGTGGCTGTCTCCTGCAGACATAGGCATTGTCCTCTGTGTGTTCTGGGTCTGTGCAGTGTTAATGGTTGTAAAGTCTGCCCATCCTTCAGTCTCTCCGGAGGCCAGCTCTGTGTGAAGCACATGTCACATTCAGACGTGTGTGGGCCCTCGCTGGCCCAGGCCACTCCCTAAGGCAGGGGTGCTGAGAGTGGGCCCAGGCCTACAGATGGCAGAGGCCACTTAGGGCCGATGTGGGCTGCAGAGAGTGGGTGTGGACAGTGCCGGAAGGTGCATCTCCACTTCTTTTTTCTGAGACTTTCTGGGAGGTTATCAGGCAGACTGCCAGGATGGCATTCCCGCCGCCAGGATGACATTGCCGCCGCCAGGATGGCATTCCCGCCACCAGGGTGACGTTGCTGCTGCCAGGATGGCATTCCCGCTGCCAGGATGGCATTTCCGCCGCCAGGGTGGCATTCCGCCACCAGGATGGCATTCCCTACGCCAGGATGACATTCCCGCCACCAGGATGGCATTCCCGCCTCCAGGGTGACATTCCCGCCGCCAGGGTGACATTCCCGTCACTACGAGCACGTTTTCCATTTCTCTATTCCATTTTGTCATTTTTTCCCTCATTCTCTTCCTCAGACAATTTGGCTTTGAAAGACGGGCCATGTTCATAACCTGCGGAGAGCCTTCAGGCCTCTCGGGTTCCTCCACGCAGAAGAGGGACTGGGAGTGGAGTGCGCAGGGGTTGAGAGCAGGGGCTTTGTGGCCAGAGGGCTGTGGCAAAAGCCCAGATGGGCCCCCGGGGACGCGTGACTCCAGGCCTGTTACTTAACCTTGCTGTGCCTCGGTTTCCCCACTTGCAGAGCAGGGACGATGTATGCCAATTTGCTGTGAGATCTCATCAGTTTGCTGCGTGCGGCGCTCAGGTCGGGTGGCTCACAATGGGTGTCCAGAAAGCAGCAACGCTTTGGCTGTTTCCTTCTCTGTGCAAAGCTCCCTGAGTCAGCTTGCTCTGAGGGGCACAAGGGTGAGGCTGAAATAAACACCAGAGACCAGGGGAGGGGCAGCAAGTCCGTGGAGAGCAAGGCCCCACTCCGTGCTCAGATGGGGAAACTGAGGCAGAAGTGGGCCCTCGTATGCAACAACAGAAGAGAGTGATATGGAGGGGCAGAGCGAACGGGAAGACTGCCTGCCAGGGCTCCTCACTCAGCTCCCTGGGCTGTCAGCTGCCCTGTAAAGGGGAATGATATTATAGTAACAATAGTCAGGAAGTGGCTTCTGTGAAATGCAAGCTTCTCCTTTCAGCAGAAATTTGCTGAACACCTAGTTGGGTCTGAGCCTGTGCTGGGCCCTGGCAACAAGCAGGGAAGAGTCTTTGGCCTGGGGGAGCCCAGGGTCCCACAGTACAGGTGGGCAGGAAGCAGGCAACGGTGGCCCCATGTGATTGGCACCAGGAGGCAGAGGGCAGGGGCCACAGGGAGGCCTATGACCTCCCCCACAAGGATGCCGGGACGCAGGCCGGGAGACAGGGCCACGTGAGTGACCACCACCATTGGCGGGAAGCAAGCGCCTTCCTGCTGCTCAGCCCAGAACACCCCGCCTTGTGTGTGCTGGGGTGAAATCTTCAGGGAGCTGCTCCTGGTCGGAGCTCCGGCTTCTCTACACCTTCCCGGCTGGGAGCACTTCCCTGCCTCCTGCGTTCTGCAACTGCCTCAGCTGTAAAGCAACGGAATAAGAGAACATCCACTCCATGGCGTGGTCGACAGTTCTCCCTGAAGTCATAGGGACGATTCTAGGCAGGGGAGAGGGACTGAAGTTTGTCAGAGGTCTCAGGACACAGAGACCTTCCAGAAAGTCTCCTCCCTCTTATGCTGGTGAATGTCTGAGTGTCTGTAATTGTGTTTGGTCCGTGCCTGTGGGGGCACGGAGAGTTGAGCGGATGACTGCAATAACACCGCTGAGAGGTAGTGAGCTCCTGGTCAGGGGAGGCGTTCGATGGGCGTGTGAGTAATCTCCAGCCCTGCCTGGCTCAAGCACAAACCAGATGGTCTCCAAGGGCCCCCTCACTCCCTCGCTTCTGAGTCCACAGGTCTAAGATTTGGGAATTCTCAGGTACAAGACTGCTGATTTCCCCACACGGATTAAACACCTCCTGTGTGCACCCCGGTGGGGGAAAGCAGAGATCCTTCCTGCACAGCTGCAGGGACACCGAGAAGAGCGGCAGACCTGTGGGGAGGAGACCACTGACGCGTCTAAGACTCTGAGTCTGTGAGTTTAAGATTCTACAATGTGAATATCCTATTACCATTATGGTTCATAACAGCAGTTGCTACTTATTGAGCACCTACTGTATGCTATGCTGTGTGGCCTGTTCTGGGGACTGCCTCTAAATTATTTACTCAACCCTTTCAGAGTGAGAGGGGTGCTCATATTTCCCCATGTAGAGATGGGGAAACTGAGGCTCAGGAGGGGAGGGCCCAGGGGAACTAGAATAGAGGAAGGCAGAGCTGGTTAGCAGCCCAGGCTGAAACCAAGTTCCTAGTTTTTAAATATAAGACGCTAAGACCCCTTAGGCGCAAAGCTCTATTAGTGCGTGATTCTCAACTTCTGACTATCTATTGCTTTAAATTTCCATGACTTTAAGCTTACATGGTCTGCGAGCCCAGGCTCCTGTGGTTTAAAAGTGCCAGCTCCCAGGCGTTCAGGGCCTCGGTCTCTCTCCCCTGCCACTTCCCTCCTCGGGCCATCACAGGTCCCCCGGGCTATCACGCTTGGCTGTGGGAGTTGGCGAAATCCGGTTAATTGTTTATAAAGCACTTAGACACTCTCAGGCGACAAGAGCCATGTCACACCAACATTATTTCATTACCATTCCTTAGAGACAGAGCCATCAGCGAAGGTCTGAAAACAGGACTCCGGGCCAGCAGCCTGGGCCTCGTCCACCCAGGAGCAGCCCTCTGGGGCTGTGGGCAAGTCATTTAACTCCTTTTAAAACTCCCAGCTGGTTGCAGCTCAGGCTTCTAACCAGCTCTGCCTTCCTTATTCTAGTCCCCCTGGGTCTGCTTCTCCTGAGCCTCAGTTTCCCTATCTCTACATGGGGAAATGTGAGCACCGTCTCACTCTGGGAGGGTTGAGTAGATAATTTAGAGGCAGCACCTAGTACAGGCCACACAATGGCATACAGTAGGTGCTCAATAAGTAGTAACTACCGTTATGAACCATATTGGTAGTAGGCTATTCACATTATAGAATCTTGGCTTCACAGGCTTGGATGTTCCTGAGAGCAGAGAGAAGCGGGGTGTCCCTAGGCCAAGGCCCATCCTGGAGCAGCTGGAGGCCACCAGGCCACCCCGCACAGGTTGTCTGGGCGCTGCCGGGAGCAAGCTGTTCTCAAGTGCGCCAGACGCCCTGGAGCATCTTCTGGCACAGGTGGGACGTAGGACGCTGCCCACGTAGGTGCCCACGCAGGACGCTGGAGGGCTTTGCAGACACGCAACGGGCTTTCGTCAGTCTCATCCATGACTGTGCATCTAAGACTGTGTTCAAAGCCGCGGCACCCGTGCGGTACCTGGCTAGACATGCACGGATCAGCTCCATTCATTCCTCCACGCCTTCATTCATCCGTTCAGCAGATGCTAAGGGCCAGCCTGGAGCCAGACCTCGGTGACAGTGGGGCAGGTGAATGAGTGAGAGCCCTGGTCCCCAGGACCAGCAGTCTCTCTGGGGAGTTTAGCCCATGGCCATGACTGTGGTCTTTGGAACAAGTGCTGGGATGGGGTGCAGGGAAGGTACCCAGCCCCGCCTGGTAAAGGCCAGAGGTGGCTCCCAGGGAAGAGGCCGTGTGCTGAACCCTGCAGATGAAGGGGTGCAGTCAGCGGAGGGGGACACGGGAGGACAGCATGCGCAAGGCCGGAGCCCAGGGATGCGTGGGTGCAGTGACATCCCGCCCAGCCCCCATGCGTCTGGGTAACGTGTGCGGAGCTCCTTGGAAAAGGTGTCTCCTGCCCACACCACCTCCCAGCGTCCGTACTCAACCTCACTCTCCCTCATACCTAAAGGACTGAGTCCCATCCTAGCTGCTTCTCACTTCCCCACTGAGGCCACAAAGCAAAGCAGATTCCCAAGCCTGAGAACAGGTCTGCGGTGGGCGGGGGGACGGCCCTGCAGCCCCCACCGCAGATCTTCCTTCCCCACTGCCCTGCCCCCTCCCTTCAGCCTCCTGGGAAGCAAAGCACTTTAGGATCATTTTTCTGCTGGTCTCCAGAGGCTCCTGCCTTCCTCTGGTCCTCTGCAGCCCCAGCATGGAGCCCCCCACTCCCTCCCCTTCTATTCCACGCCTGAAGGGGGCTTCAAAAGCCCTCCAGCACTCCGCCCTACGCGGGATCTTCCCAGACCAGGGGCAATGGCCTGTGACCCCTGGAGGTGGGAATCCGAACATGGGGTTTCTTCGAGCTCAGTGCCCTTTGCTGGGGGGCATGGGGGGAGTCATTCTTCCTCCCCTCGGCTCTCCCAGAGTCTATTCCATTCCAGGCACCTGGAGATGCTGGGTGTGTCCTACAGCGGGGAGGGGATGAGGAAGGTAAAACTGTCACACAGGGCAGTGTGACACGGCCTGGCCTTGTCCAGCACTTCTACTATATACACGAAACATAAAATCCTAGGTCCCGCACCTCCTGAACAGACCTCCTGGTAACCAAGGGGACCCCAGAAACGCCTGAAAACAGTTCTCGGCCGTGATGGGATGGGTGGCCAACCTCGCCTCATTCTACTCCCCTCCTTTCTGCAGTGTAGACACAACTGCCCGGCATTCATGTTAAAATAGAGACCATGAGACCAGCAGAACTGACTCTTGGTGGCAATAAGATGCCAAATTATAAACAGGACCTGAGTTCCTGTGGGGCACGGGTTAAGCCGTACACTCTTGCACTTAAAGAATAAAAACGCTCTGGCCGCAAAGGTTTTCCTTTTCTCCAGCAGCTAAGCAAGCCCTGGCCTGAAGATAAGAAATGTGAAAACAATCACAGTTCATCCAGGTCCAGACGCCAGCTAGCTGACCCGCTTCTCCAGCAGCCTAACACCAGCTTTCACTGAGCGAGAGACCATTTCAGGAATGTTCCTGATGAAGGACCAGCGACCACGGACTGGCTCTGGCTGGTTTCCGGAAACCGCACTTGCGCACCTCTGTGTCCTAAAGAGACCTTTCAACGTACAGGGCCTGATTGTAATACACTTATTTATTTTACTTTTTCATAAAATCAGCTCCTGCAGGAGTTGTAATATATTTAAATGTTAGGTCTCCACCTCAGTGTGAACACGGGTCATATGTTACACACATGTTTCTTCAATATGCACGCATTAGGACCACGTTTGGCAGTATCCATACCTCTTCCTATAACCTGCTCCATGTGTCTGTGTAGCCGGCCTGGTCAGCGGAAAGCTCCTGCCCCAGCCCCTCCTCCCTCGAAGCACCTGTTTCTCCTGCTTCTTGGATGGCCACCTCGAAGGCTGTGGCCCTTCGGAAGAAAGAAAGTCTCCCTCTCCTTTCCAAATTCATAGATATCCTGGGTCTTTTTTTTTTTTTTTTTTTGAGACAAGGTCTCTGCTGCTCAGGCTGGAGTGCAATGGTGCCATCTCGGCTCACTACAACCTCCTCCTCCCTGGTTCAACCCATTCTCCTGCCTCAGCCTCCCAGGTAGCTGGGATTACAGGTGTTGGCCACCACGCCCAGCTACTTTTTGTATTTTCAGTAGAGAAGAGTTTCACCATGTTGGCCAAGCTGGTCTTGAACTCCTGACCTCAAGTGATCTGCCCGCCTCGGCCTCCCAAACTGTTGGGATTATAGGCGTGAGCCACCTTGCCGGCTGAGTTTTTTTTTTTTTTTTTTTTTTCAGTTAACAAGTAGATCATCTCATTTTGTCAAGATCCCTGGGAGTGGCACGTGCTGTGGCTCTGTGGGCCCCTCTCCTCCCTCTCTGCCAGCTCTGTGCCTGAAGCCCGCCTGCACAGCACCAACAGGCCTTCCCTGAGGCCAGGGGAATGGAGGAGCCTGCTTGCCTGAGACCCTGGGCTCTGGGGAAAGCCGCTCAGCACCCACCCTATCTGCTGCCTGTAGCAATGGTGTCAGGAGCATGGGACCTGGTGCTGAGCATGTCCTCCTAAGCCCGCTGTCCTGGGTCCAGCCTCACCCCCACAGGCGGTCGTCCCTGCTTCCTGAACTGGGAACACGGGGCTGATGGGCGTGTCCAGGTGTCAGGCGGGCGCGTCTTCCCCCAGTGTGAGCTGAGCCCTGGGGAGGGCCTAGCATCCCCCCACCACCCCCGGCTTCTGAGCAGGGCAGGGGTGCAGGAGTCGGCAGCTCCCATGAAGGCCCCCATCAAGGCCCCCTTGAGGATGTGGAAATCCTTGCACGGCCACCATCAAGCTCCAGCACTGGCAGAGGCCACACGAGTCCTTTGTCAGTGTGTTTGCAAGGAGGACGGGTCAGGTCACCCCAGACTCATTTGGGAGGACTCAGGTGAAAGAAGAACCCTCCAATGGCCGCGATGGCGGGTCTGCAATTGCAGCCCTACTGCGTGCTGGTCCAAGAGGAGGCTGGTGCATTTGGTGCAAGGGCCATGGGGATGAGTGATAGGAGGCAGCTACGGCAGCCAGGGCACCTACCCACGGCCGTTCCTCTCCCGTGTCTCACTACAGTTCTCTGAGGTTCCCTTTGTGCTACACATGTGTCAGATGAGGAACGGAAGCTCAGGGGCCGACGGCTCACTCCAGTGTTCCTCGGGCCAAGTACGTGGGGAGGAGAGCAAGGGAGGGGGATTTCCTGCCAGGGATGCTCCTGGGGAGCAGGGGAGGGGCCTGTCCTGAGGCTCTGCCAGGCTCTGGGTGGGTGGCTACCTTTATCACCCACACACAGACCCCACATCTCCAGGTGGGGTCTGGTTGGCTTCGTGAAGGACCCTGGTCTCCCCAGACCTGCTCCCTCTTCAAACTACTAATCTTAGGAAATGACAACTCTAGTTCTAGAAATGCTCACCTTTTTTGGTACCAAAATCCGATTCCCTGGAATGCAGTGCTCTGCTGGTTTTCTCGAATGCCATGCATCATGCTGGGGCTGCCAGCCTTTGGGCGCTGACTCTGTGCCGGGGCCGCTGCAGGCTACACTCATTCCATTTGGGCTTTGCGATGACCCAGCACAGATGAAGAAACTGAGGCTCTGAGAGGTTGTGGGGGATATGAGGCCTGGATCAGGGCAGGTGTGGAGACAAGGGGCTGGGGGCTGGAGGAAGAGAGGGCCGGGGGAGGTGACTTACATATAGGCACCAGGGGATGAGAGTGTCGCTCATTCATTCATCCTGCATTCACTCATGCAACAAACACTCACTAAGGACCTCCTGAGTACCAAGTGCTCACTGGGTGCCCCTGAGAACTGACTGAGCACTCACTGTGTACCCCCTGAGTACTGAGTGCTCACTGGGCACCCCTTGAGTAATGAGCACTTACTGGGTATCCCCTGAATACTTCACACTCACCAGGCACTTGCTGTGTGCTGAGAACCAGCCCCCACAATGCAGAGGATGTGGCCCTGTCCTCAGGGCACTCAGTCTTCGTGGGTGGCATCTGACTAAACAAATCTGGCTGTGCCATCTGGCTGTTCCGAGCATGGAACTTTTAGGAAGGTGGAGTGAGTCACTCGACCTGGAGAATGAGATCAGGGAGAATTCCCAGGACAGGGACAAGTCCATTTTCAGAGGGATTTGAGAACACCTGTGGCCTCAAAGGAGGCCAGAGCAGGAGGTGGAAGTTGAGCATGTACAGCAGCAGAGGAGGGACCAGAGGCTGGAAAAATGGCAACTCATCCAGAATCTTCTACTGATGCCCTGGCCGCCACTCCCAGGCCCTACCAGAGACTCTCCCTGGGCCCAGGCTGACCACTGATCATCTCCCTGTGTCCTGAGGGCCAAGGACACAGCCTGACCTCCGTCATCACATCCACAGCCCACAGCCCCAACACCTGGTGGGCACTCGGGGACACACTTGAGCCTGGCAACCCCCATGAAGGCCCCCTCCAAGGCCCCCTTGAGGACGTGGAAATCCTTGCACAGCCACCATCAAGCCTCTCCCCAGCTCCAGCACTGGCGGAGATCACACGAGTCCTTTGTCAGCGTGACTGGAAAGTGAACTGGTCAGGTTGCTCCAGCCTCATTTCAGAGCACTCTGGTGAAAGAAGAACCCCCCAGTGGCTGTGATGCGTGGGCTGCAATTGCATCCCTACTGTGTGCCAGCAAAGGAGGAGGCCGGTGCAGTTGGTATGAGGGTCTTGAGGCTGAGTGGCAGGAAGTGCAGTACCAGCTACGCCACTGCATCCCACCCATTAGAACACACTGCACAGAGCAGACCTTTCATAATTTGAAAGAAAATGATTGCCTTTCTAGATGTGATGAGGGAGTGGTGAGGTGAGGTACCTGAGCTCACAGAATGCCCACAGCCTCACCAGCAGGCACTCAGCTGCCGGCTCAGCCTCAGCTCAGTCCTGACCACCTACTGCTAACCACCCTGCTCTTCAGCACACACGGGAGCAGCTGCCATCACAGCTTTGCCCAGATGCGGATGTGAGCCACCTTGAATTAACATCGGGTTGGTCTGCGGCCTGAACCAGCTGTCAGTTGTCCTGGGCTCTGTGCTGATGCCTCCCTGACCAGCATCCACAGGGACAAGAGAGGAGGGCAGGAGGGTGGCGAGACGCAGGTCAGGTGAGCAGAAACCGGACTGTACCCCCAGTGGAAGCCACAGCTCAGAACCTTCACCCCTCTGACTCTCATCTGAAAAATGGGGAGCATCCTGCCTGCTCCCCGAGCGGTGTGAGGGGCAGGATGTCATCAATTTTGGGGGTAGAGCTGGGACTGCCCGACTGCGAGCTTCTAGGACTGTCAGCTCAGAGACCAGCAGGGCGGGAGGAATCGCTCGATGACATCGGCAAGCGCAGTGAGGAGCAGACTGGAAGGGAGGGTTTATCCCAAAAGAACCGTGTGTCCCACTGTGTGTCTCCAGCCCCTCCCTTGCATTGTACAGTGAGCACCTGTACACACACCACCCAGGTGAAGAATGAAGCACCCACCCAGCCCAGGAGTGCCCCTCCCTGCGCCCTCCCTGACCTCTGACCCTGCCCCCTGCCCCCTGTGCTCAGCTCTGGCCTCTGAGCGATGACAGTCACTGAGCCTCACTCTTGGGACCCTCTTCGCTGCTCCTCGGAGCAGAGGAGGTGGGGCCAGGATCTGTCCCCAGTGCCTTGGCCACCTGCACACTGCCTGGCAAATCTCCTGTCTCTGCTGACTTTTCTCAGTGCTGTTCATTCGCTGTGTTCTGTAAACATTTATAGGACGACAATCCCAGCCCATGTCCTGGGCCCCCAAGAATGGGAGGGTCTCCCTCCACCCCTGCTGGGTTTGAGGGAAGGAGCCCACCACCAAGTGCCCCGGGCAGAATGAACAGGGCACCCTGAGCAGGTGCTACAGAGGTGAGGGCCACAGCCGGCTTCTCCTGCACCTCGGGCCAGGAGCCAGGGTGGGCTCGGGAGCCAGACTGACTCCAGCCGAAGTCCAGCCCCACCTCTGCAGGCACAGCCCAGGGAGTCAGCCCCAGCCCTGGCTTCCTTATCCACCCTACGGTGACCACAGCTGCTGAAATCTCACTGCATGGCCACTGCCCTCACTGATCTGCTTCCTACCCAAGCCTTTGGAGACACTGACCACGTGTGTGGCACCGGTCATGGGCAGCACAGTCCTACGTGGAGTGCAGAGACAGTGGCAGGGGCAGCAGCTGGCAGCTGGTGCCGAGGTACAGAGAAGCCTGGGAGCATCTGGGGCCGCTCCTCTGGCAGCTGGACACGCCTCCTGGCCAGCCCAGGGACAATAATTAAGAATCAGGTTTCCATCAAAAGGCTGTATTGCTGGGAGGGGTTATAAATCAAGATGACATTTTTATCACAGAGCAAAAATTAATTATTTAGCATGGGACATGTTTATGCTCTCTTAACTGCCAGCAGGGTGGCTTGACTCAGAGTGGCCAGACGGTTCCAGCACTGCAGGAATGGCTGCAGGAATGGTCCTCTCAGGGCTCTTGGTGCAAAGGGGAAACTGAGGCCCAGAGAGGGGAAGGGGCCTGTCTATGGTCTCACTGCCATTCATAGCAACTCTTCCGGCCCTGGAGCTCTCTGCGAGCCAGCTGGGTCCTGCTGTGGGCCCATCAGGAAGGGGTAGCCACGGCTCCCTCCAGCTGGCTCAGGTCTGGCATTTCCCAGGAATGGGAGGTGGGCCTTGGGGGTGCGGGCCCGGGGACGCGGGGTATTCAACGTCTCCTGGAGGACCGTGGGTCCCCATCCCGTGAGCTTCCAGCCCTCCTTCCTCCAGGAACTCTGGCCTCCTTCTCCCAGCCACCCCTGCCCTGGCTGCAGAAGCACTTGGAGCGTGGAGATGAATTCCTGTACAGACTCAGGCCCCTGGTGGCTGACTGCAGAGGGAGCCCACCTGAGCATCATCCTGTGGTCGTAGGGACCCCAGGACCCTCTGAAAGGGGGTTGTCCCAGCAAGATGGGAGGGGTCCCAGCACCTGCTGCTCGCTGAGTTATTCACTGGTAGGTGCTGTCAGAGTTCTCAGAGCCACCGGGGAGCAGAGTAGACGAGGGTCTCACTGCCAGCAGGACGGGCAGCTGAGCAGACGCTCTAGATGGGGACTCTGTCGCCCCCTGAACGGCTCCTCTGGCTCTCCGACGGTCCATCCCTTCCTCTCCTGCCCTTTCCTCTCCCTGTGCCCATCCATTCCCAGCCTGACCCTGGGCTCTGAGCCTGTGTGTGGCCAGCCACAGGGCCATGGAGTACGGTGGGAACCAGGTGGAAGTCCCCCCTGAGGGGCTGCTGGGCTGGGTTTGGGGCCAGCAAAGATGTGGGAGGGTGACCAGGCTAGGGCCACTGAGGGGGGTGGGGGGGAAGGGCTGGTCTTTGGGCAGAAAGAGTGACAAGAACTCACTTGCCAGTGGGTCTGAGCTGCAGGACCCCCGGCCTGGGTGAAGGTGGGGAGACCTGCATCCTGAGCGGGGCCCCAGCCCATCTTCCGCCTGGAAGCTTGTGTCCTCATCTGTTAAACGGGGGGTCACCCTTCCCTCATGAACACGTTGTGGGTGTGGCCCATACGGTGGCCATGGACAGCTTCTGTGGGTGGGGGCCCTGAACCAGGCCGTGGGAGACGCTGGCTGACTAGCTTCCCATTCCCCGCATGCCAGGAGGAGGGAGCAGAGCTTCCAGAGGCCCAGTGCTCCGGGATGCAGCTGGCCTAGGGGTTCACAGAGCATGGCACGGGCCCCACAGCTGCTCTTGCCTGTAAGTAGGTACTGTGGGCAGCCTCTTAGGCCTGATCGTGAGCCCTGTCCCTTTCTGCCAGCCCTGTCCACAACCCCCAGACTCTCCACCCTTCACCCCACACTCAGGCCTCCCTAGGGACAAGGAAGCTGGGGTCACCCCTCAGCACTGCCCCCACAACTGAACCCAGGGCCCCTCAGGGAGCCCCTCCACTTCCAGGAACCAGAAATGAAGCCCCATGGGCAGCTCCACGAAAGGACAGCTGCAGGCTCCGGTGAGTCTGGCATTCACACAGAGCAGACAGGAGGGAAGGCCCAGGGCTCCATGCATGCAGGAAGGGCAGCACCCTGCAGGGGGGCAGCCAGGTGGGAGGCCACGGTACTGCTCCTCAGGCTTGCTGGGTGCTGCGGGGCAGAGGTGGGAGCTCAGGCTTCAGAGAGAGGTGGGGAGGTTCAGATGCCAGCACCTCCACTGCTGTGAAGGGATCCAAGGGGGTCACTGTGCTGGGTGGACCCAGGCAGGTCACTGGTCTCTCTGGGGCTGGGTCTCTTTCTCCACAAATGCAGGTTATCACAGTGCTCTGCAACCTGAGAGTCAGAAGAGGATGGGACAACCTAGCGCAGCACCCGGTACAGAAGCGGATGGGACAACCCAGCACAGCACCCAGTACAGAAGAGAACGGGACAACCCAGTGCAGCACCCGGTACAGAAGAGGATGGGACAACCCAGCACAGCACCCAGTACAGAAGAGGATGGGATAACCCAGCGCAGCACCCAGTACAGAAGAACGGGACAACCCAGTGCAGCACCCGGTACAGAAGAGGATGGGACAACCCAGCACAGCACCCAGTACAGAAGAGGATGGGATAACCCAGCGCAGCACCCAGTACAGAAGAGGACAGAGACAACCTAGTGCAGCACCTGGTACAGAAGAGGATGGGATAACCTAGTGCAGCATCTGGTACAGAAGAGGATGGGACAACCTAGCACAGCACCCGGTACAGAAAAGGACAGGGACAACCTAGTGCAGCACCCGGTACAGAATAAGATGGGACAACCCAGTGCAGCACCTGGTACAGAAGAGGATGGGATAACCTAGCACAGCACCCAGTACAGAAGAGGACAGGATAATCCAGAACAGCACCCAGTACAGAAGAGGATGGGATAATCCAGCACAGCATCCGGTACAGAAGAGGATGGGACAACCCAGCACAGTACCCAGTACAGAAGAGGATGGGATAACCTAGCGCAGCACCCAGTACAGAAGAGGACGGGATAACCTAGCGCAGCACCTGGTACAGAAGAAGATGGGATAGCCTAGCACAGCACCCAGTACAGAAGAGGATGGGATGACCTAGCACAGCACCCGGTACAGAAGAAGACGGGAACAACCTAGCACAGCACCCGGTACAGAAGAGGATGGGATAACCTAGTGCAGTACCTGGTACAGAAGAGGACAGGGACAACCTAGCACAGCACCCAGTACAGAAGAGGATAGGATAATCTAGCACAGCACCCGGTACAGAAGAAGATGGGGACAACCTAGCACAGCACCTGGTACAGAAGAGGACAGGATAACCTAGCACAGCACCCAGTACAGAAGAGGATGGGACAACCTAGCACAGCACCCAGTACAGAAAAGGATGGGACAACCTAGCACAGCACCTAGTACAGAAGAGGACAGGATAACCTAGCACAGTACCCACTACAGAAGAGGATGGGATAACCTAGCGCAGCACCCAGTACAGAAGAGGACAGAGACAACCTAGCACAGCACCCAGTACAGAAGAAGACAGGGACAACCTAGCACAGTACCCAGTACAGGGTGAGGTCCACAGATGCTGACTGTGGCCAGCAACTGTGCCCCTGGCACCCCTAGCCCCCAGGCAGAGCAGCAAGGAAACAGGGATATAGGCAGGGCTCTTGATTGTCGTGAGTGGCATCCTCGCCTCCCGTGGTGGGGGTAGGGCGGGACATGTGGCAGCAGGAGCACAGGCCTGGGATCGCGGTTCTGCAGTGTGGTCACAGCAGGCAGACAGGCCGGCACAAGAGGGAGTAAGGTGGACTGGCCGGGTCAGCGGGGCCTGAGTGCCCAGCAGAATGGACTTTATCTGGAAGTCAGAGGTGGGATGTAGTCAGGTCTGATCTTCAGAAAGACCACCCTGGCCAAGGGCGGGGACAGATCAGAGGGGGAATACGAGTAGGGAGGAGGGAGTGGAGGGGAGGCCTGGGGTGGGCAGAGGCCAGTGGTCAGGAGGGGAGAGTCAAAGCGGCTGTAAGGGTGCAACCTGGAGGGTTGTGTGGAAGAAGTGCCATTTCCACCCTTGACTTGTGGGTGTCCTTGCCTTGTTCATTGCTGCCCCAAGGATGGGGGCCATGGTGGGCATGCAGGTGGGCAGAAGAGGTGGGGCCTGCCACCCACCAGGGCAGAGCAGACCACAGCTCTGGAACTGCACAGCTTTGAAGCTCCCTGTCCCTGGTGAGAGGGGCAAGTGGGGCCCCTCTCCAAAGATGAGAAAACTGAGGCTCAGACCATCTCTGCCTCCCTGAAGTGGGCTTCTGGAAGCCAGCATGGGAGCAGCCAGGCAGAATCTGCACACGGCGTGGCCTTGCCCTGTGACTGGAAGTCCCCGAGTCAGTTTCT
Organism: Colobus angolensis palliatus; assembly: GCF_000951035.1. Taxonomy (NCBI): domain Eukaryota; kingdom Metazoa; phylum Chordata; class Mammalia; order Primates; family Cercopithecidae; genus Colobus; species Colobus angolensis. The sequence continues at coordinate 1,109,169 of NW_012114522.1, read as the reverse complement.
TCATCTTTAAAATGAGGTCACATCCCCACCTCCCTCCCTCCCGGGGGTGGGGGGTGTGATTGGAGGGTACAAACTGCACCCAGAGAGTGCCCTGCACCGAGGCAGTGGATGCCACCCACCTGGTGCCCGCCGTGATGGATGCCATCTGGCCTTTTCGAGTGACTTCAGACTTGAAAAGTGGCCTTTTCGAGTGACTGGCCTTTTCAAGTGACTTGAAGAGAAGACAGAACACCTGCGTTTGCCTGGCGCTCTGGTGTCTGAAGGCCCTGGCAGGGCCCAGGGCTCCCTGCCGTACGGACAGTCATGGGGGTGCTGAGATGGGCCCCTCACCATGTCGCAGAGGCCCCAGTTACAATCAGGTATTAATATTTCCAACACAGATATTTACAAACCTCTCCAGAGACTGCACTGATGGAGTATTGGTGATCACGTTCAGCTAAAAAGAGTATATTGATCCAGGGGAAAAAAGAGGTCACTTCTTTTTAAACCCAAACCTATAAAACACTGAAATCCATCAACCCCCAGTTCCCAGGCTGCAGAGTGACATCGAACCCTGGCTGTGGTCTCCCTGGCCTGGTCAATACAGCTCCATTAGGGGCCACTTGCCTCATCCCCACCCAGGCCCTGTCCAACCCTGTGGCTGTCCAGATTAATACGCACCCCAGCTCTTTAATTCTCTGTCCATTAGTCTCACATTGCCAGCTGACCAGCTTGGCTATTGATCTTGAGGAAGGCCCGCTCAGAGGGTCCCGGCCCTGCGAGGTCAGTGGGGGACGCCGTGACAGCTTTTGCCGGCCCGAGGGCAGAAGCTGCAAAGTTTCCGGGAGTCCATCCTTCTGTGCACAGAATCTGGTGCCTCCAGAGCTGGCTGCAGGAAGGCTGAGGGGCCTCACACGTGAGCCGGACCGAGGTCCTCCAGGCCCCTGTTACTCACCGTAGCTCGGAGACACCGGCGGGCCCCAGGCTGCACCATCCAGGGCCTGGGTCTCACCTTGGGACATGGGGGCCCAGGAGGGGCTGGGGGCTCAATACTTTGGGCATCTTCTCATGCCAGGCACCAGACAGGCCCCTGGTCCCTGCCCCCTTTTCCACTTGAGAGGCTGAAATTTCCGAGCATTTATGTCCCCATGAAGGTCACCCGACTGGTAAGTGAGTGAGGCGGGTTTCACTTCCCCCGCCAGCCCGTAGCTTCCCACCTCGTGATGAACAGAACAAGGGAGGTGCAAAAGACAGGGCGAGGCCGCCAGAGATGGGAGGGCACCAGGGGCGAGGCCACCAGAGACGGGCGCCCACACTGCACCAGGTGCCGCCCAGCAGGGCTCAGTGGAGAGGCGGGGCCGAGGGAGCCACGTGGCTGCTGTGTGGGAAAGAGGATGAGGCTGCACACAGAGGAGCCCGGACCCGCTCTGGGAGCAAGAGGGGGCATGACGGTGCCTCTCAGGGGCTTCTAGCCTGGGTGTGAGGCAGAGGACAGCCTGGACGGAGGAAGACCTCAGGACTGGCCAGGGCCATCCAGGGGAGACATGGCAGAGTCCAGACCACGGTCGTCCAGGGGAGACATGGTGGTGCCCAGACCAGAGCCTGGGGCCAGTGAGGGTGGAGCAAAATCGTCCTCAACAACCACAGAGCAGCGGACCTGCCGGTGACCCACAAGGGTGGCAGGTGCCATCCCCACACCCGCCCCCTCCCTGTTCTGCACTTTGCCCCTGATGTTACAAACCCCCAGCCAGCAGGGCAATGTCAGAGGCCATGAGAACTCCTCACGTGCACGCATTGGGGCTCCTCTGGGGCTCCTCCAGAAGCAGCAAGGGAGTTGGGAGGAGGCAGTGTGGGAGCCCACAGCCCGGATGGGACCCAGGCTCAGCCTCCTGCCACTGCCAGAGCAGCCTTGGGCACGTGCACAGAGCTCTCTGAGCCTCAATTGCCTCATCTGTAAAATGGGGATAAGCACACTGACCCCTCCCAGGCAGGGAGGGCTACAAAGAGGCAAACAGACAGCAGGGACCCCACCAGAGCTGCTCCCCCAGGCCCTCCACCTGCTGTCTCCACAGATGCTGTGGTGGGAATTTCTTGAAGGCACGGACACTTTGCATTTTTCTCCCAAAATGAAGTGAGTTCTAATTCCTGTGTCATTGTCCAACCGTCTTGAATTTGATCACATTTTCTCACCTGAAAATGATCTTAGCGCCGTGGCGTAGGTTGGAGGAAGCAATGGGGTTGACTGAGCAAGGGGGGCTGGCATCTCCCGCTGAAACCACTCCCTGCCCAGCACCCTGCCAGGGCCCAGCCCCCGGCCCCCACCAGGTAAAGGCTTACTGAGAAGTGAACTGAACCCCGAGAAGGAGCGGCAGGAGCTGGGGAGGAGAGGCTGGGCAGGGGGCCTCCACCTGGAGCGTGGACGCTGTCTGCCAGCTCTGCCTTGGGGAAGAGGAAGGCCCCGTGAGCCGGCACGTAGGCAACTTGGCTTCCAAGAACACTGCTGTCACCTGTGGGGAGGACATCCCCGTGGGTGCATAGCATCCCCCAAACCTGTGTCCACCCAGAGCCTCAGAGTGTGCCCTCATTTGAGCACAGGGTCTTTGTCAGTGTAGTTAGTCAGGTCGAGATGAGTTCACTCTGGATCAGGGTGGGCCTAAATCCAATGCCTGGTGTCCTCAGGAGAAGAAGAGGGGACACAGAGGGCTGAATGAGCTGCGAGCACGGAGGCAGAGATCACAGGGATGCGGCCACAAGCCAAGGATGACAGAGGACCACCGGAGCCTGGAGGAGCCGGAGAGAGGCCGGAACGATGGCCCTCCCAGCCGCAGGAGGAGCCTGCCCTGCCCACACCTGGATCTCGGACTTCCAGCCTCCGGAGCTGTGAAGCAACAACGTGCTGTGGTTTGAAGCCCCCGGTTGATGGTCCTTTGCTTTGGCAGCCACAGGACACTGGCCCTAACCCCAGAGCTTGGGGCCTGCCCTCCCGGCCAGCCGTCTTGAGTGAAACCTAGGAGGGGCTAACCTCACTGCTTACGCTGGGAGCTGTGCCGAGTTCCAGGAGAAAACCAAGTGCAGCAGAGAGGCGACACATCCGCGGCCCTGCGGTGAAGAATCTGTTTAGCCATTCCTGAAGCCAGCAGGGCCCTGGGAGCCCAGGCATCCCCCAACGAACCCCGCACGGGAGGCCCAGCAGACGTCACGGGGTCGCCTTGGGGTGTGAGTTCATCACGTCCTCACTCACATCCCTGGGGCTGGTGGAATGCAGGCAGCTTGCAGGGCCGTGCCCCTGCTCTGATCAGCCCAGGAAGATAGCAGCCAGGTTCCCACCACACAAGGTCACCTGGGCCTCAAAAGTGAATCCTAGCAGCACCAGCCCCAGCCCACCCTGAGGCCAAGGCCGACAAGCACTCAAGAGATGGGTGCCAGCCAAAGCATGCCCACTGCCTCAGCGCCCGCTGTCTGCAGCCCCTCAGGTGGGACGAGGCCAAGGCTGATGCAGCCAAGGCAGGGATACCCCACCATGCAGAACTTGGCTCTTCAGCAGTCTCACTTATCCAGGGCTCTATTTTAAACTCAGAAGGGGCCAGAAAGGTTTTCTGGGTTGCCAACCTACACGTCTAAAGCTCCTGTGCTAGCAGCTACTCAAAGTGCTCACGCAGATCCTGCCACCTGTTACCCCAGGATATAGTGACCTGTTTCAGAGCACAGAGCAGGTTAAACCTCTAAATGTGAAGAGGAAGAGGATCTCGCCCAAAATGCAGGTGAAAGAGTAGCCACCACTTGCCAGCAAAGAAAATGCAGATGGAGGTGCAGGAACACTGGCGTCCACCGCCCAGCCCTCTCATGCAGAAACCAGTCTTCCACACACATCGGCAGCCCAGGCACCATCCTCCAGGGCCTTTGTCACCCGGGAAGGATTTACCTACAGTTCTAGGCTGGAGGCTGCAGAAATGGAGATGATTCTGGAACATCTCCTGCCCTCAGGGGGTTCTCTGCTTGTGTAATAAAACATTTGAAGATGGTGTAAGGACTGAGGTACAAATTGGCTGTTGTTTCAGAGGCTTAAACACCGTAGGGCCAGGAGATCAGGGCTCGACAGGCAGCCCCTCCTTGACGTGGTCAAGTGCATTGCCCCTCTGCAAGGTTTCTGGGACAGCCCTCATCCACTCTGCACTCCAGGGAGTTAAGGGAAGGAGAGAGGCTGACCTTCCCCTGGCAGGCCCAGCCCCGAAGTACTGCCCACAGCACTCCCATCCCACGCTTTGGCATGTGGTCTCCTGGACACACTCAGCTGTAAGGGAGGCTGGGAAATGCAGGCTTTCTTCGGGTGCCTGAGAGCTACAAATCAGAAGTTCTATCGCTGTCAAGGACAGGAGAACAAGTACCGGGGGTGGATCGGAGTTGCTGCCGCTGCAGGCCTACAAGATGCCAACTAAGGACAGATGTCTCTGGAGGGACGCAGATGGCCTAAACCCATGCCTCTCCTCCATGTTCCTGCCCCCAAGAGCTGCCCTGCTGCCTGGTGCTCAGGGAACTGCAGACTCAAGGTGTGCAGTTGGTGACATCAAGACCTGTGCACATCTGCTCTCCCTGCCCCAGCCCAGGGACCTGCAGTAAAGAGGCTGGCTTGGATGAGGTGGTGTGGGTACAGCTGGGGCCCAGAGACTGCACTGGGATGGCAATTGACCAACTCCATCGTGAAAGCGTTTGGGAAATAGATAGCCATGATGGCTTCACGTGGATGTAATCAATGCCACTGAAACATACACTTAAAAATGGTCGCTGGGTGCAGTGGCTCATGCCTGTAATCCCTACTTTGGGAGGCCAAGGCAGTTGGATTACCTGAGGTCAGGAGTTTGAGACCAGCCTGGCCAACATGGCGAAACCTCGTCTCTACTAAAAATACAAAACTTAGCTGGGCGTGGTGGCGGGTGCCTGTAATCCCAGCCACTTGGGAAGCTGAGGCAGGAGAATCACTTGAACCAGGGAGGTAGAAGCTGCAGTGAGCTGAAATCACACTACTGAACTCCAGCCTGGGTGACAGAGCGAGACCCCATCTCAAAAGAAAAAAAAAAGGTTAAAACTGCAAACTATATAGATGTAATCACACACACACACAAGTGTAAAACACCAGTAACACCTGTATGGTTGTCTGGTGGAGGGTACCTACCACCCCAGGAGAGGGCTGCTGGGAAGGGGTGTGGTGGGGTTTGTGGGTGGGGGTCTCTGTCCCTAGGGCGGAGCTGGAGTCATCAGGAGACAGGCAGCAGCTGGTGGAAGGAGGCCTGGGGAGGTGGCTCCAGCACCGGGCAGGAGGCTGCAGAGGAGAGCAGGGAGGGGCCAGGGCGGGCTCTGAATGCAACCGTGCGGGCACCAGGCCTGTGGGGGTATCTCCAGACCTTGCCTCATGCTTCCCTCTGGAGCTGGCACTGGCACTCCCATCCCACAGATGAGGAAACTGAGGCTCAGAGAGGCAGAGTGAGTTCGGCAAAGCTGCACCGGCAGCAGGACTCATTTATTTCCTGGCTCCTCATGGGGCTCTTCCCTCTCCTTCTCACAGCGTATCTGGGTCCTCGGCCCAGGGATCCCATGAGGCAGGACAACATCCTCCCAAAACAGAACTCAGTCTCCAAAGGAAGTCTCCTGTCTCCAAAGGAAGTTGTGGGGCCAGAGGAGCCCGGCCTCTCCAGATCTCACCTGCCCTGGTCCTGCCACAAGGAGGACACTTGCCGGCCAAGCAGGCAGAGGTAGAGACAGAGACCCACAGGCCAGGAGGAGGAAGGGACAGAGGTCCACAGGCCAGGAGGAGGGAGAGGCGGAAGCCCACAGACGGGGAGGAGGGAGAGATGGAGGCCCACAGACCGGGAGGAGGGAGAGATGGAGGCCCACAGACCGGGAGGAGGGAGAGGCAGAGGCCCACAGACCGGGAGGAGGGAGAGGCAGAGGCCCGCAGGCTGGGAGGAGGAAGAGGCAGAGGCCCACAGGCTGGGAGGAGGGAGAGATGGAGGCCCACAGGCCGGGAGGAGGGAGAGATGGAGGCCCACAGGCCGGGAGGAGGGAGAGGCGGAAGCCTGCAGGCCAGGAGGCTTTTCTCCCAACCTTGGCATCTCCAGATAATGGTGATGATCATGGCTGTTTGCTGCAGAATTCCCGTGTTCCCACCTGGCCGTCCTGAGGACCGAGAATGGGATCGTGAGGAAGGAAGGGAGACTGGGCGGTGTGGAGGGGCTGCTGGGCCGGGAGCAGATTACAGCATCCACTGTGCTCACCTACGGCTACAGTGGGGGCTGCCCGGTGCTCCACCCGGGCCTCAGTTCCAGCGGGAGCCCATGTCCTCCCTACCTGAGAGCACCAATTATCTAATTAGCCTCCTAGAGCCACAGAGCATGGGGCTCTGGGCTTGGCAGTCACTGTTGTGTGCACCTAAATGGCTCAACGTCAAACTTCTTTGACAAATTGAGAACAGAATGTCAGTCAACACTCCCTTTCTCTAGGGAGACTGTAAAGACACCCCCACTTCTCGCTTCTGAACCCCAGCATGTAATTGCCCCTCCCCGCTTCGTAGCACAGCCTTGGGGTCTTCTCCTGACAGACTGCCAGGCAGCTGAAGCCCCCTCACCCAGGATCACCGATGTTTGTAGCCGATGGATCAATAAGTCGCCTGAGGCCCAGGGGAGGCCCGCATCCCTGCTGCCCCTCTCTAGTTGCAGAATTAAAAGGCAAGCTTGTTGTTGGCGTTGTAATGAGCTATGTCCCCAGGGCTCCTGTTACAAGGAGCTGAGAGCTCGTTCCTCCGTTCCTCCGTAGGCCGGGGTCAGAGGCCTCTTGCTCCTTCCTGAGATGAGTGGGTCTCAGGATGTGGTGGCAGCTGCCACGGGTCCCCTTCCTTCTGCTGGGGACCAGGGTCTAGACACCCAGGGTATCCAAGCTACAAGAGCCCCCTCACTCCTGGGCTTCACGTACAGATGGGAAACCAAGGCCCAGGTGAGGACAAAAGGTTTGCCCTGAGCCCGTAGCAGGCAGCTGAGTAGTTGTAATATTATTAACTTTTTTCAAAATTCTTAAAATTCCTAAGCTTAGCACATAAAGTCCTTCATGTGGGAACTGTTGCTTTCCAAGCCATCAGGAATCACTAACTACACACACACACAGCACACATGTACATACAGCACACAGGTGCACACACACACAGGTACACATGCACACCGCACACAGGTGCACACACACATACACACAGGTACACATGCACACACAGCACACAGGTGCACACACACATACACACAGGTACACATGCACACACAGCACACAGGTGCATACACACATACACACGCAGGTACACATGCACACACGGCACACAGGTGCACACACAGGTACACACAGGTGCACATACACATACACACATGTGCACACACGGCACACAGGTGCACACACAGGTACACACAGGTGCACACACACAGGTACATGTGCACACACGGCACACAGGTGCACACACATACACACAGGTAGACATGCACACACAGCACACAGGTGCACACACACATACACACAGGTGCACACACATACACACAGGTACACATGCACACACAGCACACAGGTGCACACACACATACACACAGGTACACATGCACACACGGCACACAGGTGCACACACACAGGTACACATGCACACACGGCACACAAGTGCACACACACAGGTACACATGCACACACAGCACACAGGTGCACACACACAGGTGCACATGCACACAGCACACAGGTGCACACACAGGTGCACACATACACATGCTTTCTTCATTCTTATGATTGGATCCCTCACTTCAGTTCTCCAAGGGCCTCTGCCCTGGCCGTTCCCTGTGCCTTGAGTACCCTCGCCGCTCCCCTTATTTGTTCAGCCAATCCCTGCCCTTTCACAAAGCCCAGCTTGGGTGTCAACTTCTCTAAAAAGGATTTCCTCATCCCCCAGCCTCAGGTGGGCGGGGGCCTCCTCTGGGATTCCACAGTGTCCATGCTTCCCTGTGTTCCGGTCCATGTGGGCCTGTGTGGACCCGTGTGGTCAGCGCCTCTGGCTACCCCGCAGAACTGTGACTGTCTCTGGGGCTTGGCGGAGGCTCTGTGGTCCCCAGCCCAGCACACCAGAGTAGCTGCTCAGTGAATACTAAGTGGATACAAAATTCCTCCACTTCCAAAAAAAAAGAAAAGAAAAGAAAGAGAAAGAAAGAAAAAATAATAATTCCTCCATTTTCTAAATTAAAAAAAATCCTCCATCTCCTGTCAATCAAACAGTGCTCTCCAACCCAGATGTGCTGACCATTGCCTCCTCCATGGGCTTCAATGGAATCATGCACTTTCGCTGACCCAGGAGGCTGGCCCCAAATCTGGTGTCTCAGGTGGACCTGGGTGGGCTTCAAACTTGAAGTCTCTGAGTGCTTCAGGAAAATCCCACCAGGAAGGTGTGTGCTCCCTTCTCTTCTCACAGTCAGGGAAGGGCCTAGGGGCTGGGGGCAGGCCAGAGAGACCCATTTGGGGGACAAGTTGTTGCAGCGAGGACTTAGAGGAACCTCAGAACCCCCACCTGGGGCCTGCTTGGTGTACGGGCTTGGGTCCAGCTTCTCAAACAAGTTCCCAGGGACTGGAAAGGAAGGAGGTATCTTTGTTTAGTGAGTGCAGAGCTCTACTGAGGATCCTGTCTTCAGGGAAATGGAACCAATGGGAGACACACACACACACACACACACACAGAGGGAGACGCACACACACACACAGAAGGAGACGCGCACCCACACGTGCACACACACACAGAGGGAGACACACACACGCACACACACACAGAGGGAGACACACACACGCACACACACAGAGGGAGACACACACGCGCACACACACAGAGGGAGACACACACACGCACACACATACACACACCGAGGGAGGCACACACACACGCACACACACAGAGGGAGATGCACACGCGTGCGCACACACAGAGGGAGATGCACACACACACAGGGAGACGCACACGCCCACATGCGCACACACACAGGAGACGCACACACACACATAGGGAGACACACACATACACACACAGAGGGAGGCACACACACGCACACACACAGAGGGAGACACACACATGCACACACACGCAGAGGGAGACGCATACACATGCATGCACACACACAGAGGGAGACGCACACACACGCGCGTGCACACACACACACAGAGATGACATTATTATAAGGAGTTGGCTTTCTGGAGGCTGGCCAGCCCCCACTCAGTAGAGTCAACGTTCCTGCTGGAGTCTGGGGCCAGGCGCTGCTGGAGAGCCATTGTGAGCTGGCCCGGCTCACACAGCCAGGCAGGGAAGTGCCCTCTGCCCAGGGAGAGGCAGCCCTCTGTTCCGTGCAGGCCTTCGACGGGTCAGATGTGGCCCACGCACTAGGGGAGGGCTACCTCCTTTACTCAGTTTGCAGGTTCAAATGTGACCCTCATCTGAAAATACCTTCCCAGAAACAGCCAGAATAATGTTTGGACCAAACATCTGGACATCCCGTGGCCCGGTCAAGTTGACACATAAAATTGACCAACACGGGAATAATGGAAAGGGCCTGGGGAGAGACAGTGGTGATGGGTACATGGCGTGGTGGATGTCTTTAATGCTATTGCTTGTGAATTGCAGTGATTAAATGATAAATATTATGTTAGGTATATATTACCACAATTGAGAAAACCACAAGGTAGATATTTAGAGATACCACATCTTACCAGATTTTCTTTTAAAGGCTATAATTAGCAAAACCCTTCCCATGAGGTTCAGAACCAGGGTGAGCAAACTTTGTAAAGGCCTAGAGAGTCCGTGTTTGCAGCTGTGGACCGGCCAGGAAAGCAGCTGAAGGTAACAAGTACAGGAAAACGTCATTTATGAACATGAAAATTTGAATTTCTTATCATTTTCATGTGTCACAAAATATTTGTCTTCCTCTGATTCTTTTCAGCCATTAAAAACATAAAAGCCCTTTTGAGATCACCAGTTGTATCAAAACAGAGCAGATTCAGCCCAGGGGCTGTTGTTTCCCAACCCCTGATCTAGACAAACAGCATCTGCGGCCAAGAACGCCAAGGTGGGCGCCAACCGCAAGCAAGCACAGCCCCAAGGGCTCAGCCAGGCCAGGGCCACTGGGCATCTGCAGTCCAGTCTCGCTGTGTGTGCTGCTTAGGTGCAGAGCGCAGGCTTCCCAGGGCTGGGTGGGGATGGGCAGGGGACAAATAGGGGAGGCAGGTACCCAGGGGACCCAGAAATGCCAACCGCCAGGCTGCTCCAAGCAGGGACACCCCAGCAACCCTGGGGCAGCGGGCATCCACCCTCTCAACGTCCACCCCCAGGTCCTTTCTGCCACCCCAGCAGCCCCACCTGAGCCCTGGCAGCGCCAGCTCCTGCTGGATCCTTGCCTGCTCCCACATCCAGGGTGACACCTTGCTGGAGGCCCACCCCTCCCAGGCTGGCTGCTCCAGAAAAGCCTGTGGGCAACAGACCATGGGGACCGCTGGGGGTGCCTGGGACTGAGGGCTGTCTCAGGGTCCATGACTTTCAGTGGTGCACCTGGTCACCCTCCATGCCACCCCTATGGTCCCAAGGCCCCTGACTGGTCCAATCAGCAGAGGGAGGGCTGGGACAGGAGGGACAGAGGATGCCATCACCCAGTGCCCCTGCAGCCGGCATCGTGCCGGGCACACTTAGCAGCTCAAGAACTAGAAGGAACAGGTGAGGGGACCAGATGACTCTTATCGTTCAGATTCCCTTTTACAATGTGTGGTCTATGCGCCCAACAGCAGGGAGCAGGGCAACCCACGCTGCAGGCGGCACAGGAAGAATCTCCCTGACAGACGCAAGCAAAAGAGCCAAGCCTGGGTGATTCTGTTTCCCCAAAGTACAAAAGAAACAAGTAAAGCCAGCCCCCAGTGTTACCTTCGGGGAGTGGCTGAGGGGTGCTTCAAATGGCCGTGCTCTGGTCCTGGCCCGGTGCCGGTCCCCCAGCGGGGCTGAGAGGTTGCCCACTACGCACTTAGGGTCCATGCACCTCGCCACGTGTTCCTGTGTGCACCGAAGCAAGTGCTTACGGAGGGAGAAGGTGCCTCCTTACGAAGCATCTCCCCCTTGGCTCTGTGTGACCCGCTAATGAGCCGCTTGACCAACCTGGGCCAAGTATCTCCACCAGTCTGGGCAAGTGCTGGGCCCTAGGAGGGGAAGCTCCCTACTTGTGTTCAGAGTCCCCCAAGGGCAAGGCATTCTTACCCCTCATTTTACAGATGAGAAAGCTAAGGCCAAAGAGGTGGTCAGTGGCCCAAAGTCACCCTGTGTGCCAAGAGGCAACCCCCATCTGCCAGAGCTCCGAGCACTCTGTCTTCCCTCTCTGTAACATCCTTTCCTGTCTTTCAGGAAAAGGAGTTCCCATACCTGCCTTCCTGACCAGAAATCCCAAACTCACAGCCCAGACCCCAGACCTAGGGGGATCCCCCCTCCCCTGCTGGAGGCGCTGCTGGCCAGGCATTTAGTCTGCAAATACCCTGACAAGACAGGTCATCAATGTGAAATTATCGCCATCAGCAGGGCCAGGCAGCCCGGCCTCCCATTATGACCAAATGAATAACTCCGTTTAGAGAAGTCGTTTAGGGCGCTGCCCCAGACAATGACTCCTGTCAAAAGATTTACCGAAGCTCAGGGGCAATGTGGCGGGAGGCCCCGTGGGCCTGGCCTCAGAGTTTATCAGCTCATGCAGAAAACAAAGATTGCAGCGTGGACCATTTCGCCGCTGAAATTCATGCCTTTTGACCCCAAATGAAGAGATAATCCTGGGGCTTGTTTCCACTTGAGCTTAGAGACATTGTAAACAGCTGGCTCTGAAGCAGAACCTCACATTGGCCTTGGGTGGAAAACAAGTCATCAACCACACTGTTGGGGAAAGCAGTTCATTACTTCATTTTACTCCACTCTCTTGGAAGCACCCCCTAGGAGAATTCTATTTTTAAATTGAGTGCTTGGTAGAACTCTCGGTAAAGGAACATGCTGGAGGATGTGCTTCCTCCAATCCCCTACTGAAGACTGTAAACTCAATCATGATGTAAACTTAACCATTTTCCCCTTGGCTACCAGGAAGCTCAAAGGCCAAGGAAAGCTTAAATTCGTCAGCAAGGCTGGTCCTTTATATTATGACATGTGCATTCTCCTTTACTTTCCTGTTGTGGATTCTATTTACATTTAATGATGTTTGTTTAAGGAGCTTCATGATGTAAACAGCTTCATATCCTTTGTTGAAAGAGTAAGGGCTGTGAGTAAACCATGGCGGGCTTCCAAGAAGGTGGAGTGGACAGCCAGAGGCAATAACAGGATTCGCCAAGGGACACCAGGTAGGAAGACCCACGCAAAGGCAGCTTGGGATGATCCACTCGCCCAGCATGAGAGGGGTGCCTGGTTCTGCCTAGAAACTCAAGAAATACTACATGAATGCATGAATGATGAACGGATAACTGAGCACTGAGTGAGTGGCCAGCAGGCCCTGGACGCAGGCACTGTGCTCGGCCTCTGCTGCTTGGGGGTCCTCTCCTGCCTTGTGAGGCCAGCCAGCACCTCTCTCACAATGGGGAGATGAAACCCACAGCGGCGACCTGGCATGTGCATGGCGCAGTCTACAAGAGCTCCTCCGCCTTCTCCTCTTTTCAGGGTGAGGTCATGTTTGACCAGTGCAAGTTAGGTGGCAGATGCCAAGACAGTGTGCATGCTGCGATTAGAAGCTGGAATGTTACAAAGGATGATAACGGCAGCTCCAGAGCCTTTCCTGAACCCCAGGCGCTGCCCTAAGCAACCCGTGTGGACTAACCCCAGTGAGGCCCACACCCTCGCAAGGTAGGAATTCTCATTGTCATTTTACAGACTACAAAATGGAAGTGTGGCAACTTTAAAACGTGTCTACAAATTCTTGGATCTCCTGGCATGGAGAGGCAGGTCACAGACCACACACACGCACGTGCATGCCTACGTTGAAACTGGCTGGCTGGGATTGTGTCTCTTTTGTAGCCAATATCGTGACAGTGAGGTTAGTTGAGACAATGTGGTGGTGCCAACAGTTCCGGTTTTTGTAGCCCAGGCACCAAAAATGTGAGCAAAGTGAGATAATCTCAGCCCCCAGGCACTGAGTCCCCCGTCTTCCCAGCAGGGGTCCCCCAGACTGTGTGGAGCAGACAAGTCATCCCCACTGGCTCCTTCCACAAAGAGGTTGTGGCTTTATTTTGAGGTTTGAGGTGGCTTGTTATACATTGACAGGACAGAGATTTGGTGTCTGGGCAGATCCCAAGCGTTAACTCTGGTCCTGGGCAGTGGATAGAAGTTAAAGGGGCCTTGAGAAGACTGCCAGTGAGGGCTTGAGGAAGACCAGGAAGAACATTATTGGAAACCAGAGAAAAAGGGAGGTCAGTAACCCAAAGGAGGCCAATACTGCCACAAGCTACAACGTGGAAAGCAGGAAATGTACCTAATTAACTCAGTGATGTAGCAAGCTTTCTTCTGTAAAGGGCCAAATGGTAAATATTTCAGATATCGTGGAGAAGATGGTCTCTGTTGAAACTCCTCAAGTCTGTAGTTGTAGCTCAAAAGCAGCCATCAACAATACACCAATAAATGGGCATGGCTGCATTCCAATAACACTGTTTATGAAAACAGGCAATAGGCTGGATTGCTCACCCCTGATCTAGCTAAGATGTCCAGGAAAATATATTGAAAGTGTCACTTTCTCCTTGCAGCCTATGATAAGATGCAAGAGGAAGGAGGTGAGCTGAAGAGCAAACTGCTGAATTTTCAAGATAAATTTTCGGAAAATTTAAAGGAACCAGAGTTTGCTGGGTGATTATGTGATAATGATGATGATGATGGTGATGGTTATGATGATGATGGTGATAGCAGTGATGATGATGGTGGTGGTGAAGGTGATGGTGGTGGTGAGGGTGATGGTTGTGGTGGTGAGGGTGATGGTGGTGATGGTGATGATCGTGGTGGTGGTGATGGTGATGGTGGTGGTGGTGATGGTGATGGTGGTGGTGGTGATGATGGTGGTGGTGAAGGTGATGGTGATGTGGTGGTGGTGGTGATGGTGATGGCGATAATGATGATGGTGATGGTGATGATGGTGGTGGTAAGGGTGATGGTTGTGATGGTAAGGGTGATGGTGGTGATGATTGTGGTGGTGGTGGTGATGGTGGTGACAGTGATGGTGGTGATGGTGATGGTGGGGGTGGTGATGGTGGTGGTGGTGATGGTGGTGATGGTGATGGTGGGGGTGGTGATGGTCGTGGTGGTGATGGTGGTGATGGTGGTGGTGGTGATGGTGGTGATGGTGGTGGTGATAATGATGGTGATGATGGTGATGATGAGGGTGATGGTGGTGATGATCATGGTGGTGGTGATGATGATGGGGATGATAACAGTGTTGGTGATGATGGTGGTGATGGTGATGATGGTGGTCGTGATAGTGGTGATGGTAATCATGATAGTGGTGATGATGGTGATGGTGATGATAATTATGATGGTGATAATGATAGTGGTGATGATGGTGGTGATGACAATGATAATTATGATGATTATGGTGATTATAGTGGTGATGGTGATGATGGTAAGTGTGATGATCATAGTGACAGTGGTGATGATGGTGGCAATGGTGATGATGATAGTGGTGATGGTGATGATGATAGTGGTGATGATGGTGACAATGGTGATGGTGACAATGGTGGTGGTGGCAATGGTGATGATGATAGTGGCAATGGTGATAATTATGATGATAGTGGTGATGGTGATAGTGATGATGATCATGATGGTGGTGGTGATGATGGAAGTGATGGGGATGGTGGTGATAGTGATGACAATGGTGGTGATGATGGTGATAGTGGTGGTGATGATGATGACAGTGATGATAATTGTGATGATGGTGGTGATTATAGTGGTGATAACATTAATGATGGTGATGATCATTAGAGCCAAGGGGAGGGAATGCAGTGTTATGTGTGGTACAGCTTAGAATTTCTCAGTGGCCAGAATTGTACGCTGCATCCATCATTGCTATCTTCTGTCCCTGTCCAGCTATCCGTGCTTAGCAGTGTGAGCTCTTTGAAGGCAGGGTCATGCCTGATCCTTTCCTTCCCCGTCCACCCCAAAGCTGGCCATACACTGGTGCTCCTTCAACAGGAGCTTAAGGATGGTGAGTGTGGCGGTGAGGGGGGATCTCTTTGGAAGACATGAAACCACAAACCTTACATTTCCTCTCTCCTGTTCTATTATCCAGAGGTATCTCCTGTGGTCCCCTTGCAGTCAATTATAACAGAATTTCTTTTTTTAAAAAAACTCACCTGGCTTCATGTTTCTCTAAGATATTTTCTGACTCCTTTTGCACTAGAAGCCCTTCAAAGAGGGGACATATCCTTCACATCACATTCTCTCTTGACCCAACAGGCTGCTGGAGCAGGCTTACACTGACTTGCAAGAGTAGTTGTTAAGTTGTCAGGAAATTTCCCAACCAGTTGGTAAACTTCATGCTTCACACAAAGCAGAACTCTGATGTCCCCCCAGATGGGCTTCTTCTCCCTCCAATTCTGCATTTTCTCAAAAGACACCATCATTCTATTGTTCAGGCTACAAATGCCTCATCGTTGTGCCTGGTTGCTTCCTCTCTATTCTCCACACCCTAAACCCTTCCAAGCACATGGGGGATCCTGCCCCTTAGCAGCCCCCACCCACCTGCTGGTCCAAGCCACCATCTCCCGTGTACCTTCTCTTTTGAGAAAGTTGCCTCCTCAGTGCCCTCTTCCTCCCTGGACCCTGTAATCCCTTCTCCACAGTGAGAGGTCTCTGTCACCCCAGGGTCCCTGCTGGGACTTCCCATGAGTCCTTGTCTTGGTCTACCTAACTGGCCAACTTGCCTCTGTGGCTACATACATGGCTGCCCAGAGGCTCCGCCTTGCTGTTCCACAGGCTCAGAACCTCTTCCACTAGGTCTGCTCAGAGGCTCCAGCTTGCTGTTCCACAGGCTCAGAGGCTCTTCCACTAGCTCTGCTCAGAGACTCCGGCTTGCTGTTTCCCAGACTCAGAAGCTCTTCTACGGGGTCTTCCCAGGCCAGCCCTGCTCCTTGTCCACTCGGGTCTCTGCTTAGGACTGTCCCTGTCCCTGTGTCCAGCACAGGACTGGGTGCACAGTAGGTGCATAGATTGCTGGTGAGGATGGAATGACAGCCCTACAGTGTGGACCAACTGCCCCTCGACACAAAGCTGCATGGACTTCCGGGCTGCAGAGTTGCTGGGCGGTGGATGCTTGGGGAGCAACGCCCATGGCAAGAAGCCAACTCGGCAGGAAGGCAAGGAGGCCCTGCTGAGTGCTGGAGGATTCCAAGGCTGTGGGGGCCTCAGGTTACAGTGCCTCCCCCAGGCCTCTCCCCAGAGGCAGCCCCAGGTGCCGAGGCAATCTGTCCTCTTACCCCACCCTGCAAGCCCCTGGAGGCGACACCTTTGAGCCGTCACTCCTGTAACCTGATCAGCAATGGGACAAGGCTCTGGGGCACAAAACAAGAGACATCTTAATTTGTGGCTCTTCCGGAGCAGAGCAGCCAGAGTCCCAGACATCTCTTAATTTGTCAGGTGGGTGTGAGCTGGAAATCCAGGCTTCTCATGTGGCCATGGGACATGCTGGCAGCTCGCCTGGGTGGCTCTACATGCAGAGGGATGCTGACCTCTCATGTGGGCTTGTGTCTCTGACGTCTCAATTCAGCCTGTGTCTGGTTTAAGACAAGCAGCGCCTCCCTTCTCTGCATGCAGAATTGAGCTCTGGCCCCCAGAGGTGGTCCCTCCAGCAGGACACTTGGCAGGGAGGGCAGCCTGCAGCGTCACGTGGGGAGTTTCAGCACACCCGGGGTTTCCCACCCCTGCCAAAGATCAGAACCTCCTGGCAGCTTTGGGCAGCACCTATTCCCTGGGCCGTGGCCCAAGGAATTGGCTTGGGGAGAGCAACTGGTTCTCAGCTGGTGACTGACCAGGTGAGGTGACTGACACAGCCCTTCCTAACCGTTTGCGATGGGCCTGGCAGGGGTGTTTCAGCCGGGCCTTAATGCCCAGGTGGGACTCAGGCAGGCAAGCAGAAGGAACAGCCTGGGCAGAGGCCTGGCCACAGGAGCACGTGGGCCTCAATCAGGGAGTTGTGAGTGCCTGGCAGGGCAGGGCAGGGGTAAAGGTGACGGGAGGAGGGGAGCAGGCAAACAAGTGGCCCAGGTGGCTCGCTGCGGCTCAGGAAGCTCTGGATGGAGCTTGGGCTCAGCCAAGAAAGTGGATGGCAGGGCAGCCTCCCAGTAAGAAGGCGGAGGGTGGGGCAGCCTCCCCAGCAAGAAGGCGGAGGGAGAGGACACCCTCCCCAGCAAGAAGGCGGAGGGAGAGGACACCCTCCCCAGTAAGAAGGTGGAGCGGGAAAGCCTCCACAGTAAGAAGGTGGAGGGTGGGACAGCCTCCCTTTCAGGGGAACCACCTGTAGCCCAAGAGGGAAAAGGGGCAGGGTCTGCAGCCAGGCCCAGCCTTCAGGCCTTCAGGGCTGAGGTGGAGGTTCCAACAGAGAAGGGGCCTCAGCCCTGGAGGAAGTTCGTTGGGGCCTCAGCCCCGGAGGGAATCCTGGACGTTGCTGAGCGACCCATTATGGCCAGCCCCAGGGAGGTGGCGCTATGCACAGCTCACTCTTTCCCTGCTGGCTGCAGCCTTGTGTCCCAGTGATCCGGTGATCCAGTGACCCCAGGCAGAGTGCTTCTGAGCTTCGGGACTTTTGCCTCCTGTGAGGCCTGCGGACGGCCCCCGATCCCAGACACATGGCCAGTGAGTGAGCTCCCGTGAAGATGAGCTTGTGACCTCCATGCTCTGTGGATGCCCTGCTGGCACCAGCATCCCTGGCTGTTTCCATGGCCAGCAGAGGGCAGGTGAGGGGCTGAGGGCCCTCTTCTTGAGGAGCAGTGGGGAGTGGGGTGGAGTGGAGAAGAGGGGTGGGTGGGGGTGCAGTCGCTGGGGGTCCCGTCCCTGAAGGCTGTGCTCTGGCCAGCAGGCTAGGAGAACAAGTGCCAGAGACGAGGGAACGGTGTGGAAGGGAGGCGTCCCCATCACTGGGCACTCGACTGACCCTCGCCTTGGGGAAGCTGCGGAAGAGCCCCTCGTAGGGGTAGGGGTGGTGAGGAGGGTGGAGGAGTTGGAGCTGCCCCCTTGGACCCTAAAACATGTTCCCGGAGGGCCTGCCTCTCTCAGGACAACGCCATCTGTGCCCCCACCTCGCCAGCCTGGCTGCACCCCGGGGGGCTCGGTGGGACCTCTCGGGCATGCTGAAGTCACGCCCCTTGCCCTGTCCAGATGGGCCTGGGCCGGCTCCGTCCGCAGCAGGCAAGGACAATGGCCCCTGTTGTTGGCCAGCCGCCCTCGGCCACATTCTCCAGGGACCTAGTGACCCTGAACAGGACGGTGAAGAGGTCCCCGCTGACTCAGCGAGATGTCCACTCGCTAATGA
Source organism: Colobus angolensis palliatus (assembly GCF_000951035.1). NCBI lineage: Eukaryota > Metazoa > Chordata > Mammalia > Primates > Cercopithecidae > Colobus > Colobus angolensis. Next base: position 1,090,636 of record NW_012114522.1, on the reverse strand, counting down.
AGGGCCGTTGGAAAGGGCGTTGACCTTGGTCAGCAGGCTGGGCTCTCCATCCAGGGGTCACTGCAAGGACACACAGGGGACAGTGAGGCCACGCCCGCCCCCACCCCAAACACTTGCCAGCAGCTCAGAGGACAACTGTCCGGCGGTCAGCCTACGCCAAGACCCACCTGTGGGGCAGAGCCCCGACGGACAACCAGGTTCAGAGGTTTAAACCAGGTGCCAGCCCTGCTGCCAAGTAAAATGGCAACAACCACATGGCACCATCCAAGCCCTGACTGAAGGAAGCCCCAGGTGCAGTGGAATGGTAGATGGTCCCTAATCCAGCATGGAGATCAAGAAAGGCTGCCTGGAGGAGGGGATATGGAGCCGGGTCTTGAAGGATGGGTAGCACTGGCCATAAATCACTGAAGGAGAAGAGGGAGCTAGACAGGAAACAGCACTGGCGGCGATTTTTGGGCGGAGAGATGGAACTCTTTTGCGTAATTGGAGCATGGGCTGCCAAGAGGAGGGAGGCTGGAGGTGAGCGAGGTGGTGGGAGGTGCCGAGGGACAAGACAAGGAGAGGAACGTCAAATTGGTTAGAAACACCCTCTGTGATCCTGCGATTGCAGCAGGCAGGCAAAGGCGTGGCCGGATAATGCCCTAGATTGAGAGAAGTCCAGGGGGGCTCAGGCTCCACAGAGTGCTGAGCGAAGTCGCGCTGACTTTGCAGAAACCCCAGGGGAGGCTATTCCACCCCGAGCAAAGGCCCGGAGGCCAGAAAGCAAGGCCCATGTGGGAGTGGTGACAGGCCAGAGAACAGGAAGCGTAAAGGGGGAGGAGGACCTTAGAGGGAAGGCTGGACGGGGCCAGGCCGAAATGATGTGGGCTGGAGAAGGCAGTTCCAGCAGGGGCCCAGCTTCAGCTAAGCGAGGGAGGCCAGAGGGGCGCGATGAGGGTCTGGGATTGCAGATGTGAGAATGTGCGGCAGCAGACAACTGTGACTGCTGGCCTGCGTCAGGACCAGGGCCCAGTGCTCATGGCAGGCAGAACCCACACACCCTCCCATGCTGTTCCATGGTGTTCAACACTGTGCCATTCGGGCACCATCAAGGTGTCCCACAGCAACAGAAGGAAGGAGCTGTGCTCCTCCACAGGGACTCATCACCGGGGAGCTGTGGAACGCAGGCTCATGGCTCTCCCTCTCCAGCCTGAATCCCTCTGCTACAAAATGGGGCTACTATCTGCCCTGCTGCCCTCCCAGGATTGTTTGGACCCACTTGTAAGGGCATAAAACAGCCCCCTGTGCTGCCCAGCGCTGAACATGGTGAAAAGCAGTCTCCACGGTGATATGATGGCACTTCCTTCTGCAGGAAAGTCTGAGCTCTCTTTCAAACACAGGAGCTCCACTTACAAAACTTGACAACCTACAGGTCAAAAATTAAACCTCAACAAATTTCGAAGAATGATTTTCATACGGAGTGTATTCTCTAACCACAATGTCATTCATTTAGGAGATAACATAAAAAGAAGATTAAAATGCACATCCATATAGGTTTAGAAGATTGACACATGCTCCTAAATAACCTGTGGGTTAAAGAGAAGATTGCAATGGAAATTACAAATGATTTAGTCCTGAATGGAAAAAAAAATGGGGGTGGGGGGCATTATATAGCAGTTTTCTTGGTTATAGCAAATTAGTTTTTAGAGATATGTTTGTAAACTCTGCATTTATTACAAAAATAAGAAAACTTACAAATAAATAAGGTACAATCTTAACTAAAAATAGAAAACTGACAATAATTCTAAAAAACATAGAAGAAAAGAAGTAAAGCTATGAGAAGAAATGGATTAAACAGAAAATGAAGAAAAATATAAATTATCAACAAAAGCAAAATTCTACCCTCAGAGAAAATAAAATAGAAAAATTTCTAGTAAGACTAATCAAGAAAAAAGTGCTATCAACAACTCACATTAGGAATAAAGAAGGAAGCAGAAGAGACTTAGAAGAATTGTTAAAGGATACTGCAATCAACTTTATACCAATATATTTTAAATTTCAGTGTAATGAATATTTTTCCTGAAGAAAAATTAATTACTAAAAGTAATTCAAGTTGAAATAGAAGACACAAACAAAGCAATAACCAGTGAAAAAATAGAATTGATTAGCAAACATTTATACACCCAAAGAAAACAAACAAAAATCACCAAACCCGGGTAGTATTATAGCAAGAGCCAGCAAATCTTCAAGAGACAAATGATCCCTACTATATGCACACTATTGCAGAGAATAAGGGAAAAAATGGGAAACTAACCAATTCACTTTATGAAAATAGTGAAATCTAATGACTAAAGTTAAATGATCATTTATGAAAAGAAAATATGACGCCAATTTCAACTCTAAACATAGATTTTAAAAATCTCAGGGGAAAGTCTGGCAAACCAAATATTGCTGCATATTAAAATAATGACAGCTCATTTTAGTTTACCTCCAAAAGGAGAGCACTCATTTCAAAAATTTAGGAATAGGCTGGATGCAGTGTCTCACACCTGTAATCCCAGCACTTTGGGAGGCCGAGGTGGGTGGATCACTTGAGGCCCAGAGTTCGAGACCAGCCTGGCAAACATGAAACTCCGTCTCTACTAAAAAAATACAAAAATTAGACTGGGCGTGGTGGCTCGTCCCTGTAATCCCAGCACTTTGGGAGGCTGAGGCAGGTGGATCATGAGGTCAGTAGTTCAAAACCAACCTGGCCAAGATGGTGAAACCATGTCTCCACTAAAAATTAGCCAGGTATGGTAGCAGGCGCCTGTAATCTCAGCTACTTGGGAGGCTGAGGCAGAGAATTGCTTGAACCCAGGAGGTAGAGGTTGCAGTGAGCCGAGATCACGTCACTGCACTCCAGCCAGGGCTATAGAGCGAGACTCTGACTCAAACAAAAAAAAAAAAAAGTTAGCCGGGTGTGGTGGCACGCACCTGTAGTCCCACCTACACAGGAGGCTGAGGCATAAGAATCGTTTGAACCCAGGAGGCAAAGGTTGCAGTGAGCAGAGATGGCACCCCTGCATTCCAGCATGGGTGATAGAGCAAGGCTCCATCTTAAAAAAAAAAAAAATTAGGAATAAACAATGATACATTAAGAGAGAAGAAGATGAGAGAATCCAACGTTATCATCTTAATAGAAACTAAAAAAGCGTTCAATAGAATTCAGCATTTATTCAAGATTGAGTTTTTCAAATTCTTAGTAAACTATGAATAGCATGAAGTTTTCTTATCTGGACACATTTAGACAAGGTAGACAGATGCTAAGCTGCTCAACAAAGGGACACCAAAGCAGAGTGGCTGAGAGGGAAGCGGAGTTTGTGAACAAATGGACCCCAAAGCCGGGTGGCCGGGATGGGAGTGGAGTTTGTGTCTGCGAGATGTGACAGTGCAGAGGAGGTGGGAGGTAGAGGCACTGGAGACACACATGCCTCCTATCATGATGTTTTACACGTTCTAGAATGTTGTCCTCATCCACAGAGTCAAAGTGCATTCACTATTATCATTTCCACAGAAAGACAAAGAGGAAACGTGGTATATAATTTGCACACGTCACTTCTCCCATGATTATTAATGAGAACCTAGTCACGCAGACACACCAGGCTATAAGGGAAGTGGAAATGTACTTTTCACCTAGGTAGACATGTGTCTGTCTACAATCCAAAGGAGATCTATTACTGAAATAAAAGTAAATAAGGGAGAAAGCGTAAGAAGGGTCCATTTGCAAGCTCTGCTACACCGGATAAAGAGTGTCTATCTAAAATATAGAGTAAACGTTATACTTAATTATTAAAGTTTAAAAGTATTTGCACTAAAGTCAGGATCAAGACAAGGATGCATTCCTCATCACTATGTTCAACTTTGTTCTTGTAGATTTAGACAATGCAATAGGACAAGGAAAAATTCAAAGATGCAAACGTTGAAAAAGTCTATGATTGTCCATGTAGGAAATCTAAAATAATCTATGGACAAACTGATATAAGTAGTATAAATATAATACAGGTATAACTAATAACTAGTAAGTTTGCTGGATACAAAAGCAATAGAATTTATACATGCCACTAATCATCAATAATAAAATAGAGAAAAGATTTCCAATCATAAAAGCAATCAAGACTTTAATATTTAGAACTGTGTGATATATTTACTGGGAAAAATTATGAAATATACCATATTCATGGATAGGAAGACTCAATATCAGAAACACATCAGTTTTTCCTAAATTAGTCTTTAGAGTCAGTGTACTTTGAATAAAAAATTCTAACAGTTTTCCTCATAGGACATGGAAAGCTAATATAAAAGAATAATTGGAGAAAAAATGACCAGAATAACATAAATTTTTACAACATAAAAATATATAAAGGATTACTTTAAAATTAATTTGGGAAGACTTCAGAAAAAGGAAAGTTATAAGGAATAAAGAGGGTCATTACATAATGATAAAAAATTCAATTCACCAAGAAGACATAACCGTTCTTAATATTTATGCACCTAATAAGAAAACATCAAACTATATTGAGGCAGTAACTGATAGATCTGCCCAGTGAAACACATAAGTCTGCTATCACAGTTGGAGACCTTAACACACCTCTATCAGAAATGGATAGATATCCAGCAAGCACAAAATCAGTAAGGACAAAGTTGAACTCAACAGCACTATCAATCACCTGGATATAATTAACATGTATAGACTACCTCATCCAACAGCAAATTACACATTCTTCTCAAGCTCTCATGGAACAACTACCCAGATAGATCACATTCTGGGGCATCAAACATACCTTAACAAACTGAAAGCATAGAAATCTCACAATATCTGCTCTCAGACCACAATGAAACTAAATCAGAAATCAATCATGAAAAGATGCCTAGAAAATTTTAAATCACATAAATATTAAACAAAACACTTCTAAATAACACATGGGTCAAAGAATAAATCTCAAAAGAAATTTAAAAATATTTCCAACTAAATGAAAATGAAATACAACTTATAAAAATTTGTTGGATGAAGGAAAAGCAGTGCTCAGAGGGAAATTTATAACTTTGAATACATATATTAGAAAATAACAAAGATCTAAAATCAATAATCTAAGCTTCTACCTTATGAAACTAGAAAAAGAAGAGCAAATTAATTCCAAAATAAGAAGAAATAGTAAAAATTAGAGCAGAAATCAATGAAATTGAAAACAGAAGATCAACAGAGAAAAATAAATGAAGCCAGAAGCTTGTTCTATGAAATATCAACAAATCAATAAGCCTCTAGCCAGGCTAAGAAAAAAAGAGGACAACAATTGCTAATATCAAAAATGAAAGAGAGGATATCACTACAGATCTCATGGACACGAAAAGGATGTTACAGAAATACTATGAACAACTCTATGCTCACAAATTTGATAATCTAGATGAAATGGGCCAATTCCTTGAAAGTCACAATCTGCCAAAACTCATGCAAGAACAAATAGGCAATTTAAACAGGCTTGTATCTATCAAATACATTGAATTAATACTTAATAACCTTCCAAAAGAGAAAGCCCAGATGGGTTCATTAGTAAATTTTACCAAACATTGAAGAAATAAATTATACTAATTCTTTACAATCTCTGTTAGAAGATAAAAGCAAAGAAAACACACCCCATCTCATTCTCTGAAGCCAGGCGTGGTGGCGGTGCCTGTAGTCCCAGCTACTCCAGAGGCTGGGGCAGGAGAATGGCGTGAACCCAGGAGGCAGAGCTTGCAGCGAGCTGAGATCGTGCCACTGCACTCCAGCCTGGGCAACAGAGTGAGACTCCGTCTAAAAAAAAAAAAAAAAAATCAGTGGCTGCCAGGGATTCAGGGAGAGGGAAACATGAACAGGTGAAGTACAGAGGAGCGTCAGACAGTGACACTATGCTGTATGACAGTAAAATGGAGATACCTGTCCTTGTACCTCTGTGTAAACCCATAGAACCCACAACACCCATAGTGAACTCTCATGCACACTCTGCTCTTTGAGTCCTAATGGTGTGTCTGTGGAGACTCACCAGTTGTGAGGACTGTCCCACGTTGGTGGGGATGTTGGTACAGAGGAGGGCTATGCATGTGTCAGAAGAGGGGGGAAATGGGAAATCCCTGTACATATCTTCTGCCCAATTGTGCTGCGAACCTAAAGCTGTTCTGAAAAATAAAGCCTACTAATTTAAAATTACAGTAATGAGGAAAGTGTGTGAGTGGGTCGTGAAGAGACAGAAAGACAAAGGGAGCCGACCAGAAAGCATGGAAACAACACGTAGGAGTGTGGGAATTCCATTTTCGACAGAAACAGCAACACGAATTGGCACCAAGAGGACAGACCAGCCCCTCGTGGTGCTGGGACAGTCGGTTTTCCACAAGGAAAAAGAGAAAGTTAAATCCCTACCTCCCTGTACAGAAAAATCAATTCCAGATGGATTAAAGACATAAATGTGAAAAGAACTACAAAACTTTTAGGAAAAAAGTATACAATAATATTTGTATGACCCCAGAGTAGGAAGGAATTTCTAAACACAATGCCAAAATATGCACACTGTGAAGGGAAATATTGGTCCCGAGACTTCATGAAGATCCATGCCTTCTCTTTAGGCCTCGGCTTGCAGTGGCCACGCTGTGACTTCTACCGTGTTCTATTGGCCAAAGCAAGTCATGGACCTCTGAGGCACAAGGCTGGCACCAACTCCACCCTGAAGAATCACCTGGCTAAGCTGCAGCTACAAGGAAGAGTGGAGGACTTGGTCACTCTCGCCACTAATCTTCCATGCCCCAGCCTGGTAGTCAGGGAAGACCATGGAGAGGAGCCCTATTTATGTAAGATGATGGAGAAAGTACAGAAGTCTGGGGGAAAATTAGGAAAAAAGAGTAACTCAGTGAGGTGTGACCCAAGGAGGGGAGTCTGGACGTCCCCACTGAAGCAGAAAGAGATTCATCACAACTCTTTCCAAAGTGACTGACGTTGGAAACCTTTTAAAATGCATGTGTTTGGTCCAGGAGGTCCAGCAAGTATCTGCCTGTCTCCCTCCCACTCTGGTCCCCCAGAACCTGGCACGTGGGGCACAGGGAGTAGTTTGAGAAGGGGACAGAGAGCCGGTGCCAGCTGGCACCCAGGCTGACCAGAAGAACACCAGTGGACACTGGGAGGCAAGCCCAAGCGTGGTAACCGTGGTCAAGAGAAGCCCGCAGGGAGCCACCTGTCACCTTTGACCAGTGGGTCTGCAGAGATGAGCTTTCTAGAATGAAACACAAGTGGGGATTTATCTCCAGAGCTTTGAGGACGGAGCATTCATTAATCATTCCCTGCAGTGGCTCCGCTGGGCACGGGGGCACATCTGGCCCAGATTCAGGTCTGACTTTCCTACACAGCCCTCCCTGGACTCAGGGGAGATGTGGGAGGTATGCAGGGGTGTCAGGGGCACTCTGGGGTGCAAAGTCTTTGGTCCCAGATATCCAAAGGGCTTTTCAGAGTCAGCCAAGGAGCTGATGTGCTGCAAAGGGCCAGGCTGATCGCCGAGCAGTGGACGTTCTCATCTTCAAAGACTCTACCGGGGTCTTAGAGGTTAATTTGGGGGGACTGCAGTGTTTTTGATGATGCCTTTTTCTTGTCCCTGCAGCTTCCACACCAAATCTCTCTGAACCCCCAGACCAGGGACTAGGAAGTCAGCCTCGATGCCCGCCCAGGTTCCCCTACCCCCATCCAGCGTCCCACCAGGCACCAAGCCCCACCTTTCCTGTCTGTCCAGCCCCCCAGGTCCACTGCCACTGCCTGGCAGGGCTAACACTCCAGCCTACCTGGATCCCCAAGGACCTCTTTGTGGTCACCTGCCCCAGACTCACCCCCGGCTCTCCCTCACGGCTGACGGAGAGCTCACAACAGAGTAGGGTCAGTTCCTTCCCTGCAGACAAAACCCCACAGGCTCACCATTGCCTCTGGACAAAGTTTTCTTCTGAACCAGAAAGTCAAGGCTCTTGTAGACTCCTGACCACATCCTCTGTCGCAGGGGGCCTGAGGCTGAGCCCCCTAGGTCCCTGAGGGCCACACCAGCTACTCCTTCCTGTTCCTCTGTTTTCACTGCCCCCAGGACCTTGTGCATCTAGCAATTTTCACTTTAATCTTTATGAATCTCTGAAGTGACACCACCTCCAGGAAGCCTTCCTAGAGGCACCAAGCAGAGTTGACATCCTGCCTTTGTGCTGTAACTGGCAACAAGACAACCTCTGATTGAGGACGAAGAGTTCCCCTGAGCCAGGTGCTCTCTGACGGCAGGACGATGTCTGATCTGTGTCCATGGTCCGATCCGGTTCCATGGGGATGGACTAAAGGCTTATCCTAAAAGAACCCACGAAAGCTGGTGAAACAGAGATCAACCCGGAGCCTGGCTTGACTCTGACAACCTCCACACAGGCCCAGTGGTCTTGGCCATTGAACAGAGAAGGTGAGGCATGGCGGCTGCTCTCCCTGGGCACCTCAGAGCTTTGCAGCTCAGGAAGCTACTCCAGCCTCGGGCCTGACAGATCTGGACTGAGGCTGCTGAGGGCTGGATGGAGCTCAGCTCCCAGGCCGTAGAGGGTGGACGAACTGGCAGGGCCTCGGTGTCCCCTGGGCGAAATCCCTCACATCACAGGAGAGGAGGCAACAAGCCACACCGCCGGGGTATCCCTTGCTGGGTCCAGAACTTTCCTCTGCCTCCAGGGTAAATTCAGAGTCAACCGCCCCCACCTGCCACCTTAAAATCACCCCCTCTTCCTGTCTCTGTCTGCCCCTCCCCATAAGCTGGAGCCCTGAGAACTGAGGCCCAGGGGAGAACAGCGACCACCCCCATCACAAGCCAGATGGGCTCACCAGAGCGCGGGCTGGGGGCCGGGAGGATGAGGATCTGGGGCAAGAGAAAGGGCGCAGGAAGGGAAAATGGGGAAGCAAAGGCCCACAGGCCTGGGTTGGAGAGAGGGTGTCACAGAGAGGGAGGGGCTCCCACCAGCTCTGCCCAACCCTCCCTCTCCAAGGCCTGCATCCAGTGGGCGGGGCCATTTTAGAGGTCCTTTCCTCCTCCTGTCACCCCTGCCAGGCAGACGGGGACACACCACCCACCCATCTGGCAGGCAAGGCACAGGCCGGGGAGGTTTACACACCCCAGGGCCCCAGAGCAGGACAGGAGACCCCATCCACCCTCTCTCTGCCCCTTAGTTTCAGCATTTGCGGAATGGAACTCCGGCAGCCCCTCTTGCCGGGAGTCTGAAGGATGATGCCACCGCACTGCCTTGGGTTTTTGGAGGCCAGGACTCTCCCACACGGTAACTCTAATCGTGACACCACACATGCCCTGCCCTGCCCCTGGCCCACCACTAATTGAGTTTTTCCAGAGGCCTTGAAGCGTTTTTTGAGCATTGCCCACTAAGTCACAGGTGATGAGCTGCGATGTTTCAGCCACACATTCCTGGCACCCCCTAGCCGGAGCATGAGCATGTTCCTTACGGCTCAGTCCTGTCCGGGGCTCCATTAAAGCGAGCTTACAATTAAGGAAATGTGATAGGAAAATTAGCTGATGTGTGAAACCGGAGCCTCGGTACAGTTACAAAAGACAATGTCTTCCAAGCCCCGATTAGCCACTCAGCCTGACATGAGGTTAAGCTAAAGAACGCCAGATTAATCCAGATGGACAATTATGACGCGTTCTTCTCCGGCGTCGAGCCTGTTGCTAAATTTCTGCTGTGGCTCCCTGCCAGGAAGGTATTGTGTTCTGAGACTAAAATACTTTTCATTTTTTCTGCAATTTCTGCTTAAAAAGTTCCAAATGTTCAGCCATATGATGTGAAACTTAACTTCAAGAAAATCCTAGGGGGGGTTGACGGTGGGGAAAATATGGGGGTCTGATCTGCTGACCCCACGCCGGGGGAGGATACGGTTTCAAGCCTTTCTTCTGGCCCCACTCCTCTCTCCTAGCCCTAAGGAGACAAGTGAGCCGGGTCCTCCAGGAAGACGGGAGGGCCTCTGGTGAAGGCGGAATCTGCCAAGGCCCCCATCCTGCAAACTCCTTCCCCAGTGCATCGGTTTTCAAGGGCCGTGCGGCAAAGTCTGGAAGCCCAGGCACCTGGGTTCCAAGTTCTGCCTCTGTCAGCCTCGGTGTCCTGGGCTTCCGCAGCTCAAAGTAAATTCCATCAATAATCCTGCAGGTTACTCTTCTAGAAGCACAGTCACCTCATTTAAACGTCACAAAAACCCCATGTGAGAAGGCTCTTACCTCCACCTTACAGATGAGCACACTGAGGCCCACAGGGCTTAATAACTTGATGAGACAAGCGAGTGGTGGAGGCCGAATTCCAGCCCATGTGATGTGAATCTCACGGTTTGATTGACCAGGTGTCTGCAAGTGTCAGCTTGGTGTGAGGGGCTGCCCCAGACCCCTCTAGCTGGGACGGGTGACTTTCTATTATGAGAGTGTTGGCTCCTTCATCTGAGTTCTATACAGGGGAGGAGAGAAGGGGAATGGCCTCAATGCCTTGGTCCTTGAGGCTCTGCCTCTCGTAGCCCCTCTAGGATGGTGCAGTCACATCTGCACCTCCAGTCCCAGGCCCAGCACCAGGCATGGAGAAGCTCAAGGCACAGCTGTCAAGCTGTCTAAAATTAATCACATGGGGCCATGGCGAGGGATCTATAAAGATGTGCATACTGCATTGTTGGGTTTTAAAACCCGAGCAGGGCCTAGCAGTAGGGTATCCACTCTGTAGATGATACAGGAATTAGGTAAAGACCCAGGAAACTCAGATTGTGAGGCCTCATCTATTACTGCAAGCCTAAGGATTACCAATCATATCGATTGGGATCAATTACTGTGCCTAACACACAGCCTAGCCCAGAGGAGGCAAGTGAATGAATGAATGAATGAATGAAGCCCTCCAGAGCCCACAGCCAGGAGCCTGCAGGGGCCGAGGCTGCCTGCTTTACCTCGGGGTCCACCGTGGCTGGGTGAGCAGCCTGGAGCAGGTGCAGAGTGGTTCTGATTTCCTTTGTAATCTGTCTCCATGGCTTCCTTTTGTGCACTGCACAGGAGGCAGCATTTGTAATATCAACCAGGCAATAGAAGGGGTGATGGGACGTGACCGCACCATGAGGCGCCCCCAGCAGGGACTCCCAGCCCGAGGGTCCCAAACTCCAAGGACAAGCCAGAGAAGCAGAAGCAGCCCCAGGCAGCCTGTGGTCTTGACTGTCTCCTGAAGCATCCCAACCCCAGGCATAGTTGCCAACCTACCTCCCCGGGAAAGGGGCACGTCACCTCGCCACAGCAGAACATCAGAGGCTCGGGGAGCCTTCGGGACGACATAAAGGAGGAAACAGGATTTGAACTCCCAGCCCCGGGCCCAGGAGCTCAGATGGGCCGAGGTGTGCAGGTGGCCCCTGGCTGGGTGTGAACGCAGTTCCTTTTCCTCGGAGACTCCTCCCACAGGCTTCTGTCCAGGGCACTTCCCAAAGCATGAGCTGCTGGCTAGACACAGGCCCCCCAAGCTTTTCCCCACCCCCATCAGGGCAGTCTCCTCTCTGCTTTTCATAGAAGTCGGAGGCCCCAGGGACTCCGCGGACTAGCGGCTCCTCTTCCATGAAGGCTCCAGGCTGCCAGTCAGCAGATCATTCAGGCTGCAGCCAGGCTCTTCCCTTCAACGTCGCTCCCACTAATTCAGACCAGGCCCGAGCTGCTGAACTCTACCTAGGGCGCCTCAAGGAGTCACGGATGCAATGCATCAAATGAGGAGCACGTTTCCAGCGCTCGGCCCCTGACAGACACATGGAATTCTAGACTCTCTGGGGTGGGAAAGATCTGAAAAGGCATCCTATCCAGCCACCCCCCTCCACCACCACTGCTGCCATCCAGAGCCAGGAGCTCCCCACACGACCAAGAAAATTGAACACAGCATCCAGCCTCTTACACACCTCCAGGGATGGAGAGCTCACTACTTCACTGAGTGACCTGCTCTTTTTGCCATCAGCTTCACCCTTCCTGAAATGCATGTGAAACAGCTGCTTCCCCTTGCAGTCCCCAGCACTGACCTCAGGACTGTGCAGGGCATGTGAGCCCCTCTTCCCAGAGACAGTGTTCTCAGGGTCTGATCCCCTCTCTTCCAGGTGTCACAGCTGTTTCTGCCATGACCCCACACTGTGGCCTGGGACCACCTCAGGCACTATCTAATTACCCTTAATGCAAGTTACCCAGCAGAGTCAGTGAACTGCCCCTGAGTGGGGATAATAGCCCCATGCACTTCTGAACCTGACCCAACTGTGGGGCGGCTCTTCCTACTGGCCCTTCTGAGACTAGATGCCACACCCGTGGGGTCTCACTGAAGCCTCATACTGAACCTAACAGGCGAGCGCTGTTATTCCCATCATACAGGTGAGGAAACTGAGGCTCAGAAAGGTCATGTGATTCACCCAAGTCCACATAGCCATCTGTGACAGACCCAGGTCTGCCAGCTCCTCTGAACCGAAGGCTGAATGGGCTGCTGCTACCGTGCTCAGGAGACAGGCGTCCCCGCTACAGCAGCTGCCGTGACCCCAACTGCCTCCAGGCCAGAGCTGCACCCTTCAGCCTGGGGCCTGTGTGTCTCGTAGGCCCTTCTCTGCTGTGTGCAGGGCAGGCAGCCAGAAGTGCCCAGGGAATGAATGGCCCGTCCACCCAGAAGCAGGTGGGAGCCGGATAAACACCCCAGCGCCCACACCACTGGGTGTAACTCCCCTGTTCTACGCGGTGCCCACATCTTCCCGACAGGATGAAGCTCCAGGTGCTTGCTGTGGAAGCACCTCTGACTCTAAGCCACTCGCTGCTTCCTTTCCCTCCTTCCCACCCGTGTTTCCTGGGATCACCTCAAAAATAAGTCCTCGTCTCCGTGTCCGCACCTGGGGACCCAAACTAAGACACCAAGCACCTGAGATTGGAATACTCGGGGGTCCTCTGAAGATCGCCCCCGACTTCCTATTCTAAACGCCTGTGGGGTGTTTTCGTTTGCTTGTTTCTGTTTGTGTTTGGACTTTGATACTCAGAAAACACTTTGGGGTCTTCCTCAACTTCTGGAAATGCACAGAAATGTACCAAAACCAGTTTGGGATTGGATGTGATGACATGGCTAATGGGAAGGCTGCATTGGAGGCAGCGAATTCCAGGGTGCTCCGCAAGGTGACATTAAAGTAATAATGAGGTAACAGCTGCAGCACGGTCCGGCCTGGACATTCGTGTCTGTGACTCACTTTATCCTGCAAAAATCAGGTCCAGGATGTGCCCCGCTTTTGGGTTTGAGCTCTTCCACTCCCTGGGACTAGACACAGAAAGGCCTGGGGCAGCGCTCTGCTCCTAGAAGCTCCAGGACCCAGCGTTGGGAAACGGCAGTGGCGTTGTGGGCACTGGAGGGCGGGAAGGGTTCTAGTCCAAGGCCATGTGGCCTCCCCAAGCCTCCGTTTCCCTGTAGGATTCCCGGAGGGCTATGACGCAAAGCCCCTGTAGCACCTGGCACCTGGTGTGTACTCAGCAGACAGTGGTGACCGTCAGGAGCTGCGCAGAGAAGCAGATGGGGACCTGGAGCCAGACAAAGAGGCCTTCGGAGATGAGTCGGGAAAGCCCAGGGAGCAGTGATGGATTGCGCAAACGAGGCTGGACTGGAAGATGCTGGAGCCCACGTGAAGCTCTGGCTCTCTTCTGTTAGAATGTGGCCTCGGCTCCCACTAGTGGGGTGGTTTGGGGTCATGCAGCAGAGGTCTGGGACGGATCAGGAAAAGCCGCTTCACACACGTCTGCTCTGCCATTGCCCTCGTGCCGCAAACAGAGCTAACCAGCCAGGTGCCGCAGCTCTTGATGCCAACCATTCACCGACTCCATGGCCAGAAGCACCTACTATGTGCCTACTATGCACCAGGCACCGTGCCCACGCAGGCCCAGCCAGCGCCCTGCCCTGTCCTCTCAGCCAACACTTCCCCGGGCGCATCTGCCAGAAAGGATTAAGAAGTTGCCTTAGGAAGGCCTGGCTTTGTTTGGGAAATGTCCCCCAGCTGAGAAGGAGAGGCCGGAGAAGGGAAGAATGACCAATTATACGCTGTGCTGTCTCCAGATGAAAGGGTCTTTTTGTGGCCCTCCTCCATCTCCTGTTTGGGCTGTCAACAGCAATTTGACGAGGAATGTTGCTCGGCCTGACCTGTTTTTTCAAGATGGTAACCTATATTGTGTATCATCTCAGCCCTGGAGATCACCAGCCGGCACCCTCCTCAGCACAGTTCCCCCAGTTGAACTTCACCTTTAAAACCAGGAAAATTGATTGGAAAAAAATTCAGGGAAATCTCCCACTAATGATATTTTGAGTTCAGGAACAAGGGGAGGGGGGGAAATTAAAGTGGCTTTAATCTGATTCTCAACATGGATTTCAGTGGTGAATGGTCAATTGTTACTAAATTCTAATTGGTTCTGGGTCACTCCCTTTGAAATAGTGGCTGTGTTCTGTTCATTTTTTCAATTAAATCTTAACAATTCACATCTGACAAAACTCAAAAATCTTGTCAAAAATTGTTCGGATTTGTATAGTAAGAATGTGCAAGAAGCAACGTGGAGCTTGGGCTGGGGGAACTTTCATACGGAGGAACAGTTTAAGAGCTAATTACGAGAAGGCCGGTTTATTGTTTACTGACTCGCTTCCTTAGAGTACAGAGAACAAAACTTTCTCATCAACTTGCAAAAACTATTTTGGAGGAAATCGAAGTGACCACAAATGGCTTTGCCTAAGCAATGATTGTTCTCTGGATAGAGAAATTCAAGCCCTTTTCACGTCTCATCTCTCATTGTGAGAAAGTTTTATTTTATCCCCCAAGTGAAACAGGAGACCACTTCATGGAGAAAAAAACAAGGGCTTTGCAACCAGCCGACTCGGGTTCAAAGCGGGCCTCTGGCGCTGAAAAGCTGGGCGATAACTTCCCTGCCGGGACACTGTCTGAGCCTCAGTTTTCTCACCTGTGAAATGGGGGCGGTGTTTTCTAGATCTGTGATCATGAGTGAGTTCTGTTTGACACCTGAGGTGCTCCATAAACCGAAGGTAGCACTTAGATTACAGAAGGGCTATGGCTTGGTCCCAGGCTTTGTTTTATGTCTGAAGACACTCTGGAGCACAGAGGGCCATGACCATCCCAGCGTAACACAGCCAATCCGTTCTGGAGCCAGCAAGAGAAGCCAATCCTTTTCCTCTCAAAGCTGCTTCCAGAAGGTTTCTGGGTGACATTTCAGGACGTGTGCGTGGCTGTCTGGAGCTCACACCTGGCTTCTCAGAGTGTGGTCGCTGGGCCAGCTGCCTGATAATCACCTGGGAGCTTGTTAGAATGCAGACTTTCAGGCCCTAGTCCAGGCCCTGAATCGGCGTTATCACAGGGGCCCAGCAGGATCCCGGGCACTGGAGGGTTGTAGGCGTGCTGGTTTGTGGCATTTCATCAGGCTCTGAGGACCTGAACACTAGAGCCGCTGCCACGTCCATGATGGCCCTGTATGCCCTCCAGTCTCACAGCCAGGCCTGCTCCTCGTGCGGGACGGAGAAGGCCAGGGGGATGCCGGTGAAGAGGACTAGCCAGGAGGACCCCGGGCCATGCAGCATCCCTGAGGGACACGCAGCCACGGGGGCATCCTCCACGACATCATCTACCCGTGGTCCTTGGTGGCAGCCTGCCCTGCTTAGCGCCTCTATGCGTTACTGCCCTGACCCTATAACGCAGCACCCCTGTCACCCACACTGTCCAGCCCTGCCCTGCAGCTCCTGGCTAATTTCCTCTCCGCATTGTCCACATCTCTTTGTCCGAGGGGGTGCCAAGGAAATGAACGCCCCCTCCCAGCGGCCCTCAGCCAGCACCCCGCCCCACTGCGGGATCACTCAGGAGGAGTGCCTGGAGAGATGGGGTGGCCCCCGGGTGGTAACTGGCTGACCCCTCCCTTCCCTACTTCGCCTCCCCCTCCCCTGCTGGGGGCCTTGCATCTCCTAAACCAATTCTTTGCATGCAGCCCCTGTCTCCGTCCCTGCTTTTGGGACACGCACCGGTCAGATAAGTCCTTATGTCCCACCAAGGCATAAGGCTGCAGGCGCCAGAGTGGTTAGGGAGCGGCCCAGCCAGATCTGTGTGAAACCTCGGAGCTGGTGGCCTCACTGGCTGCTGTGTGGAGGATGAATGCAGGGCCGGACAGGCATGGGGAGGATGAGGCAGGGAGACTGGGTAGGGACGGGGCCAGGACATGACATAGGTGCACTGGAAGGGTGTGGGGCTGGAACAGGCAGGACCTGGGAATCAAGTGTGGAGAGAGGGGAAGGGGTGGGTTCCCCAGTCTACTCTGCATGGTTGATCCTGACTCTCCATCCAGTTCCAGGATAGGTTTTGGTCTCACCGGCTCCAGAGAGCCCTCCCTCACTGCTCCACCATGGCCCCCAAGAGCACAACTACCCTGCTCACATTGGTCAACAGAGCCCCCTCCCACCGGGGCCTGCCTGAGCTCAGCACAGCCCAGGGGTTCCCACATCGCTCCTCCAAAGAGGTGCAAGCCCTGGTCACCCAGGTGTGGAGCCATCACGGTTCATTAACCAGAATCCAGAGGTTCACGGGCCAACCTGGGCCCTCCCGGGATGAGCTGCCTGGCCTCTCTGGTCTTGGTACCTTCACATTCCCCGTGTGAGGAATGAGAGGAATGAGGTTCCTCTCCCAGAGACTCAGGATATGAGTGCCAGGGTTCCCAGGACAGCACCACAGACCCAGAGCTGGGATCCCACCCACTGACCCCAGAGCAGAGGCTCCTGCAAGGGAGAGTCACCAGGAAGTAGCTGTGCAAAATCCTGTGTGTGGACATCCACGTGAAAAACCTGAACCCAGACCCCGACCTATACCGACAAAAGTTAACTCAAACTGGGCCATAGACAAACTAAAAAACTCCTAGAAGGTAACAGAGGGGAAATCTAAGTGACCTTGGATTTGGCGATGACTTTTTATGCACCAAAAGCATAATCGATGAAGAAAAACTTGACAAATTAGACTTCATTAAAATCAAGAACTTAGGCTCTGCAGAAGACACCATTAAGAGAATAAGTACAAAGAACACATAGAATTCAACGATAAAAAACCAACAACCCAAGTGAAAAGGGGGCCAAAGATCCTAACAGGCACAAAGATGATACCAGAAAGTAATGAGCATACGGAAAGATGGTCCGTGTCATATGTCACCAAGGAATTGCAAATTGAAACGACACCAAGGCTGGGCATGGTGGCTCATACCTGTAGTCTCAGCACTTTGGGAGGCCGAGGTAGGTGGATCACTTGAGCCCAGGAGTTTGAGACCAGCCTGGGCAACATGGTGAGATCTTGTCTCCACAAAAAACAAAACACAAAAATTAGCCAGGCGTGGTAGTGTGCACCTGTAGTCCTAGCTAATCAGGAGGCTGAGGCGGGAGAATCACCTGAGATTGGGAGGTCCAGGCTGCAGTGAGCTGTGATTGTACCACTGTATTCCAGCTTGGGCAACAGAGCAAGACCCACTCTCAAAAAAAAAAAAAAGAAGACAACACCAAGACACCACTACATACCTATTAATGGCCAAAATCCAGAACACAGACTATCCTGAATTCTGGTACGAAACAGGAGCACTCACTCATGGCTCCTGTTGAATGCGTGAACACGATCGTATGAACGACCCAGAACGCCAAGTGGCACAGCTGCTCTGGAAGGCGGTTCGGCAACTTCCTGCCAAACTAAATGCACTTAAAATCTAATCCAGCAATTGCACTCCTTGATATTTACTCAACTGAATTAAATACTTATAGCCACCCAAAAACCTGCACATGACATTTATGGTAGCTTTATTCATGGTCATCAGAAACTGGAAGCCACCAAGGTGTCCTTCAGTAGGCAAATGGATACATAAATTGTGGTACAGACAGTGGAATATGATTCAGCCCTCGAAAGGAACGAGCTATCCTGCCATGAAAAGCCATGAAGGGTCCCTGAGTTCATGTCACAAAGTGAAAGAAGCCTGCACACGGTGAGTCCAGCTCAATGGCATTCTGGACAAGGCAACACCGTGGAGGCGGTGAGGAGCTCAGAGGTTGGTGGGGCTGGGGCAGGGAGGGATGAAGCGGCAAGGCTTGGAGGAATTTGAAGGCACCAGCGCTGCTCCAATGGTGCTGCCATGGTGGATCCATGTCATCGCGTGTTTGTCCAAACCCGCATGTGTGCAACACCAAGAGGGAACCCTCCATGTGAACTGTGAGCTTTAGATAATCGCGGATCACTGTGGTCACCACTCTGCACCACACTAATGCAAGGTGACAGGAATTGGGGAAACTTGCGGGGAGAAGATGGGAAGATGGGGATGTGGGGATATGAGAACATGGGAATATGGGGATATGCAAATATGAGGATATGGGGATATGCAAATATGGGGATGTGGGGATATGTAAATGTGGGAATATGGTGATATAGGGATATGGCAATATGGGGATATGGGAAGATGGGAATATGTGGATATTGGGATATGGGAATATGAGGATACGGGGATATTGGGATACTGGGATATTGGAATATGGGGATACGGGGATGTGGGAAGATGGGACTATGTGAATATTGGGATATGGGGATGGGGATGTTGGAATATGGGGATATGGTGATATTAATATGGGGATATGGGGGTATGGGAAGATGGGACTATGTGAATATTGGGGTATGGGGATATGAGGATGTTGGAATAAGGGGATATGGTGATACTGGAATATGGGGATATGGGGGTATGGGAAGATGAGACTATGTGAATATTGGGGTATGGTGATATGAGGATGTTGGAATATGAGGATATGGTAATACTGGAATATGGAGATACAGGGGTGTGGGAAGATGGGACTATGTGAATATTGGGATATGGGGATATGAGGATGTTGGAATGGGGGATATGGGAATATGGGAACTCTTTGTGCTTTTTGCTGAATATTTCTGTGAGCCTAAAACTGCTCTAAAAGTAAAGTTCATTAAATTAAAAACAATAATAACAATCCTGTGCCTCAGCTGCCCAGAGCTGCTGTGTGAGGCGGTGGGACATGGATGGGCACAGTCGGGCACCTTGGGAAGGCCAGCCCTGCCAGGGTTGCATGGGAGCCTCCTCTGTGCTCAGGGAGACAGAGAGAAGAGCCAAGCCTACCCGGGGTGGTGTGGGGTATGTGAAACATGAGGCCTTCGGCCCAGAGCAGGAGACAGGGTCCGAGGGTGACGAGGGTGGGAACAGAGAAGGTGACATTATGAGGCCCCAGGGGCAGAGCAGGATGATTCCTGGAGGAGGGGCCAACAGCTGAAACTTAAGGGTGAGTGAAGAGAACCTCTTCCCTTGAGCCAGTCCCAGGGGCTCATCTTCTGTCACCCAAGGTCCAGCACATCTGTACCTCCTCCCCACACCCGGCTTGGCTTGGGACAGGCCCTTTCACCCTAGCTCTTGCCCGTCCCCTTTGCAGCCCCTTTTCACAGCCCCCACCAGGGACTGTTCTACAATGCAAAAGGGGCCCAAGGCACCCTGCTCAGAGCCCTTCAATGGCTCCCCCTTGCCCTCAGGAGAAAGTCCCGTGCCTGGCCCAGCTTCCAGGTCCCTAGAGACCAGCCCCACTCCCCTGTCTTCCACCTGGCCCAGTCAGGTACGTGAAGGAGGGTGAAGAGACAGGAACCATTCTGGGTGGCTGGGACTGCACCATCCAATTCCACCAGTGGCCTGAGACACCCCAGGCGGCAGGTCTTGCAAGGAGTTTTCAGGAACATGGACCCCTCTTATCCCCGCAGGGAGGCAAAGTGGGCAAGTGGCCCCCCATCTACAGAGGGGGAATCGAGATACCAGGAGAGGGTGTTCTCTCCCCAGGTCCTGCTTGACCCAGTGCTTCCTGGAGAGGAGGGGCTGAAATTCCCAGACAGCCCACGTGTGGGGGGGGGGGTCTCGGCAGGGAGAGAGGCCCCCCTGCACCCAGGGCCTGGATGAGGGACCTCAGGATGCTTGTGACCACAGTATTTACCCACCTGGGTTGGCTTTTCTCAGTCCTGGGGAAAGGGCAGAGGCAAAGGAGGGGCGGTGCACAGCTGCGGAGGTCTGGACTGTGCCCAGGAGAGGAAGCATCCCTGGAGCACTTGGCCTTGACCCTAGGAGGTGAAGGCCACCTCTGCTGTGGCCACAGCGCTCAGCTAATCCATTATTGAGCACCTCAGCTGGTCACCAGGCAATTAGTGCCCAGGCCTCCGTCCTGACGCCTAATTGCACTAATTGATAGGGTTGGCTGTGGTCCCCCAACCCTTGCCCTTGTCCAGAATGGCTTCACGCCTGGGAGCCCAGCCTCTAGCCTCCCTCTCTCAGGACTTGCTGCAGCATCTTTTCCTGGAGGCCACAGTCTTGGGACTGCTTGGTCAGCCCTCCACGTTGGCCAGGATTTTACTCCAGTACCCTCCTCCCCTCACCTTCCCTTAGTCCCTAATAGCAGGTCCTCCATTCACATATCTGTAAGATGGATGGGCAGGACTTGTTTAAGAGCAAAGGTCAGGTTCAATGGGTGCTATGGGGATGGGGGGTAAGTGACTGTTCCTTTTTGAGCCTCAGGCCCAGTTTGTAGGGCAGCCAGGATGATTAAATTAGATGACAGTTACAAAGTACAGAGCTCTGGGCCTGGCCCCAAGGGAGGGGCTCAGTACACCTTCTCAGTGCCACCACAGTGATGATTGTGATGGTGGTGATGGTAGTGGCGATGATGATGGAAATAATGATGATGATGATGAAGATGGTGATGACAGTGGTGATGGTGATAACACTGGTGATGGTGATGGTAGTGTTGATGATAATGGTGATGGTGGTGAGGTTGATGATGGTGATGGTGATGATGGCGATGGTGGTCATGATGATGGTGTTAGTTGTGGTGATGGTGATTATGGTGATGGGGATTATGGCAATGATAGTGATGTGATGGTGGTAATGATGGTGGTGGTGATGATGGTGATGGTGATTATGGTGGTGATGATGGTGATGGTGATAATGGTGGTGATGGTGGTGGTGATAGTGGTGGTAATGATGGTGATGGTGACTATGATGGTGATGATGGTGATGGTGATGTGGTGGTGCTGATGATGGTTGTGGTGGTGTTGATGGTGGTAACAGTGGTGATGGTGATGACAGTGGTGATGGTGATATGTTAATGATGATGATGATGGTGGTGGTGGTGATGATGGTGATGGTGATAATGGTGGTGATGATGGTGATGTGCTGGTGATGGTGATTATGGTAGTAAAGGTGGTGATTATGGTGGTAATGATGGTGATGGTGACTATGATGGTGATGATGGTGATGGTGATAATGGTGGTGATGATGGTGATGGTGATAATGGTGGTGATGGTGATGTGCTGGTGATGGTGATTATGGTGGTGATGATGGTGACTATGGTGGTGATTATGATGGTGATGTGGTTGTGGTGACAGTGGTGGTAATGATGGTGGTGGTGATGATGATGGTGGTGATGATGGTGATGGTGATTATGATGGTAATGTTGGTGGTGGTGATTATGATGGTAATGTTGGTGGTGGTGATTATGATGGTAATGTTGGTGGTGGTGTTGATAGTGGTGGTGATGATGGTGGTGGTGATGATGGTGGTGATGACGGTGATAATGATGGTTATGATGGTGATGGTAATGATGGTGATGGTGATTATGGTGGTGATGATGGTGATGGTGATTATGGTGATGGTGATTATGATGGTAGTGATGGTGGTGCTGTTGATAGTGGTGGTAATGACGGTGGTGGTGATGACGGTGATGGTGATTATGGTGGTGATGATGGTGTTGGTGACTATGATGGTGATGGTGGTGGTGGTGATAGTGATGGTGACTATGGTGATGGTGATGATGGTGGTGGTGTTGATAGTGGTGGTAATGGTGGTGGTGATGATGGTGATGGTGATTATGTTGATAGTGATAATGGTGGTGATGATGGTGATTATGGTGGTGATGATGGTGATGGTGATTATGATGATGATGATGGTGGTGGTGGTGATAGTGGTGGTAATGATGGTGGTGGTGATGATGGTGGTAATGATGGTGGTGATGATCGTGATGGTGATGATGGTGGTGATGTTGATAGTGGTGGTAATGACGGTGGTGGTGATGATGGTGATGGTGATTATGGTGGTGATGATGGTAATGGTGATAATGGTGGTGATGGTGGTAGTGATGGTGATGGTGATGATGGTGGTAGTGATGGTGATGGTGATGATGGCGGTGATGATGGTGATTATGGTGGTGATGATGGTAATGGTGATAATGGTGGTGATGGTGGTAGTGATGGTGATGGTGATGATGGCAGTGATGATGGTGATTATGGTGGTGATGGTGATGGTGATTATGATGATGATGGTGGTGGTGCTGGTGATGGTGGTAATGATGGTAGTGATGGTGATAGTGGTGGTAATGATGGTGATGGTGATGGTGATTATGATGGTGATGGTGGTGGTGATTATGATGGTGATGATGGTGGTGGTGGTGACAGTGGTGGTAATGATGGTGGTGGTGGTGATAGTGGTGGTGATGATGGTGGTGGTGTTGATAGTGGTGGTAATGATGGTGGTGGTGATGATGATGTGGTAGAGGTGATGGCAGTGGGGCATATGGCCTCTTTAATGAGGGAATGACAGCCATACACGAGCATCCAGGATGTAGTGAGGCCCAGCAACATCATTGTTTGCCGAGAGCCTGGGAGCCCATCCTCTGATGCTCCACTCCTGGAAGATAACTATCCCTCCCTTGAAGATCCCCGATGCTTGCAAGAGGCAATAATGCTTCTTGGTACAACTACAAGCCCACCTTCCTGTCTCCTCTGAATGGTGAAGGCTTCAATGCAGAGCCCCAACAGTGTGGTGGTGAAGAGCCAGAGCTTGGAACCAGATGCCAGGTCCAGGCCCTGCTTCTGTCTGTATTAGGTTCACTGTCTGGAGCCTCTTACTTGATCTCTGCATTCCTGTTTCCTCGGCTATGGCCTGGAGACAATGGGAGTCCTGACTTCATGGGTTGATGTGCAGCTTAAATGGGCCAATACATACACTACTCTGGCATGGGACAGTCACCATTGTTATTAATTACCTGAAAATTAATGTAAATTAGTGTAAAGCTTTTTACTTCCAAGAACTCCATCCAAAAAGTAAAAAGATGACACAAAGAACAGAAGGAAATATTTGCAACACACATATATCATTTAGAACCTGGATCCAGAATATATAAAGAACTCTGACAACCCAACAATAAAAAGACAAATAACTCAATTTAAAAATAGCCCAAGGGTTCAAATAGACATGTCTCTAAAAAGGACATAAAAATGGCAGATAAATAGATGGAAAGATATTCATTCTCATTAGTCATTAGGGAAATGCAAATCAAACTACAATTAGATATCACTTCACACCCACGATCACAGCTGGAATAAAAAAAGGCGGATAATAACAAATGCTGGTGAAGATGTAGAGGAATGGGAGCCCTCACACATTGCTGAAAGTAGAATGGTGCAGCCACTTTGGAAAAGAGGCATCTCCTCAAAAACAGAGCGTTATGACATGAGCCAGCAATTCCACTCCTAGGTATCTGCCCAAGGGCACTGAGAACATCGTCAACTTAAAAAAGTGTGCATGTGTGTACATGGCAGCATCATTTATAATAGCCAAAAAAGTGGACATAACCCAAATGTCCACCGACTGATGAATGGACAAAGAGGACTATCCACAGAGCAAAATATTATTTGGCCATAAAAAAGAATGGAATGCCGTAACATGCCTTGACAACATTACGCAAAATGATAGAAGCCAGACACAAAAAGCCACTAAAGTGATTCCATTTACGTAAATGTCCAAAATAGGCAAATCCATAGAGATATAAGTGGATTAGTGGTAGCCAGGGCTGGGAGTAGAGAGAAAAGGTGGGTGACTGCTAAGGGGTATGGGGTTTCTTTTGGGGGTAATGGAAGTGGTCTAAGCCCGGTGCAGTGGCTCATGCCTATAATCCCACCACTATGGGAGCCTGAGGTGGGAGGATCTCTTGAGTCCAGGAGTTCAAGACCAGCCGGGACAACATAGTGAGACCCCCATCTCTTAAAAAATTAACAAAATGAGCTGAGCATAGTGATGTGTGCCTGTAGTCCCAGTTACTCGGGAGAATTGCTTGAGCCCAGGAGGTCAAGGCAGCAGTGAGCTGAGATCACATCACTGCACTCCAGCCTGGTGACAGAGCAAGACCCTGCCTCAAAACAGAAGACAAAAGAGGCCAGGTGTGGTGGCTCATGCCTGTGATCCCAGCATTCTGGGAGGCCAAGGCGAGCTGATCACTTGAGATCAGGAGTTTGAGACCAGCCTGGCCAACATGGGGAAACTCTGTCTCTACTAAAAAACAAACAAAAAAATTAGCTGGGCTGCCAGCAGACACCTGTAATTCCAGCTACTTGGGAGGCTGAGGCAGGAGAATCGCTTGAACTAGGGAGGTGGAGGTTGTGGTGAGTCTAGATTGCAACACTGCATTCCAGCCTGGGTGGTAGGGCGAGTGATACTCCATCTCAAAAAACGAATAATAATAAAATAAAAGAAAGAAAGGAAAAAAAAGAAAATGCTCTAAAAATAGATACTAAAATTTAAAAGTGGGGTGGCGGTTACATCTCAATTCTATGAATATGCTTAAAAAACACTGAATTGTATAATTAAAAGGGTAAATTTTATAGTATGTGAATTATATCTCAATAAAATTGTTATTAAAAAAGAAGCCCCCAATAAATGTTGGTGGATCAATGGAAGAATTTTTTCCCAACTGGGAAATGAGGAGGGTGGAGATGAGTCTGCGATGCTGAGGGGTCCTGACGCCTTGTGCCTGGGCTGGCTGTGCAGGGTGCCCCTGGCTGCACCACGCCCTGGGCTGGATGTTCATCCTTATGATGCCAGGGACAGATGGGCACAGCAGGTGTGGAGGTGGGTGGAGAGAAAGGGCCTTCTGAGGCCAAGACCCCAACCTCACAGTGTCCCCCTGGACGAATCCAAAAGTAATGTCCCCTAGGCAGCAGCAAATGCTGCTTAGCGCCTCTTAGCAAAGAAGAGTCCAGAAGGTTCTAGCTATGATTTATCATTATTATTCTCCTCGCCTCACCCCTTCCATCTCCTTGCTGGAGGTTCCACACGTCAGACATTGAACAGCCTGCCTCTCACAGTGTGCGCTGCCCCCGCCACCTCCCCTGGTCAGAGGCACCCTGACATCCCTCCCTCAGTGCTGACCAGAATGAGGGCTATTCCATGTCCTGTCTGCTTCCCCTAAAGGGAGCTCCTTGAGGCATACAAAGCATCCTGTGCTCTCTGAATCTGCAGAGCCCAGCTCAGGGCCTGGGGATCGATGAATAGCTGGGTCACCCTGGGCTGTTGTGTGGGTTGTGCACTGCTCAAAAGTGCCTGGTTAAGGCAGCAGGTCAAGGTTGAAATTCAGCTCACTCTCTGCTCACTACTCATCAAGCTGAACAGCCCAAAACTGCATGGGCTTGGAGGCAAGCCTTTTCTTAATTTCCAGAAAGATTGGTAGAGAGGCTAGCTGCCACCCAGTAGGGAGGCAGGGGAAGGAGAGAGAGGGGAAAAGGCAAGGGAATGTGATCTATTTTAAGCGCTCAAAATTTGTGTCCACAAACATTTAACAGTGTGCCCCCTGGGTTAAACTTCCCATTTGAAAGGGAATGAGTGTGCATTCAGCATAATAGGCTAAGTTACACAACAGTAACAAACACAATCCAAGTAGGTGCACACACTAAGGTTTATTTCTTGCTCACATTGAGTGCCCCCTGTGGGAACACGGCTCCACGTGGTCACTCGGGGATCCAGGCTGACGAAGGGTCCACCATGTTGTGGCTGCACCATCCAGTCCCTGTGGACTTCTCCACCATCCTGAGGCTCCCTCTGTCACTTCTGCTCACTTTGAATTTATCAGTGCCGGTCACCTGCCCCTCCCTGCACTGCACAGGCTGAGGTGTAATCTTCTGTGTGCCTGCAGGGGAGGAAAACCAGGTATTGGGAGCACTAGTCATGTCTGCACAAGGTGTCAGCTGATCCGGGATGCTCCACTGCCAGCCACATGGCTCAAAACCCAAACCTGGCCCACAGAGTGGTCTCCAAACACCTAGCACTTGCCTGGGAACTTGTCAACATAGGGGTTCCCACTCCCAGAAACTGGTACAGTAGGACCAAGCTGGGAGCCCAGGTGTAACAGGCTCCCCTGGGATTCCAATGCAGTGGCCCTGGGGAGAGTGGCACTGACCACAGGGTGAAGTGCCACCTGCAGCCCCGTGAGTCCTGAGGAGGTCTCCTGCCTCTTCCACCTCTCACACTCCCCTGCCCACACCCCACACCCCAAACCTCTCACCCCTCACCCCAGCGGGCATTGAACCATACACGGAGCTCCTCCTGGGCTTGTGAATGCCCCTTTCATGTACCCAGAACCCCTTACCCTGGTCTCTAGGCCCATCCTTCATGCTCAGTTCCAATGTCTCCTCCTACAGGCAGTCTTCCTGGATCTGCTGATTGAAAATAATTGGCCATTCCCCTGATCTCCAGCATGTTGTTGTTTTAGTGCTTCTTTTTAGCCTACATTTTAATCAGTGGCCACTGCCAGGCACCCCCTGAGGGCAGGGTGCCAGCTAGGGGTTCCCTGTGTGCAAAAGTGACATGGGACACAGGAATGAGTATGACTCAGCTCCTGTCTCAAAGTGCCAGGTCCAGGATTGCTGACACACTGGCAAAGTGGGAATTCCCTGACCATTTGCATTGTCACATCAAGGGTTCTGAGAAAGTCTGCAAATAAAAGCACAAAGCCACTGAGCCAGGCGTGGTGAGGGATGCCTGGAATCCCAGCCACTCGGGAGGCTGAGGGGGGAGGATTGAGCCCAGGAGCTCCAGTCCAGCCTGAGCAACATAGCAAGACTCTGTCTTTAAAAAATTTTTTTTAATTAATTTAATTTAAAAAGCCACTGAGTTTTGTTTGATCTGATGTCTCCCAAGATTATCTTTGACTTAAGAATTCCTGGTTCACACCAGGAGGAGCAAGATGCTTCTGGGAATGTGGTTTGAGAAATGCTGTTCACGGTGAAGCCACATCTGCAAAGAGCTATTTCTATAACGGAATGCGGCCAACAGACGGAAGCCACTGAGCCCTGCTCCTCAGAAGGTGCTGGGCCCAGCAGAACTCCTGTCCTGAGAGCAGGCAGGCCTGAAGGAGCATCGGCCAGACACTGGACACG
The DNA here is from genome assembly GCF_000951035.1 of Colobus angolensis palliatus. Lineage (NCBI taxonomy): Eukaryota > Metazoa > Chordata > Mammalia > Primates > Cercopithecidae > Colobus > Colobus angolensis. The sequence continues at coordinate 1,063,317 of NW_012114522.1, read as the reverse complement.
TGCACACCGCCCCCTCTATCCCCACAGAGATGCTTCTGTTCAGGGCCGAGGGCTCCCAGGTCACAGATGTGGAAACAGGCTCCCGTGAAGCTGGCAGTGTTCAGATACAAACCTGGAACTGTGGTCTTTCCAGGATATGAGACCTGCCCTGACTATACTGCCTCCTTCATTACATCCTGCATATAGTTGGTACTCTGTAATTGCTTTTTGGACACAAGAATAAAGAAACAGGTTTCAGAAACTGGGGAATGGGAAGGATAGGAAGAACCTTGGGGGAGGCTGGAGTGGCTCTGGAGAGGACCTGAGCTGAGAGTGGCTGGATTAAGTTGACCTGGAATCAACGAGTTCCCTATACTCCAAGTTTTACGGTAACTGGAGCAGGCTCTGACTCCCTGGAGCGCCAGGTCCAGGGTGACATCTGAGCTCAGCGAACTGAATTTTGAATCTAAAACTCGACACTCGATTCAGTTACTGGACAATATTGAAGTATGTTTGGAACAACTTCGGTCTAAGAATCTGCTTTTTCAACTGTAAATGTTATGATAGCTAAATTCAGATAAAGTATTTCCAGTAAAATTTCAGCATCTGAATTGAAATGTGCTGTAAATAAAGAATGCGTGCTTTTGTGCTTTCCAAAGAGAGTCTGAAACATGTAAAGCATCTTAATATTTTGATATTGATTGCATACTGACATCATTTTGAACATGTTGGATGAAATGATTTACACCTGTTTCTTCTTTAATGTAGCTACTAGAAAATTTATATCACATATGTGGTTCGCAGTCATAGTTTCTATTGGACAATGTCGCCTTAAAGCCTACGATATTTTGATAAAATGAAATACAGAGTTTGTGGAAATTTTATGATTGTTTTTTACCTATCTGGGCGGAGTACTTGGAATGTCCTAATTCAATCCCTTTGTTTTACAAATAGGAAACCTGAGGCCAGAGAAGGCAAGTAAGTTGCCTGGGTCACACAGCATGTGAATGGAGCTGGGTCCATAGCTTGGCACTTGCTCCAGGCAGGCTTGGAGGTGCCAGCTGCTCTAGACCAACCGAAATCAGGCTCCCCAGTCCCCCTTTTCTCAGATATGCCTTGCAGGAACACAGATCTGCAGGCCACTAGAACCAAGCAAGATGCCAACACACCTGACACCCAACCCAGGTCAGAAGATTACCCCAGGGCAAGTAGCAAGGAGACATCGCAAGGGCTTTTCCTGGTTGCCGAAGACCACAGGCTGCTGTCCGAGGGAAGGGCCTGGAGTCCCTGACACTTGGCCATCTGTGCACAGCACCCAAAGCCTCACCTTCCAACTACGAAGAGAAAAATGTTCCCTCTGTGAAAAGGTGGGCTGTATCCAGCAGAGGGTCTCCTGTCCAGCTCATGTTACAGCAGGAGCAATTCCTCTTCTCTGAACAGAGTGCAGCATTGTGGGGGTGGAGACCCGGCTGAGAGGGGTGGGCCTCCTCCCCCTGCCCGCTGCTCCATCGTGGACGTCTTCTCTCAGAGCCTCAATCTTCCCATCTGTGAAATGGGTGTATGAAGTGCGGGATGAAGCCTTTTCATGAGGTTGTGAGACGGGTCCAACCATGGCAGCTGTCATGGGCTGAACTGTGTCCTCCCAAAATGTGTATGGGGGGGTTCCTGACCGGCAGTACCTCAGAACGGGAGCTTATTTGGAAATAGGGTCTTCCTGAGGTAGGCAAGCTGAAATGCAGGCAGGCCCTACCCCAAGCTGAGTGGTGTGTCAGGACAAAGGGAACTTTGGACACAGACTCACTAGAGGAAGGGCAGTGTGAAGCCAAGGAGAAGGCAGGCACTCGGATGGCACCACGTGGCCTCCAGCCCCAGATTGCCAGCGACCATTAGAAGCTGGAGGGGTCAGGATGGGTTCTCCTCTAGAGCCTCCGGAGGGGCACAGCCCTGCTGACGCCTGGGGCTCAGACCTGTGGTCCCCAGAACTGCAGAGAAAACATTTCAATTGTCTGAAACCCGCCGCCTGTGGCCCTTGGTCCTGGCAGCCCCAGGACACTCACAGAGACATGCAGGGCAGCTCTCCTGGGGACTCCCGGCCCCAGCATGCGGTCTTCAACTATCAGGCCCACATGGGTGCAACCCCCAGGGTTTTTCTCCCTCTCTTCCAAGCCTCTGCCCTTGCTGGGTGGGGCAAGAGGAAATGGAGACCGTCACAGGAGGTCTCTGAGCTGGAACAGCCCCTACAGGCATCGGGTGTGGTCTACCATTTGTCACTTCACTCCACCTTCAGCCCGCAGTCCTCAGATGAGGGTTCTCTGCCCTTGCTTCCTGTCAGGGGGACCCGATAGGAGGGACACAGGTGGGCAGGTGACAAAGGAAGTGGCCATGGGTGTATCCCAAGCCCTGTAGGTGTTGGTTTCTCTGGGCCTCCTTCTCCCACAGTCCCACAATCCCCTAAGCCCACCCATGCGCCAAAGAGTGTCTCACGTGGCAAGCCTGGCACCCGATGGGCACACAGTGAGTCTGTTGACTGAATGAGTGAAGGTAGACGGGGTGCTGGCTGGGGCTGGGTAAGGAGTGGAAAGGCGGGCCACCCAGGTTGCAGACTGCTGGGAAGAGGGTGGGGGTTCCCAGGAGCCCCAAGCTCAGCCCAGCACTCTCCTGACCCTCACATTTCTACCCCTCAGAGCCAACCTCTGCCTGCACCCACCTGCAATGTGGGGAGCCTCTGCACAATGTGGGAGTCCCGGGCACCACCTTGGGGTGGTCAGCTCTGCCCCGACTCCTTCTGGTGGGGTTCCTGGAGGTGCTGTCTCCATTCTGACTACCCCAGTCTCCACTGGCCCTGATGAAGCCCATCGTGGCCCCTCCAAGCACTGTCCCTTACCCTGACCTCAGGTTGCAGGATTAAGCCCAGGCTCCTGGCTGGGGTGGAGGCCGTGCCCTCCTCCAGGTCCGGCCTCTGCTGCCCTCCCTGGCCAGCTGCCTGGACTCCAGGCCTCTCAGGCTCCCACAGCGTCTGCACCTCACCCCACAACACATGACTCATCCGGGATCGCCTCCACCACACCCTATCCCACCTCCCACCTTTGTTCACACCATCCCTTCGGTTTAGAATATTCTTCCGGCTACCTGCCCCTCCGCCTCCCTGTAACACCAGTGTTAGCACCTGCCCTTCCCCGCGGGAGGGCGTCACCACTCCACTTACCCAGCCCTGCGACTCGGTCTCCGCTCCTGGTCTGGATCTGGCATCGCTCCTGCTGGACCCAGGCTCCTCAGAGGCTGGGACTGTTGCCGCCAGCGTTGTCCGGAATTCCGGTCTCCAGGACGGTGCCCTCACATGCTGGGTGCCCCAGAGAGTACACGGCCTCTCCAGACACAGCTGTCCCCTTGGCCGGACTGGGCTCTCCCAGGGCAGGGACCCTGGAATCCACTTCTGGGCCCCCGTGCCTAGCGCGGGGCCCTGGCAGATACTCTCCAGGCTTCTGGAATTCTGAACGGCATTCCCATTTGCAAACACAAAAACAGAGGCTTGGAGCACCTTAGCCAGCTGCCCAAGGAGCCATCGTTACTGAGGACGGAGACCAGACCCTGTGTGTCTGACCGAAGCCTGAGGGCCCCCTTTGGTTTGGGGCCCTTACAACACGACTGGGATCTGACGAGGGTTCGGGTCTTCGTGGCAGAACAAAAGACCTGCGAATGGCCCCCACTCCCATCCCAGGCTTTCTTTCCCACAGCCTGAGCCCAGGGACCACCTAGATCCAGCTTGGGAGAGACCCAGGACCTTGACAGGACAGGACACAGAGGTGGACATTCCCACAGCTTCCCTCCATGGCTCCTGGTGGGGCACAACATGCCCCGAGGGGCAGCTGAGAAGCGAAGGCGGCCAGCACAGTACTGCTAGAAGGTCTCATGGTTCATCACCGGTCGGGACACCCTGTAAGCTCTGATGCCATCCAAGGGCCCTCTGTAGAACAAGCACAGACACATCAGCTGGATGCAAGACCCACTGAGGCCCACTCACGGATCACCAAAGGATCCGCGGGCCTCAGGCCAGGATGCCCTGGAAGAGAAAGAGGCGGCCTGGGACTCATGGTCATCTCAGGCATGAATCTGCCATGGGCCTGTGGGTCAGTCTCTGGGCCTCTCGGGGCCTCCGTTTCGCCATCATAAAACAGGAGCCTGAACTCCAAACCCCAAGTCCAAGGACTCTGCCTCCTGCTTCCCAGTGGGGTGGGCCTCCCTGCCATCCTGGAAAGACCATCATTCCCACCAGCAGCCCAGGCCCGGGCACTGTGGGGACACATGTTCCTCCGCGCGTGCCCCGAGGCCGGGCAACAGGCTGGAGACAGCTCCAGGCAGAGACAGGAGGGCCTTGAACCTGTGCCCTGTGTCAAGGAGGCACCAACAGAGACAGGGGAGCCTTGAACCTCTGCCCTATGTCAAGGAGGCACCAATAGGAAACCATAAAGCGCTCAAGCTGGTTCCCAGGCAGGCAGCCCCTCTCGTCCCCAGACACTGTGGTAGGAGTGCAATCCAGGGTCTCTACCTCTCCTGACTCCTCCAAGCCCCGGCCCTAGCTCCGAGGGGCTGTGGTCAAAGAGAGCGTGATGAGTATTGACCCTGCATTCGCTGGGCAATCACTCACGTTATTTTGGGTAACAGGCCTTGGGTGAAGCCAACTGAGTGGCAATTTGTAAGAAAAACAACAGATGGGCTCAGGCAGCAAGGCAGACATCCAGTGAATGCGGCTGCAGGGAGGCGTGGAACCCGCTGGAGCCGCCTGAAACCCAGGCCTTCACGCCCCGCATCTGCCCCATTGCACTTTGTCACGGAGCAGCTGTAACGACCTTGGCTATCGTTTTCTGAGCACCTGTGACAGATGAGGAAGTGGTGGATCAGAGAGGTTGGGAGCCTTGCCCAAAGCCACACAGCCAGGGAACCCCAGTTCTTTGCGCTGGGAGTTCCTCCAGGTTGGCCTGACTCCAATGCCCGGGCTCCCTGCTGTGCACCACGCTGCCTCACAGGAGGCTGCACGCTCGGGGCCTGCGTGTGGGGGACAGCAAGCACCCCACCCCAGTGTCTGAGCTCAGGGGAGACAGGGAGTCAGTCTCCGGGGCTGGGGAAGAACCAGGGCACTGGTGCAACTGAAAGGCTTTACAAGTCCTGGTTTTGGTGCTTTGTGGTCAAAGCTAACAGCATTCTCTTTCGTGAATTTTCCCCTCTGTGCAGGGCTTCCAAGTTGCCTCCCAAGAAATACTGTCCCTTCTGCTTTAGCAACAAAACTCTTTGAAGATAGGGGTAGCCAGAAAGATGAAAGCAGAAATCAGTGAAAGAGGCTTTTGGGCTATCTCTAAAAGCTGAGAGGAGGCCCACCTTTGCCTCTTGCCCTTCCCCTTATTCCTGAATAAAACAGGAATGCAAGGGCCGGTGCTTCAGCAGCCATTCTGTGCCCTGGAGGATGAAACCTATCCACTAAGGATGGCAAAAAAAAAAAGCAAGATAGAAGGAGTCCCTGGGTTCCTGGCCACGCTAGCCCGGGGCTGCCCACCTCCCACTGTGGCCAGTGCTCTGCCAGCAGCCAAACACAGATTCTGACTGACCCAGTTTACAAAGGCCTCCTGTATTAGGGTATTGACTCTTATTTCTTAAATGGAAGCCAAGTCATGGTAGCTCATCCAAGACAGAAAGTTTTTTTGTTTCTCACAAACAAATGAGTGAAGCTGTTAAACCGTCCAGCGGGTAGGACAGCTCTGCCCCAGGTCACCAGGGACCTGGCTCCTTCTATGCAAGGTTCTGCTTTGCTGTAAGTAAATTGTCCTCACCTGACTATCACAGTCCCGTTCCAGGTAGCCAGGAAGGAGAGTCTGAGGGTCACCCAACTTCCTGAGAAGACAAAGATCTATCCAGATGTTGCCCACTGCACATCTCATGCCCACTGGTCAGAACCTCATCATGTGACCAGACTGAGTTGCAATGAAGCCTGGGAAATGTAGTCTTTAGCTAAGTGCCCAGCTGAAATTCAGAAGGGTTCAATTAGTAAAAGGCAAAAGGGGAGAATGTGGCTGGGTGTGGTGGCTCACGCCTGTAATCCTAGCACTTTGGGAGGCCGAGGCGGGTGCATCACCTGAGGTCAGGAGTTCAAGACCAGCCTGACCAATATAATGAAACCCTGTCTCTACTAAAAATACAGAAATTAGCTGCGTGTGGTGGCAGGCACCTGTAATCTCAGCTACTTGGGAGGCTGAGACAGAATTGTTTGAACCTGGGAGGCAGAGGTTGCAGTGAGCCAAGATCGCACCACTGCACTCCAGCCTGGGCCACAAGAGTGAAACTCCATCTCGAAAAAAAAGAGGGGGGAAGAATGGATCCCCCCTTTCCTCACCCTGAGATCAGAAAAAAATGTATGAGTATTTTTAATCTTTTTATAAAGCCTTTTGATTTTGCCTTTACATCTTGAACCAGCCTGAGAGGAAGTGTGTGCCCGGAGCCGACCCATGGCCCCGCCCTGCCATCCCCTCCTGCCGATCCCTGATCCCTTCGTGGTGTGGGAGAAACAGCTGTCCATCCCCGCCCACCACTTCTCCCTGTCTTACCCCGCCTCGAATGGGTCCTGGAGGCCTGATGTGAAGGGCACATGTCCCTGCCCTCCAGGAGCTTGCAGCCTGGCAGTGGGGGGGTTGGCAGATCCTGCTACACCTCCAGGGAAAGGCTCAGGGGCTGTCGGCCAGCCCTGGAGGGTAACAGCTGTGCCCAGGGCTGGGCTCTATCCGCTGACAGGGCCCAGGCCCCATACAGGCTGGTGCCGGGGGAAACCTGAATGGGATGAAGAGCCTGATACTCACAGAGACTGCTCAAATCAAGGTACACATTTGCCGTAAGGCCAGTGAAAATATCCTGCTGGGACATTCCTGTGTGTTTATATCAAGGAGGGGTGTTAAATTTCACACTGAGGCCTGGACACCTGTGGTGGTTATGCTGTGTGCCAACTTAGCTGGGCTGTGATGCCCGGCTGTTTGTCAAACTCCAGTCTAGTTGTCGCTATGGAGGTATTTCTGAGGTGGGATTAATATCAGTGTACTCTGAGGAAAGTGGATGACTGGCCATTGGATGGTGGGCCTCACCTAATCAATGGAAAGCCTGAAGCGCAAACACTGAGGTTCCCAGAAGCAGCAGGAATTCCCTTCCAGGCTGCAACACAAACACTGCCTGGGCTGCCAGCCTGCTCCCTGTGGAATCTGTCCTCAACACTGCCACATCAGCTCTTGCCTGAACTGCCAGCCTGCCAACCTGCACTACAAATTTTGGGCTTGCCAGGCCACACGATCATGTGGGCCAATGTCTTTAAACTGCATACGCACTCCCTGTCTGTCTGTCTGTCTATCTAACTATTCTATTGATTCTCTTTCTTTGGAGAACCCTATTTCCTACGTACAATATAAAGAAAAACATTCAAAACATGAAGTAACAGTAGTGAGTCCAACATCATCCAGCACACTTCAAACTATTTTGTAGCTATAATCACAGAGAGGGATACATTCTACATCCTAAATTAAATCTGCAAATACAGAAGTGTGCAAAACAATTTCAGTGAACAACGGGAATCCTAGCACATGAGAAGCATTCAACTTCTTTCTTCCCTCACATCCTTCTTACGCATGAAACACAGGTGTCCTGCTAAGTACAGTGAGTCCCTACAAACAGACACCAGCAGGCAACCATCCGTTAACCAAGAACAGGAGTGACGCCCACACCCCACCGTGCACTTCCCCCAGTGCCTGGAGTCCCTCTCCCCCATGGACTCCATGCAGGTGAGCCTGTCAGGTTCCCACTCCAGCCTCATCACAGACCAGGAAGAAACACACTGTTAGATTCATTTTACAGACCTGGATTCAAGCGGCAGCTAACTGGCCACGCAAGGCTGACCTCCACCAAGCGGCGGCGGCGAGGATCAAGCTGCTGTCTCATTCACCCGTTTATCAGTGATGATGCCTACCTCTGCGGCCCTGAGTAGCTTGCTGGGATGGCACAGCCTGAATCTTGTCCCCAAGGAGCTCACAGTCTTACAAGAAAGTCAGACGACAAACAGCCATGATGTCAGGGAATGCAAGGGAAGCAATGATGGGTGGACCCGAGACTGTTGGGGGCAGGGGGCGGGGGGCAGGGGTCTCCTAGCAGAGTCTGGGGGTCGGGGTGAGTGCCCTGGGTGGATGGCCAGCTGCCGGATGAGCCACCAGGTGCAGGAGTCCTGGCGGAGGTCCGGAAGGTTCTCTCACTTGGCACTTAGCAGGGCTTCATTCAGTGAAAGCCTCCTGGAGGCTGGTCAAGGACTCACCCTCCAGGACCCTCTACAGCCCGGTGATGTGGCCAGGACCCTTGGAGACTCACAGCCTGTGCTCGGGAATGCATCTGCCCTCGCAGGTGTGAACTGGGAATGAAATGTGACCCAGAAGTTGCAAAGAAAGGCTCAAGTATCTTTGGGAATGTCACCCACCGCAGCTGAGGAGGTTCACGTGGGGGCGTGAAGGGCCTGGGGAGTGTGGGAGGCTGGGAGTGAGAGCCAAACTGCCTGCTGATCCGCAGAAGCCTCTGGACTTGGTCTCTGAAAGCGGGATCCAGAGGAAGCTGGAAATGGGAGGTTCCTGTAGGGGGCGGGCCTGCCCTTCACCTCCCCACTCAATGTGGTGGTGTCCCTGGGGATCTACTCCCTCCAGCCGACAGCAGCACGCTGGAAGGGAGCTTGGGGACAGATGAATGACAGGACCATAGAAAACCAAGGGGAAAAGGCCACTAGTATAGAACAAATGTGTGCTCACAGTGCACGCCCAGCTGTGCAGGCTGTTTATGGGAAGCCGCTGTGAGCGCTGGGACCCGTCTCAGCTCAGTCCAAGGGAGAGAGGGAGGGAAGGGCCCTGAGTGCTTTTGAGTGGCATGTGACCAAGTGAACTTCCTACCTTCCAGACAGGCCATAGGCAGTTGATAGATTCCTTTTGAAAAAGAAAGAAAGAACCGAAAAAATGTGTCAAACAATCATGGCAGAAGCGTCCTATTTCGAAATACAGAGGCAGGTAGGAACAGAAAGAGCTGGCGGGGTTGACAGCTGTGTCCTCTGGTGGGGGTGGAACGAAGATTCTCTCCTGGTAGTGGTTTATGCTCTCTGTAGAAGTGCGGAACACTTTAAATTGTGTGCTGAGGAGCTCTGGTACAAATAAAGACTAGGAGGAGGAGGAGAAGAGGCGGGGCAGGGGAAGGGGAGGAAGAAGGGGGCACTAGGTCTCTGAATTTAAATCGTTTAGGTGTCTTTTGTAGGCATTTTTCTTTCTTAAAAAATGGGGGATTCGGGTGGTGGCTACACAGGTGTGTACATTTATCAAAATTCCTCCGATTGCACTCTTAAATGTGCGCTTTTCTCCCTAAGTACATTCACCTCCCTTTTTTGGGGGGGGG